>NC_079445.1:7863790-7898790 GCF_903798145.1 Danio aesculapii | reverse complement strand
ACACCCAAGGAGAGAAACAGAGTCATGTAATTACATCAATGATTCAAATGCGAGGAATAACAAAAGAATGACTGAAAACAAGAAATCAAGGACTAGAATAGAATCCGACAACAGATCGAACTCACGCCGAGTGCATAATTCTCTACTTGAAATGCAGCACAGATGATCTGGGCTCAGGAAATGAGTGATATTCCCAGTCACAGGGATGTCATTTCGGTGATGAACACGTGGGCCTAACAAGACTATTTTTAGCGTGGCACGTGTTAACGATGACATCCAACCTCGCGTGCCCTGGCAAAGGGCCAGACATCTGCCACTGGGCCACATCTTTCACAGGGGAGTGACGCCATGTTTAATCACCCAGCCAGGTTGATTATCCCCTGTAGTCTCGACCATCACACGCGTCTGCAACACATTGTCTTTTCGGGTGCGTCTGAGAGAGTGTGTACATGACTGTCAGACAGAGTGCTTCTTAAAACACCACCTCCAGGACCTTTATTGCACAACAACAGGGAGAGAAAATAAAAGTCCCACGTATCCATTCTCACACAAGATAACGACTCATGCTCACGCAAAATACCAAATAAAGAAAAGCGGCTCATATTTCCTAAACACTCTTTGCTTTAATTGCCTTTATTTGCTGCGAGAAATTAATTTCGGGCGAGAGGAAATGCAAATGTGCATGAATAAGTTACTAGATAAACCCATTTCACAGTTTTAACAGCTGGGAGTTCGTAATTTTCCATTTTAAAAGGCGATGACACCAGTACACACATATTTGGTCTCGGCGTCTTCCAGGAAGATGAATCTAATCACACGCTACGCAAATACCTTCGCAGCCTTGTAGCAGTATCTAATATGTCATTGGCAGGGTAATTTACATATATGCATTAATGCTCAATCTATGTTTGGCTTCTTACTCCTAAGAACTGATATACCTCCACTCTGTCAGGGCATATCAGCTAATGCAAGACTGCAAGATTGTGTCACAAGCAGAAGTAGCGGCCAATTCTGAAGAGTATCAACACCTAATGACCGGTATCATACTGTGCTATTCACAGCATCGGTTGCAGGCTGTAATGATTGTGTCAAGAGACCAATGACAGGAAGTCTCTACTGAGTCCATTAATGGCAGCTGGTTTAGGATGAGATGTAAAGACCGCTGTAGGAAGACAAGAGAAGAGCCATGCACTAGAGTAAGCAAACCGAAGGCAACTATGCTGGCAGTTTGATTAGGGGCTTTTATTATGTACAGTTAAAGTCAGAATTATTAGCCCAGAATTATTTTTTCTTTTTTAAATATTTCCCAAATGATGTTTAACAGAGCAAGGAAATTTTAACAGTATGTCTGATAATATTTTTTCTTCTTGAGAAAGTCTTATTTGTTTTATTATGGCTAGAATAAATGCTGTTTTTAATTTTTTATGAACCATTTCAAGGTCAAAATTATTAGCCCCTTTAAGCTATATTTTTTTCGAATCTCTACAGACAAACCATTGATAAACAATAACTTGCCTAATTGCCCTAACCTGCCTAGTTAACTTAATTAACCTAGTTTAGCCTTTAAGTGTCACTTTAAGCTGTATTGAAGTGAATAGAAATAGAAATTGGGGAAGAAAAACAGTGGGGCTAATAGTTCAGGGGGGCTAAGAATTCTGACTTCAACTGTATGTGACAGAGGCCAGCTAGTGGAAGCTATAAGAGTAAACCTCATCTCCTGACCACCTCCAATTTCTGAAACTCCTGTATAATTAAACATGAGTGTAGAGTGAGTAGATCCTGAAGAGTTCAATTGGTGCATTGACCCAGATGGGAGTGAAGTTAAAGGGTTGATGTAATGGAGGTCAACAAGTTGGGAGTCGTGTGAGTAAATCTCACTCTGTCGCGCTGAAGAGGTTCATTAGCAACTTGTGTCTTTAGCTTCTTTGTAAAAGCAATCGCCTCTCATCTTGAATATCACTCAAAGCAGGATAAGTGGATCTGGAGAGGCTCTGTTGGTGCCGTGACCCAGATTAGAGTGAAGTTTTGGAAGTGAAAGTAATGGAGGTCAGCCAGTTGAGAAGCTGTTTGAGCAAATCTTACTCTCATGTACTGAAAAGATTCATTAGCAACTTGTGAGGTTGCCTCCCATCTCAAATCTCACTCAGAGCGGGACACATAGACATTAAGTGGTTTCATTATGGGAATGAGATTTAGGCCAGCTAGTATGAGTAGTTATTACTTATCTTTCTCTACCTCTCAATTTATATGAAGTTGTGTGAGTAAACTTCACTCTGCTGCGCCAAAGAGGTTCATTAGCAACTTGTGTCTTTAGCTTACTAGTAAAAGCAATTGCCTCCCATGTTAAATATCACTCAGAGCAGGATAAGTGGATTTGGAGGGGCTGCGTTGGTGCCATGACCCAGATTAGAGTGAAGTTCAGGAAGTGAAAGTAATGCAGGTCAGCTAGTTAAGAAGCTGTGTGAGTAAATCCCACTCTAGTGTACTGAAAGGGTTCATTAGCAATTTGTGTCTAACTTTTGAGGCCGCCTCCCACCTTGAATCTCACTCAGAGCAGGACAAGTAGACATGAAGTGGTTGCATTATGAGAATGAGATTTTGGCCAGCTAGTAAGAGCAGTCATCTCTCTCTCTCTCTCTCAATTTATATGAGAAGAAAAAAAAAACAAGATTGAATGAAGTCTTAATTTAAATATTGTATCTGTTTTTAATACAGTTGTGAAGTCAGGATTGCTTATTTTGAATCCCATAAAAAAATTCCAGCAAAATTTTATGTTAAGCTGCTTTGACACAATCTACATTGTAAAAGCTCTATACAAATAATGGTGAATTGAATTGAATTAATGTTCTGTCACTGACGATGAACTTCACTTTCCTTATTTTAAATAATATTTGATCCTTTGTTATGGACTTTTTTTAATTAAGTGAAGCTTAATTAAGTGAAAATAAAAATGCATCAGAAGTCAACACTATTTATTTATCTTTAAATAAAGTGGCATTTGCATTCAAACCACATTAAATACAATGCAAATTTAGCAAAACCACTAATATAAGTGCATTTTCATATAAAACACAAAAAAAGGTATGCAAAAAAAAAAAACAATAGTATCTGGATGCAGACATGCTGGAAGATATAATTGCATATCTCAGAGATGCAATGTCAGACACAATGCACTCAATGGAGCTAGTGACATCAGATTACACCTCAGATTACAACTGCACCAGGTCTGCATCCAGATCTCTCCAAAAAAAAAAAAAAAGGTGAAAAATACAGTGTATGTAATGAAAACTTTAGGTGTAGTAGTTTTGCGGTCCTTATATCGGTATTTTGTGGATACTGTCGTTCAAAATGTCTATCTTTCGTTTTATAGTGGCGTTTCACATTTCCACTCTTTACAACTCCAATTGTCTCATTACAAATCAAACAGAATGGCTTTGTGCTGGCTTGTGGCAAAACAAACGCATACTTATCTGTCCATTCAACTTTGAACTGTCAAACAACAATCATTGAAGGAAATCCAGAATTTGAATCCTCTACGCATGGTCTTGCAATGCGAAATGGAGCTGGGTTCGGATTGCATACCCTCGTGGTCTGCATCCGGACCTGAGTCCAGACTTTAAGAAGCCCTGCTACATAGATACTGTATGTCTGTAATGTCACCCACTTTAAAGCAGTATTAAACTGCATGGGGGAAACAAAAAAGAGCCAAAGTTAATCGAGTCATGCTAATACGAATCATAAAATTCAATGTAAAAGCTTTTTTATATTGTTGTGCGACCCTGTTTTAGTTCTAACAGAGGCTTGCTAGTAGGAACTGTGTAGGTAAATGTAATTTCTCTGATGTCAAGAGATTCACTAGTGTCTGATCCATCTTTAGCATCTTTGTCAGCAGTATGCCTGCCTTCTTTGCCAGCAATGTTGGCATGAATCCTGCTTGGAGCAGGGCAAGTACAACCGGAGGGGTTACATTGGCACGTGACTACAATGGAGGTCAGCTAACAGGAGCTGTATGAGTAAACTTCACTCCCCTGGCCTGAAGAGGTGCAATAGACCAACATTTATAAGGATCTGCAGTAGATGATGAAAAATAAAAGTGAGAGCATGATATAGCTGTCAGCACTTCCCGCATTTAAAAAAAAGCATTAGAGATACAAATTCCATGTTTCCAGGTTATATTAGATATGTTCTCAACATATATCAACATTAAATATGAATTACGTCATAAATTATTAAAACCGCAAACCTCATAGAAAATTGATAGAAAATAAAATCACTCATATAATATTTACTTTGACATCCTGAGGTTGGCAATCATCACTTTCGGATTTTTCTTTTCTTTTTTTTTTCTTACGGTCGAATGCACCTGCAAAAAGTAATAAAAAATAAATAAAAACAACACATAATCAACTCAGTTTCTCCGGCGCTCTTCTCTCTCTCTCTCTTACATCTACACAACTGGTTATCCTCAAACAACCGGAGTACCAGATTACTATTAAATCACTGATTTATGTTTTCCTTTTCCCTCTTCATAGCTAACACTGATATTCTGTGACCCAAATCCAGGAGTCTGCGTTCAGTCTGCAGCTGGATAGAGAGCGAGAGAGATTTCACTTCACGCTCTTCTCCCGCCTCACGAGTGAGAAGCCTCTACCCAATCAGACCGCCATTTCGGCCCAGTGGGTGCTTGGCTCAGTTCAGGATTAAGAATGACACTCAAAGGAAGCGGAGATTCAGCCAGTGGCCTGACACTCCAGCAGAAAACACTCTTTGGCACTCTGTCTTATCAGGAAGAGCTGACACTAAAAGCACCTTGCTACATCTATAAGGAGGCTTGTCGTGTACAGTTGCTTGCTTTCTCACTTCGGTAATCTAGAGGTAAGCAAATACAGTGCCCTATACAATAATAGTTCTTCAAAGCTCCTTCTATGAACAGCTGGACCTGGAGGTCGTCAGCCTTTGAGAGCACGGTCAAATAGACTCACACTGGGTTAAATACAAAACAAACCACAGTCAGGCTTTCATCTACTAAATGAGTAATACATCATGGCCTTGGCCTGTATTTTACATGTCACTTGAAAAGATGAAATAGGAAAAAAAAAACAGTTACAAGAAAAGATCCATTACCACTCAACTTGAACTGCCATCATTGTAAAAGGAATGATTGAAGCCACTTTTAAATGCATCTCTATTGACTATGATTACTCAAGATTACAGGCATTTACAATCAAGAGAGACCTTTACCTTGAAATCCCCTAAAGTTATAATCAGCATTAGACCCCAAAGTGACATTTACTTAAAGCCATGCTAAATGCGACTCCACAACCATAAAACCGTATATATAGTGATAATCAACATTGCTTCTTAAAGGGAAAGTTCACCTAATATTAAAAATGCGTCCCCATTAAAAAAATGCTGAAACGTCGGCGCCAATAGCCTAGTGGTTAAGTGTGCTGACATACAGCACCATGGTACTCACGGTGACCTGAGTTTGAGATCTCTCTCCTCCCAATACTTTTCTGTCTGCAACCTCCACTATCCTTTCCAAATTAAAGGTTAAAAAAAAACTAAAAACTAATTATCAAACAGGCAGTCCTTCAAAGAATCATTGAGGCATTGTAATAAACTAAACAATCATTTTACACCATATTGAACCTTTTGTGCAATTGGAAGTGCTTTGTATATTTAAAGGGATTCACTTGTAACGCTGAGAACATGTAACCATTAAATCCCATAGTATGTTCTTTTTTTTAATTATGGGTGTTAATGGTTACAGGATTTCAGCTTTCTTCACAATATCATCTTTATTGTTTAAAGGTACATAGAAGTTCATAATGGCTTGTAATTAGTTGAGGGTGAGTAAAAAGAAATGAATTTTTATTTTTTGGGTGATTATCCATGTAACATTCTTTGTGAAATCATTATTTTTGTTGAACAAATAAGTCAAACAGGTTTGAAATTGCACGATGATGAGTAAGCACAACCAAAGTTTTTGATATAAGGTTAACAAATAAAGTGACAAATGCTCAGCAAATTCCAAAATATGTGCCCCACATCATTCCATAACCTCTTAAGGCCCAGGGTGTTTTTTTACAAGCATTTTTTATTTCTCTTTGCTATTTGGGGTTATTGGAACGTAATTAGAATAAAAATCAAAGAATTATCTTTTGATATGATGTACTTTTAGAGAAAATCGATGTCCATGACTCGTGGTCCGAATTTACATCAAACACTTTTTCCTGATTTTTTTTTTATGCATATATAACAGAGATTTTTTTTTTTTTTGGAACTTGCTTTGACTATCAGAGAGTAAAAACTATTTTTTTTCCCATTTTGGACAGTTAAAAATAGGGTTTGGGACATTTCATATGCTGCAGGATGATACTGTATGTCTCTAACAAAATGCAAAACATTCAAAGTATTTTACATAGCCACTTAAGAGCTAAAATGTGCTGTCCACGTATGTAGACACTCAAGCCCTAGGAGGTTAAAGAGCACTTTACTATAGAATTCCTCAAAGATGTGCGTAATATTACTCCTCAAAGTGACCTATACCACACATTTTAAAAAACAGTAATCAATATTAAATAAATAGCTCATATACTGTAAATTGTGGTCATGCAGATGTGCAGTCACTAGCTATGTTTCTTGTCCACCTATTTTTATGTGTAGTTTAGACATGCGCATTAAAAAAAATCGGTTGATGAAAACGCCAAAATGTGAACAAATTTTGAAAAGAATGAATGCGCATAATAATATGATTAATAATATGATTAATGATCAACTTTTTATTTAATAAGAAAAGATACACATAAACTACGATGGAAACACTTTTACCGATCAAATTCCAGTATGTGCATTAAAAAAGGTCATGTGATTTTGTTATTAGAGATTATTTGATGATAAAAATGTGTGTGAATTGATAAACCAGCAGGCTGAGCACATTGTAAAACATCTGAAATGTTGTTTTGGTCATTCTAAAATGCCTTAATCATTTCACTATTAGTGGTTTTATATTATTAATTACCTCCAGAACTGTCAAGAGTGTCTGTGCTTTGCGTCTCATGGCTTCAAATGCCACCACATGTTCATTGCGTGTCGGCAAGTCATTTATTAAATGAAGAAAAGATTGACGCAGCTTCTCCTACAACAGCAAATTTAGTTTTTACTGTTGATATTTGGTGCCAGTTAATCAGGAAGTGATGATTTTGTTCGCTTTGACTCATTGAATGGAAACGCTGCTTTATTTGCACATCTTTTATGCAATATTCCATTTTTTTGGATGGAAACATAGCTACAAAATACCACAGCAGTGCAGCTGACAGGGCATTCACAAGGGAAACAACTGACAGGGCATTCACAAAGAATGCATATTTGTGTCAGAAAACATGAGATGCAGCGCTCAGAAATGGTTCTGCCATGTTGTTGTTGTCATGTCAACTTCCTTTACAGAAGCTTGCAATGCTTGCCCTGCCTCCAAGTTCTTCTGATTGGTCCACTGCTGTGGAACTGACAGCAATGAGCACGACTGCATAAAACTGAGGCAGGTAAACGTGCGGTGTTTGTGCACGAGGAGCTGCAGAAGACGTGAGTGGTCATAGAATAGAAAAGTGGACATACGTAGGCATGGGATGATAACCAGTTTCAAGGTTTACATCAGTTTTGGAAAAGTCAAGGTTTTAAAATCACTAAACTTTTCTGTTATACCATTCCTAAGGTATATGTAAGCTTTTTAATGTGTTTTTTTTTGTGTGTTGTAAAGGAATCTGTGCTTTTAAAACTAATGAAGGTAGCAGAAGTCAATGTTTATTTTAATTATTTAGCCTGACTGTCACGTTCACCAGCGATCATAACTCCCTAGATCGCTGGTTTGCACATAAGGACTACAAATCTGCTTGTAAATGGACTACATATTCAGTCATGCCACACACACACTCACACCTGCTCCAAGTCTCTACTGATTACACTCGCACCACCTGAGGATCGTCAAAGACTGATTACAAACACCATTTAAGCAGCACACACACTCATTCACATGGCCGAGTCTTGTTATCTGTAAAGTGACATTTCAACGTGTTTTCCTAGTCTTGGTTTCCTGTGTTTTGACCCTAGTCTTGTTTATCTAGTTCTCCCTGTCTGCCGCCTGCCTTCTGACCTCTCGCCGGATACATTTGACTACGATTCTGGACTGCCTTTATACATCTGTTTGCACCTGTGTTGACCATTGCTTGCCTGACTTTGATTAAACCTGCAAGTGGATCCTAAACTTCAGTTGTCTGTGTCACTCCCTGTGTTACACTGACATGTCTAAAATTTTAATTTTTTTTTTACCCAGACCCAAATTATTTTTGAGCAGTTATCATAATACCAAGAAACCATAACATTTTTATCCAATGTTATCATACTGTCAGAAACTTCAAAAATATTGGCCCATGCCTAGTCATAAATAGAAAAAAAATGGTAAAGGTATTTGAATAAGGGGATGAAAGTTTTGGAGACAGTGTGTAAACGCGACTGACACAACATGAGGTCAATTCTATTTTTTAACATGCGGAAATTTGCAAAAAGAACTTTGGGTTCAGTGTGAAATGGTCTTAAGTCTGTCTCAAGTTTGGTGCACATCAGGGTTCAGAGTCAAAGTTTACTCTTCTAAATAAAATAACTGCAGAAACACAAACACACCAGAGTTCCTTTTTATTGATCAATCTCTTAAATGAATGCACCCTTAAAGTTGTCAACACCGTAACTATAAACAGTATACATAAAACCATCTTAAACCACACAGCAACTAAATACCCATCACATCATCCAAACACAGAGAACCAACCAAACAAACAAAAAAATCCAAGTCTGACATTATTGATTTTGTTCTTTCAACAAAAATAAAAAAAACTTGTCATGAACAAAGTAACAAGCAAAGAAAAAAATAAAATAAAGAAAGAGCTAATATCTCCAACCACACTTACTGTTTCTTAGCAACTGCTTCCAGATAGAGTGTATGGTGAGGCTTAAAAAGAGAGGTTTCAAAATGGACTCCATACTGTCTGTGAGTCCCTCGAGGGCAGATTCGGCCTCTTAATTACTACTACAGCATGATATATAGATTTGAGCGAGTATTGTGCTTCAGCCCAAATAGAAAACGAAGAGGACATTCATTCTCCTTCGACCGTCTCATCCCTGCTAACTTCTACATTAACGACATCATCCTGCAAAGCCTCAAGTGTTCTTGTCATTCATTGCTGGATGTCCTTCTGAACTGCGGATAATAACACCAGAGGTCTAAAAACACAGTCATCTGCTTTGGCTGCACTCAGAGACCTTGTTTACGGCAAATAAAGAGCTTGTGGAAAATACAGTGATGTGCGAGTCTCCTTTTGTTAAGATACACTTTTCTTTTAGCTTTCAAAAAAATTGAATTTACATCAAATATAGTTACTTTAACTGTATAATATTGAAAATAGCTAAATATTGGTAATACTAATAATATTTAAAAATAATAGTAATTTATATTATTGCCAGACATGTTTGAATAATTAGGTAAAATGTTAAATTCCATACTGATACTTTACAAATATAAACACAACAAATGATGCTTTATACTACTGTACTTAAAAACAAAACTCCTATTTGTCTAATGAAAAAAATAAAATAAATAAAAATAATCGAAACATTTCATTATACTTCAAACTTTTTAGAATATTTTCAGTGTCCTTTAAAAAAAGTTGTCCTTTAATGCAGTTTGAAAGCATGGATAATTGAAACACCTTTGAATCATGACATTAAACGACACATGCATTGATTTATTTTTGTTTTTCATAAAATCACGTGTACAGTGACCCCTCGTTATTCACGGGAGTTAAATTCTAAAAATAAACCGCAACAGGCGAAATCCACTAAGTAGTCTGCTTTATTGTTTTACCAATTATATAGATGTTTTAAGTAGAGTCTGTAGAACTCCTCACTGCACACTTTATACATGTTTCTCAGACAGGCATTAATGTTTTTACACTTTCCTCTCATTTAAACACTCTCAAAGTTTCAACTTTCGTAAAAAAATAAGTCTAGTGGAATGAAACAAAAGATCAAAACCTGTTGTCAGGCGCAGACATTCATCGCTGTCAGCAAAAAAGTTTCATTAAGCTTTTGTGCTGATAATGTTGGCATCCAGCGTTATGTTCTTTTTCCTGCAGTCACTGATCCACAAAAGTAAAGCACACCGATGTGCCGTGGACATGTCAGTTGGAAATAACACACACCAGACGCGCACATTCGCATGTTATTTAAAATAATATTATTCATATGGCGCTCTGTGGTATGGCATAAACAGTTTCCTGAGTCGTAGCTGGGCACCGCAGACAGCTGCTGACTTGTGGGGCCTGTGAGCGCACCGTGATATAAACCTATGTTTACAATTCTAAAATGTATGGCGCTACCCTTTACGATGGTCTTGCTGCGGACAGTTACAACCCTTTTTGCATCCTTGTTGAAACTCACACAGCGATCGAAGATTTATGTAAATTTGGCAAGCTGAACGCATTCTATACTGTACAGGAGACACATTGGAGATTTATTGACAATGGTCTACATCCAATCAGGACGCTGAACACAATGTGCTGTAAAATAAAAGAATGTCAAATTGCACTAAAAAAATCAGAGAAACTGTGAGGTCGCAAAAGGTGAACCTTCTGTCTTTAGGGGAAACCAGAGAACCCGGAGGAAACCAATGTGACATAGGGAGAACATGCAAACTCCCCACAGAAATGCCAACTGATCCAGCTGGGGCTCGAACCAGTGACCTTCTTACTGTGAGGCGATCGTGCTAACTACTGCGCCACAGAGTATATATATATTTTTTTCATTCTTCATTTTCTTTTCCGGCTTAGTCAACTTATCCAGCATATGTTTTACACAGATGCCCTTCCAGCTACAACCAATCACTGAGAATCATTCAAACGCACTCATTCACACTCATACACTACGGACAATTTAGCCTACCCAATTAATCTATACCACATATCTTTGTTCTGTGTGAGAAACCGGAGCACCTGGAGGAAACCTACACGAACATGGGGAGAACATGCAAACTCCACACAGAAACGCCAACTAACCCAGCTCAAATATATATATATATATATATATATATATATATATATATATATATATATATATATATATATATATATATATATATATATATATATATATATATATGGTGGCACAGTGGGTAGCATGCTCGCCTTACAGCAAGAAGGTCAGTGGTTCGAGTTGGGTTAGTTGGCGTTTCTGTATGGAGTTTGCATGTTCTTCCCGTGTTCCTGTAGGTTTCATCCAGATGCTCCGGTATATGTAAAATAATATAAAATATATATAAAATATATATATAAAAGACATAAATAATAAAAGTAATTTTGTGATTTTTACAACGCAATAGGCATACATTTGTTTGTGCTCTAATTTATAGGAAAGAGATTAATCAATCAACTGTAAAAGAACTGCTAGATGGAAAGAAAAAAATCAATGCATTGTAAAAAAGGAAAGAAAAAAAATCTAATTAAGGAAAAAAAAAAGAAAAAATAATAATGTCAAAACAAATTATGCAGAGTATACTGTGACGTTAAGTCACGTTTTTTAACTGTAGAAATTAATAAACTTACTATTAATCAGTTAACAGCTTTCAAATCGTTTTGTACCATTAATAGCACTGCCATTTATTATTGTAAAAAATAAATCAATAAATAAAAAAAAACTAGTACTTGTAATAACTTAATATAACATCTTAGAAAATGTGTTGCTATAGGCGGGGCTTGCTCAAAAAAAGTGAAATACAATGCCATAGTCAAAGCTTACTAGCTTACAATTAACGCTCTTCAAGACAGACAGTTTGCAGATTTGTTTTTAAATTAACATCAGCCTGTCTTGTTTTTAGTGTTAATTTTTTTTTTTGCTGCAAATATGGTATAACAAAAATATAAATCTATAATTTTAAACACAAACTACAAATAGCAAAACTAGACGAACTGATTTTTTTGATTCATATAAATATAAAAATAAAGAAAATAATTACTTCAGTATTTTTTGTGTCTATCCTTATCACGCTAGTAGAGAGTAGATTATATAATAATCTACAATATAATATCCAGTGTTGGGCAAGCTACTTGAAAAATGTAGTGAGCTAAGCTATTAGCTACACTGTACTTAAAATGTAGCTTAACTACACTAAAAGCTGGGAAAAAACCCTGGGAAATGTAGCAAGCTAAGCTAAAAGCTACTTCGCATTTTTTTACTTTTACATTGAAGCAACTTAAATTATCATTCATATCTTAGTGATCACTAAAACTGTCAATGATTCATATGAGGCAGAAATGTAGTTAAGCTAGTAGCGTCGCTACTGCCCAACACTCATAATATCTATTATGAATCTGCAAAAAAAAACATTTAGGATTAATGCCATAATCTAGAAAAATATAAACCTGTCTCATGTGAATCCTTGCTTCAGCAACAACTCAAATGTTCTGCTTTCTTTCTCTTGCTTTTTTCTAATTCTCCATAGGCTACACTGAAAATCAAAGTAAGATGTTTTTACCCGAGTGAGCGAGCAATCACACCTATAGAGCATGTTCTGTTTTTAGTGTCCTTCTCTGAGTGCGAGAATAGAAAGGGAAAGAGAAAAAAAAAAGAGAAAACTCCTTTGAATGACCATGATTTGATGCACATTTTTAGCAAACTGTATTCATCGAAGGAAAAGCTCAGCACTCCTGCGACAGTCATGACCAGACCTGTCATTCTGTCTTACAAAAAAACAACTGACGACATAATGCTTGCTTTTCTCTGACTATATGGATGAATTTCTGGTGTACATTTTTCCAAGTAATAATACGAAAATATAAATAAAATAAAACACCTACATGACTAATTTCTCTGAACATGTAGGGCAATATGGCACTAGCATGGCGCAAGTGATTCTTTTCACATTTTGTGCTATGTTGTTTAAATAACAAATGCATTTGTGGCACTTTGTGGACTCATGGATGTGATGGTCTGGTGTGTTAAGGGGTGAATTGCTATTTTGAGGCAACTGAAATAGACTGTGCCATTGACTACATTGTTCCTCAAAGAAAGATAGGACGACATTTGGATAGTTCACCTTCAACAGTTCATAACATTGTTAAAATACTCAAGGAATCTGGAGGAATTTCAGTTCGTAAAGGTCAAGGGGGCAAGCCAAAGATGAACAACCGTGATCTCCATTCCCTCAGGTGGCGCTGCATCAGGACTACTTTGGTAAACCTTTGTCAAGCACCACAATACGCAACTACATGCACAGATGTCATTTAAAACTGTACTGTGCCAAAAAGAAGCCCTATGTTAACAATGTCCAGAAGCGCTGTCAACTTATCCGGGCTCTGAGACACCTGGGATAGACCATCACAGAGTGGAAACGTGCACTGTAGTCAGATGAATCAGTATTTGGGGAGAAATGGACGTCGTGTGCTACGGACCAAAGAAGCAAAGGATCATCCAGACAAGTCCAAAAGCCATGGTCTGTAATGGTATTTGGTTGTGTCAGGGCTCTTGGCAAAGGTAACTTGCACTTTTATGATGGCATCATTAATGCTGAACAGTACATAGACCTTTTGGAGCACAACATGCCTTCTTTTTCAGGGATGCCTATGCATAATTCAACAAGACAATGCAAAACTACATTCTACACACTTTACAAAGTCCTGTCAGCGGAGGAAGGGGGTACTTGACTGGCCTGCCTGCAGTCCTGACCTGTCTCCAATAGAGAATGTGTGGCACATTTTGAAGCAGCTGAAACACTTTATCATTTAGTGTCTTCAGTCTCTAAATGTCTTTTAAGTGTTACAAAGGGGTAAATGCTTTACCGTTCCAACTTTTTTGAAATTGTAATACGGGTTTATTTTGAAAAATAAATAAATAAAAATCTCAAAACATTAAATCATGAGCTGTTGTATTATCTGCAATGAAATTCAAGTCAAAGTAAATTTAGAAGTCACTTATTTCTTTTTTTGTGTTTGCGTTTTCCATACTGTCCCAACTTCTTCTGATTTGGGGTTGTATACATTATATTTTTCCCTCGATTGACTAAAGAACAAACCACTGTGGTCAAATGACTTGCATAATTAAAATAACTTGCTTAGTTAGACTGTAAACTGCACTTCAAACTGAAAATCTTCAAAAATAACTAGTAAAATATTACATACCATCTTCATATCAAAGACTAACAGCAACTATTATGTTTTAAAATATGTTGAATAAATGTTCTCTACATTAAACGTCCACTTTAGATAAATAAACTGCAGAGAAATCTGCAAGAAAACAAACGTTTATTGTCTGTTCTTTAGTGATCTAGTGAATGACAATAAAATCTATTAACAACCACACACACAAAACACATGCACTCTTCAAAAAGGTGATAAAACTTGTCAAATTGTTGGTGATAAAACTTGTCAAACTTGTCAAATTGTGTAAAGATGACAAAGAGTTAAACAAATAAGCCTGTGTTTATTCTTTCAGGATTTGAACAGAAAAAAAAAAGAGAAAAGAAAAGAAATAAAAAGAAAAGAAAAGAAAAGAAAAGAAAAGAAAAGAAAAGAAAAGAAAAGAAAAGAAAAGAAAAGAGTGCTACATCAAACACATAACCATTCTTCTTCCCCGGGCACACAAATCCACATATTTGATCAAATCCAGATTAGTTCCAGCTCATTGATCTCAGAGAATTACGCCATATCATGAGAGATTATATTAAACGCTCAAACTACAGATAATTAAGCCCAGTGTGGTATTGTGAAGAAGAAAATGAGAACATACGTGAAGGAGCATGAAAGAGACACAATACACAGAGAGATGAAACATGGACTGAATCCTAAAGAGGAAACTATTCTCTTCCGGGAATCTGCACATAAGTAATTTCATATGAATTAAAGAGGCCATGTATGTGAATGGGTGTGATTGATAGCATGGACGTCCGTATGTATGTAAGCCTATACTTTATTCCAGTAATGTAAAAAATAAAGAAAAGTGTTAAAAAAAGAAACACTGATCATAGTAACTGTGAAATTTCTGTGTCATGACACAATCTCATGGAAATTTGGAAGGATGAAATAATTTATTTTATGTTTTATTAAATTACATGCTCTAATGACAAGATTTGTGACTGAAATGAGAAAGAAATTTTATTAGATATTTATAAAATGTAACAAATAGTAATTGTAATCAAACACCAATCCAAAGAATTTTGGAGTTTATGTGGTATCTTCATTTATTCATTCATTCATTTGTTTGTATTTATTCATATTTATTTTTTGGTAATTTGTATTTTATTTTAAAGAAATTTTTATATTTTGAATCAAATTTCAATAAATCATGCACACAAATCATAAGATAAAACGTGTTGAATAAATGCAAAACATAAATGTGCAGATTCCCGGAAGAGAATAGTTTCCTCTTTAGGATTCAGTCCATGTTTCATCTCTCTGTGTATTGTGTCTCTTTCATGCAATAATAAAAAGAGAAATTATACACATATATATATATATATATATATATATATAATATTATAATATATAAATATAATATAATAACAGTTCTGTCTGGTTCTCGAATCTGATTGGCTGATAGCCATCCAATATTCTCTGCAAAAACAGCACTAGTACAGCCTCTTTATAACACAACAGTTTAATGCTGAACACACTAGTCAAGCAGAATCTGTGTTTGCCTTGACTTGCTCAAGTCTCTGCATTGTTCTCTATCCATCAGGCATGTACACTTAAACTAAATCTGATTAATATACAATATTTAATTGAAACATTTAATTTCACTTAGTTTTTAACAATAAAACAAAAAATAGATTACATTTAATTTAAAAAGACAGTCTCTAAACAGATCTTTGAATAGTCCACATCATACTCCCTCTCTTCTCAGATGGGATGGTGGCCAAATCAAAGGTTACCGTGGGCCAACTTTGGCCTGCGGGCCCTAGTTTGGGCATCTCTGCTTTAGACATTACGCTAGAGAATCATTCAAATACTGGTTCTGAAGTGCATTATTTTAAGCAACGGTTTTTGCTGTTCTGACGGTCAGCTGCAATTGTAAAGTGCGGAACAAAGGAGTTAGTTTGATTTTATTTTTTATATAAATGATTATGCCATCAAACTGTTGTATAAATGCAATATACAGGCATTTCACACTGCTACTTGTGTGATATTGCTCAAATATATATATATATATATATATATATATATATATATATATATATATATATATATATATATATATATATATATATATATATATATACACACACAGTTGAAGTCAGAATTATTAGCCTCTCTGTTTATTTTTTTACCCCAATTTCTGTTTAATGGAGAGATTTTTTTTTCAACACATTTCTAAACGTAATAGTTTTAATAATTCATTTCTAATAACTGATTTATTTCATCTAGCCATGATGACAGTAGATAATATTTGACTAGATATTTTTCAAGACACTTCTATACAGCTTAAAGTGACATTTAAAGGCTTAACTAGGTTATTATGTTTACTAGGCAGGTTAGGTTGATTAGGCAAGTTATTGTATAACGATGGTTTGTTCTGTAGTCATTCGAAAAAAAAATTAGCTTAAAGGGGCTAATAATTTTGTCCTTAAAAAGGTTCATAAAAAATCTAAAACTGCTTATTTTCTAGCCAAAATAAAACAACTTTCTCCAGACCAGAAGAAAAACTATTATCAGACAAACTATGAAAATTTCCTTGCTCTGTTAAACATCATTTGGGAAATATTTGAAAAAAAAAAAAAAAAATTCAAAAAGGGGCGAATAATTCTGACTTCAACTGTGTGTGTGTGTGTGTGTGTGTGTGTGTGTGTGTATAATCATTACTTAAATTATTGTTCTTATGATTTAATAAATACACACATTCAAAAATCTAATTAATACAAAATAATAAAAACAAAAAAAAACACCTTTTTATTTTATTCATTTTTAAATGGCAGATACTGGCATTTAAAAAGTAAACAACCCAAACTTTAGAAAAGAAAATGTGTAACTATCCACCAAAACCCAAGTATCTCCGGATCTTTCTCTTTCCTCCTCCTCTTCCGCTATCAGCGCACTCTCAGTGTCTGCGAAAAGCCGTTTACATAAATGATGACACAAGGTTCCACGGACGAATGCATGGAGAGCTTTTTAGATAAAAGCAAAAACGAAGAAATGCAACTCGGCTCTTGCTATTTTTTCCCTCCATCCATTTGAGCCTCAGGAACCAGTTAACCAGAGCTAGCGAGCGCCGTGAATGCTAAAGATAGGAGCATTAGAGATGAGAGCGAGTCCTGGCGTACGAGAAGCTGGAAGACCTGTCATAAATTAAAGATGTTTTAGCTTCTCTCACTCTCACCTCCACACACGGATATCACAAACAGCTAGCATGACTAATTCATCATGGTAACTCGTCATAGACCAAGGCCTGTCAATTTAGCGTTATTGCTCACAATAAAGTAATGAATTAAAAAGATACAGTAATATATAGAGTAATAACCGTACATTTACGTTCGCAGAATTTCCTTTTTGTTGACATAACTATGGTTGTTTTTACATTTTTTCTCACCAGTGATGTACAGTAGATTTTTTTATTAATCTAATGTTAATTAATAATGTTTATTTCATTATTTTAATTGTATGTATGTTACCATCATGGTGTTTAGTAGTCGTGTCAATATTAGTATGCTTCTCTGCTTATGGTTACAGTTGTATGTGATGAGCTTTGGATCATATGACTTTCTCATTGTGTTTTTGTCTGTGTAGTAAAGGTATGATGCGTTCAAAAACACTGGTCTTACACTATAAATGAGTGAAAATACAGTCGTTTACCATGAAGTTTAGCGAATTTCTACTATATTTTAACTATTGTTCTAGCAAACACAGCTGGTGTTTGTTTTACCATAATTTTGTATTTTTTTTTACAGTGTTGAATGACCTGAACACATATTAACACTGAACACATATTAAGACTTTAATACATTTTTAATACATAATACAAATCTAGCTGAAGTTTTGAACAGACTGAGAAGATTTTGTTTTCATTTTTTTTTCATTAGTTTTTTCATATTATGGCAAAACTTTTTTATTTATAGAATTGTAGCATTATTACCCCCATCCCACCCCCCCAAATTATTAGCCCCCTATTTTTTACCCCAATTTCTGTTTAATGGAGAAAATATTTTTTTTCATCACGTCTCTAAACATAATTGTTTTAATAACTCATTTCTAATAACTGATTTATTTCATCTAGCCATGATGACAGTAAATAATATTATACTGGACATTTTTCAAGACACTTCTATACAGCTTAAAGTGACATTTAAAGGCTTAACTAGGTTGATTAGGTTAACTAGGCAGGTTAGGGTAATTTAAAAAAATCTTAAAGGGGCTAATAATTTTGACCTTAAAATGGTTCATAAAAAATTAAAAACTGCTTTTATTCTAGCCGAAATAAAACAAATAAGACTTTCTCCAGAAGAAAAAATATTATCAGACATATTGTGAAAATTTCCTTCCTTTCTTAAACATCATTAGGGAAATATTTAAAAAAGTAAAATGTATTGCCAACCCTAAACTGTTCCATCTGCTTTTCTTGCATTTCTCTTCCTCAAACAACCCTTTTAACCAAACTTCAAACAATATCGGCCATATGGCTGCTGCACAAGGTCAAAAAGGACAGTGAATGAGAATGCCTATTAGCTTAATTGCGTTCACATATGCTGGTCATTCTGAAGGCACGAGGCTCATGTAAATCACAGTCAGGCACAGATTTCAGAACAATCAGAAAAGAAGTGAACTGTGATCCTCCTTTCAGATGCTGCAGACGGCACACGATATCCGGGGGGACATCCCGTGCCCTCTGTTCTGCTCTCAGATCAGTGTTTGAGTGGGCACTGAGACCACAAACCTCAGCCGAGTCCAACTCCCTCTGCTGGTTATTTGGGTAAATGTCACACTACTGGCATTAATCCTCCACACCAGCTAAAACTGCTGCAAACAAACTGATTCACACACAAACACACACATACACACACACACATATGCAAGCAGCCCCCGCGTATGACCAAAATTGGGACAATTATGCGCAATTAAAGCTGTAATAACCGCATGAATCAATACCTCTCAATACCTCTTATTTCCCAAAGTGGTAAATAAGCCGGTCATCTGCTCCCATGCCTGGGGTTTTCTAAGGGCATGAGCAGAGCACTCAGCTTTTGGGACCTTGTGCCGGTGCCACCGATACAAGCTAAACAGCAAATCGCCATTCCAGCTGATGGCCTTAATGGACGAATCCCTTTCTTTGTCTTAAATGCTTTGACATTTAGGTCTATGAATACCCCGCTGGGTGGGAGGGGAAGAGGTTGGTCACGTCTGAAGGCAGCAGCTAATTTGCTTTTAAAATGGGCTGGCTGAATGACGGTGGAACGAGGGTCCTGCTAATAGAGACCCCGCAGATGCTCGCCCGTATGCTCCTGGCTCTCCAGCGTATCCCGAGCACCCAAACAGTGGCTTATTCACTGCGCACAGTTTGACGGCTCCAGCTGCCACCGTCTACACACATTGGCATGCTCGGAAACAGAAATATTGGGCGGCGACTGTGAAGTAACACTGGTGTCTTTAGCAGACACTTTTTTCCTTTTCGAAAGTGACTCACAAGCTAGTGCACTTTTCATAAATGTAGTAATTATCAGAGCAAGTGACTCGCAAAGACAAAGAGAACACCTAGAGCTCCATACAAATCAAAGTGGGTCTAGTGGTCAGGGTATGTGTTTCAATAGTGTTCAACAGTCTCGAGTCCAGAATATTAAACGGATAGTTCACCCAAAAATGAATCTTTACGAACTATTTGCTCACCCTCAAGTGGATCCAAAACTTTATGAGTTTCTTCCTTCTGTTGTATTAACGTAATTAGCTTAACGTGCTGCATTTTAGGAAAACACATGCAATTCCAAAACCTATTAGCAAATTAAGAAAAGATCTTCATTCATTTGACAGCACACAATCCTCAAAACCAATACACATTAAAAAAAATGTGCTGCATTTTCCCACAACGCAAACAAATCAATAAAACATGCTGCATTTTCTCACAACATAAACAATTTACGAAAACGTGCTGCACTTTCTTACAACACTTGCAAAAACATCGAAACGCAACAGAAATGTTTCAAGGGGACCCAAAAACAGGACAGACAGCGCTGTGCCATGACTATTTCTCAGTGAAGTCGTTGGTGATCTTTGAAAAGTGAGTTATTATTTGTTTATTTTAACATCCTGATTCCCTTCTCTTTAGTATTTATTAGCCTAAATAACCATAACCTGAATAGCCGGTTCCGTCAAGTTTTAGGGTCTCCTTGAAGCATTTCCATAGTGTTCCGAGCTATTTGAAAGCGTTGTGAGAAAATGCAGCGTGTTTTCATTGACTGTTTGCGTTGTGAGAAAATGCAGCGCAATTTTTAAAAATGTGTTTGTGTTGTGACAATTTGCACATATGCTGTCAAACAGATGAAGGTCTCCTCTAAATTTGCTGGCATTTTTTTGTAATTGCAAATGTTTTCTTAAATTGCAGCACATTAAGCTCTTTCGGCCTTTGAAGACAAAAAAGAATATATTAGGGATGCACCGATACCAATATCGGGTATCGGGTCGATACTTGGTTATAATACTCGTATTATAATATTTGTATTGGACATGAAAGGCCGATACCACGCACCGATACCAGTCAACAGTATTTCTCTGATGTGATTTGTTGTCCTACCTGACTTCAATGTCTTAATGTATTAATTAGCCTAACGTATTATATATTAATAGTTTAGTCCTTATAAACAATCCTTTTATAAAATACATTATTAACGAATCTATTAACGAATCTATGCTACTGAAGAATTAACCGAATATGAAATATGATCCTTGCATAATGATCAAAGCTAAACAAGCTAGCACTTATTTTATATATATAAGCTATAAATAAAAAATGAAAGAAATTTGAAGTAATGGAACATTATGTGAAAAATCTAGACTACAGGCTAAATAAAAGCGCCTTGTCGGAGCTGCACATCACTGCCTGCACCGCGCGCATGTCAGTTTAAAGCTTCTGTAAAGATCAGACAGCCTATACAGATCACACAATTTCAATAAACACTATGTAAATGTATAAATATTTCGATAAGTATCGTTAATGGAATATTTATCACGACATTATCTTGCTTTTGGTGCACGTGCTTCTCTCTCTCTTTCTCTCTCTCTCTCTCTCTCTCTCTCTCTCACCAGCGGCAGTTGACACGAGCTGATATACGAAGCATATAGGCAAGATGAAACATGCTGAACTCCACGCGACCAGTTTTATTCGTTGCCCATTTGCGTGTTATTGCTTTTTTGAAAATGCCTTTTATTTTTTAAATTTCTCAAGTTAATATAGGCTATCGGGTAACATAATCTCCCTCAGAGATATTCTAGTTCAATAACATGGTGCGCAGTATGACTATTGACCTCACTGTAAGTTTACACACTGCATAAACAGGCCTACAGCTCTGGTGTGTTATGAATTGCATGTTTTAAATGACAGCGAGACATGCTACATTTAGTTTTTATTGTAAAATATACATTATAACCCAGTACAAAGTAAAATAATATTTTTTGAATGGCTTGCCTATTATTGGCGGTGTATAAAACCATGAAGCTTAAATAGGCTCAGCATATTTTTATAAATATTAAAACACATTAATACAAACTAGCCATCCTTTGATTTTTTTTCATTTTTTGTTTCGTATATTTTTTATCAAATGAAAAATGCAATAAATTGTTTATTTACCACAACATTGTTTTATCAACAACTCACTCTTCACAGTTTCATGTCTGGGTAGCGACTGTGTTCGACCGGTGTTTGGCTTTTTTTCTGTTTTAGGGGGCGGGGCCGCAGGTTTCCAATCTCCCAGGTTTGCGCGCGCAACTACTGGGCGGGGCTTGTGTTTCATAGCCGCGTCATCACAAAACACCTAATAACTCGTTATCAAGACGACTCGTTAGAAGCACTATGAGTCGACTCTTTTATGAATCAACAGTTTTAAACACTGTACACTTACAGATTTAAGCCCTAGCTGGATATTTCACTCCACTTAGAGCTGTGTTACACACTACATGGAAGGGCATTTTCAAAAATCCATAATATGGGCTCTTTAATGTAAAACCAAACATGTGTAATCATGTGAAACACATGCGAACACACATTCTGAAAAGTTTTAATGTGAAAACAATATGATCATATAGGCATCAAATGAAAATGTTTCAAAATCAAACGTTTCATGTGTTTTACTAGTAATTTTTTGTCCAATTTTTAATTGGACATTGTGACTAGAATAGCATGTAAATGCTCTGCCATATTTTTGTAACTGTGCATGCTTGAGGGTAGGCCTGGGTGATTTTCATGCACATTTTCCAGTAAACATGTTCTAGTAAATCCAGCCCAATCTCTCATGGTAATGTAACTATTTTTCAACCCAGGCTCATTGTGGATATGTACCCCTGTATGCATTTCTGGAGAGTGTGAAAAAACATCCCAGGAGTTACATTTTTGTTTTGGCAGTTTTGTTTTCGCGAATGCACCAGAAACCACTGTGTATGCTTCTTGAAATCTCAAATTTCTCTTGTGAGTGCCATTTGTGCCTGCACGTCTCACGTAAATCCACCAGAGGCCACTGTGGACAGACTGACCGATCAACTGACCACTCCCAACCAATAGTGTTTTCAAAAGCAATCCAGAAAAAGAAAAGCCGTCTGAAAATTATCATGCTTTCAGATCTTCCCACATTTTCACCCTGTTATTTACTTGTTTATTTTATTTTTTGCCATTTGGTTTTGTTTTACCCGCTTTCTGGAACTGTTCTTTGCCAGACTGAACCCCTTCATCACAGTCAACACTATTTTGCATCTCAAGTCCGCAGACGTATGTGGCGAGCCACTGGGCAGACAGTGGAAAAGCCATCCACATGGAGGTAAGCGGTCAGCTGGTGGCGTTCGTTTGAAAGACGAAATGCAGCCGTATGTACTTCTGGCTACATAATTTGTGCTCCCCAGAAATGTTTACAGGGGTAAGTATTCACATTAAGCCTGTGCTGCTATTTTTAGATATTGTCAGAAAATCCTATACATTCAGAAAGTATGACTTAATTTGTGTGAAAACATCATTTTTAAAAGAAGGCATGCCTCCAAACCACCCCTAACCCCACCCCTTATTGGGTATGAGCGAATCAAACTAAAAAGTATGAATGAGATAGTACATATTCAAATGAATTAGCTACAAAAATCAAAAAGTTACAAATTGTCATGAGATTGTGTTGGCAAATGGTTTCACAGTTCACTGAGAAGCTTTGCAAAATTGTGTTTAAAATCAAAATCAATTGAATTGAAATGATTGGAGATAATCATTCTTTATAACAGCTAGGTCCTGTGAAGTGCTTTGAAATGTGCATTTTTGTTTGGTGTGTGACGTATTTTGGACTGAAACGTGAAGGCAGGACAGAGTAGCTCCTCCCCCTTAACAAAACAGCCAATAGCACTTCATATTATCACAGCTCTGGAAAGAGTGTTTGAGCTCAGGGACATACAGCAATACCATCTTGAAGAGGGCAGGACATGTAAAATCCTAAAGAGCATTTGATTGGTCAGAAGATGAGAAAATAAAGTGCAAGGTGATGTAAAAAGAAAGTAAATAAATAAATAAAATGTAAATCCATTCATATGAAAGTAACAAATTGCAAGCATTGGGTGTATTTATCTTCTAAATGCTAATTTTGTCACCGTTTAGGAGATATGGATATCCTTAAGACTAACATACCGATACTAACATCTAAAAAAGTATATTTTGATTTCCCTGAAACTTTAAATGCAATCTGACTATTCACAGAGACAAAAATGGGACTCAAAAAGATGAAGGAAGAGTGAACAGGAGATAAAAAATAGGAGCAAAATACAGAAATTGAGAAAATAAAAGAGGCTGGCTATCATCCTGGTCTGCAGATCGCATGTCAGGGGTTAGAATGAAAGACAGGCTCAGTGCCCGAGTTGACACTGGTTACTGCATTAGCAGACGCAGCTCCAAGCTACTGCATGACAATTACAGCAAAAGTGGAATCTCCCGCCGAGAACCCACACTGCATTCATCATCTCTGACATTTTACCAGGACACACAGAGAAGAAATAAAAAAAAATCACCTCCGCGCTGCCCTCCATTTTGCAGGTCGGAGTCTGAGAAATGAACTGTGTTTGGCCATAGCGGCTCATCAGCGGTCAGTTGATGTGTGTTCTCTGGAAAGCGAAAGTCAACTTGAAAAGTCAATTGAATGGGCAAATATATCCGGAAAGGCAGAGACTTTCTTTAACTACAGACATACTAGCTGAGACAAGCTATTCATATATGTATAAAAAAGCAGATGACCTCTTTTTTTTCTGGGCCAGCAAACCCGGACATTCCCTTTCAACATTTCTTTAAGCTACACTGCCAAGACTAAGCCAAGAGGGATTGAAGAAAGAGACATATGCAACGAGAAAGAGAGGATGAAGAAGAGCAGCTTGCTATCAGAAGGAATTTACCATATGCAAATACAGCATGTTCATATTACTTTGGGGGGTTTTGATGCTTTTTGTTAGCTGCTAGTAAGCTACATAGCTGTCTTCTAAGGCAAAGTCCTAATGGAACGGAAACTCACAAGTGAGTGATTTAGAACACACTAGATCTATAATAACTCCATAGGCTTGAGAAATGGTGCTTAATTTGTGGTTTATAACAGAGTCTGAAGTTAGCATGTTGTTAAGCTAACAGCATCCTAATGGAATCGAAACCCATTAGTGAGGGATTTAGAACACTCTACATTGATGATAAAACTGCACACACCTGAAAAAATAGTTCTCACTTTGCAGTTTATTTCAAAAGTCTAAGCATGCCACATGAAACAAAATAATAAGAAAGATTTGTTTAAAGATTAGCATTTTTGTGCTAATTTTGCCCATGAATTTGAATTCATGCATCTGTTGCTTTTCAACTTCCTGCTAATATAAACTTTCTGATAACAAAAACATAACTTTGTCAGATATGTCTGTCAAGTGCCGCAAAAAAAAACTTTCTCCCCTGCTTGTGAAAGCAAAAACAAAGGTGCAGACCCTCACTGGAGGTCTAGTAGCCTGACCACATATTTAGAGGCTGTATTACCAAAAATAGTGTATATTTAGGATAATGACTTCATAAATATGATGACAAACATTCATTCATTCATTTATTTTCTTTTCGGCTTAGTCCTTTTATTAATCAGGGGGCGCCACAGCAGAATGAACCGCCAACTTATCCAGCATATGTTATACGCAGCGGATGCCCTTAAGGACTTTTTTGTCATCGTTTAGGAGATATGGATATCATTAACACTAACATACTGATGCTAACATCTAAATAAGTATTTGATTTCCCTGAGACTTTAAATGCAATCTGACTATTCACAGAGTCAAAATGGGGCACAAAAAGATGAAGGAAGCGTGAACAGGAGATAAAAAATAGGATCAAAATACAGAAATTGAGAAAATAAGAGGCTGGCTATCATCCTGGTCTGCAGATTGCGTGTCAGGGATTAGAATGAGAGACACGCTCAGGGCCCAAGTTGAGACTGGTTACTGAGGATCGAGGTTTTTTGTGGATCCTTCCCCTATCTCTGCTTCCCACAATTTTCTGTCGGTACTCTGCACTGTTCTATCTATTAAAGGTTAGAAAGCCCTAAAAATAATTATATAAAAAAACAACAACATTTAAATTGGTTATAATGAGAAAACTATTCAAATTACTTTTAAAAATGCATTTTTTCACATCAATAATATGTAGTTGTAATATGTATATACTGTAATATATAATATTGTAAACAAAATATTTAGTATTTTTAATTAATAAATATTCTTGTATGCCTTTTCAGGCCCTCAATTTGCTAAAGTTGTTATTAAATTTGAGCAAAAGGTGTAATGATAATATTGTAAAAATAATTCAAAATAATTTGAAAAATAACTTGAAAATATATATAAAATCAAATCGTGTAATTGTATTATATCATTGAATCAGTCATCGTTGAATCAGTCATCATTGAATCAGTCATCGTTAAATCAGTCATCATTGAATCAGTCATCTGCACATCAATAACTGTCTGGTTTAGCTCAGCTACTAAATACGACCTCCAAAGACTACTTCGAATAGTTCGGACTACTTAGCGAATCACTGGTACAACCCTTCCTACTCCCCAAGAACTGTACTTATCCAGAGCGAGCAGGAGGGCTGCTAAAATCACTCTGGACCCCTCACACCCAGCACACTGCCTCTTTGAACTTTTACCTTCTGGTCGACGCTACAGAGCACTGCGCACCAGAACAGCCCGACACAGAAACAGTTTCTTCCCTCAGACAATCCATCTCATGAACACTTGATGATAATAATTGCGAAACCAACATCACTACTTGCTATACACTTTTATACACATATACACTTATTTAACAACACACTTTACATGCCAATTTGCACATAACAGCTGCACATATAACATTGTATATAGTAATAAACATGTAATACACTTGTCAATCTGTATATTTGCACTCACTACTTCTATTTAAAAAAAATATATATTTATTATCTGTTTTTTGTCTCTGTAATCCTGTTGCACTGTAGAAGCTCTGTCACGAAAACAAATTCCTCGTATGTGTGAACACACCTGGCAATAAAGCTCTTTCTGATTTCTGATTCTGATTATATCTATATACTGTATAGTAATTTATAATATTGCTAACCTTTTTTATTTTTATTTAAATATCAGCAAAAATGGCACCATGGTGGCTCAATGGTTAGTACTGTCACCTTACAGCGAGCATGGGTTTCCTCCGGGTGCTCAGGTTTCCCCCACAGTCCAAACACATGCAGTATAGGTGCAAGGGTTGCATGGTTTACTGGTATTATGGTAGTATCACGATACTTCAAAATACTGGTGGTGCCACTGTAGTTTGTCAACGGTAGTATCGTCATTAACAGTCCATCTACAATAGATAATGTTGGATGTGGAAAAGTCACTAAAATGCTTACATGTTTGTGCAACAATAGACCGTTTTATTTGAATAGTCTGTAAAGCCCTTTAAGGTTGCAAGTTTTCTGACGATTCAAACGCACATCTGAATCAGTTCATTTCTGTTCACCTCAATATGATTTAGTCACTTTGATTTATGACTCACAAAGTGAAATTTTGAATTACTTTGAATTCTTACCTGATAAGACAAAACAAACAAACAAACAAACAAACAAACAAACAACAAAAAAAAATAGATGAAAAACCCAAAATAGCAACAGCAATCATTGAAACAATTTTTGACCACTTCATATAGCCTAATTGTGTTGGAAACGTGCTATTTTTGTAATGTATGTCATTTGGTATAATTTGTATAATTATTTTAATGTATTTTTGTTGGTCAGTGATCTACAAAATAAACAAAAAGAATGAATATATTTTAGGCGAAGTGACTTGCAAATAATACTTTTTTCAATGATAAGGGAATTATGAATTAAATTCAAGACCTGTTATGAGATGCAACATATAGTATTTCTGTTCATTTTCTTTATAATTTGAGTTAAGAATTACAGTATGGCAATACTACTTGGTATCTTGATACTTCAGCTGGTTTAGAATCGTAAGATAAATTAATGGTATCGTGACAACCCTAATAGGTGCTTTGATTGAACTAAGTTGGCCGTAGTGTATGAGTGTGTAAATGAGAGAGGGTACGGGTGCTTCCCAGCACTGTGCTGGGTTGTGGCTAAAGAATGCCACATAGAATAAGCCAGAAAAGTTGACGGTTCATTCTGCTGTGGTAATCGAAGAAAAATTAATAAAAGAATTAGCACTGATTCAAAAAAATGCTAACTTTAAAAATGTATTGTAATTTCCTAATTATTTTTATTTAAAAAAACAACATATTCGAAATCTATATCTTGAAACAAACAAACAAACAAACAAACAAACAAACAACTAAATAAATAAATAAATAAATAAATAAATAAATAAATAAATAAATAAATAAATAAATAAATAAATAAATAAATGAACAAACAAGAAAAAAAATATTGTGCATTATTAAATATACTCATTGTGTGTACTGAAATAAATCCTCTAAAAATACTCAGAGTAAATATATACTCTAAAAGCATGTCATCATCAACAGTGTGTCATGCATGTTATTACTATTGACTACTACAACATAAATATAATCCCTCTTATTCACACCTGTTGTTTCCCTGTTAGAACATCTGTGTGAAGTTGAGGACTACTGTAAGAACAGCTTAAAAAGAAAAGACTTACCACAATCTGTTACAAGACGCGTTGCTCAAATAAACGCAAATGCTTTAAAGAGCTCTCCTTTGTCATAAAAGCCATCATCAAATCTTAACATCACACTAGCCAGTCTGCCAAAGTGTGTCAAGTCTCTAACAGTCAACTAATTTGCCTAGAAAGACGCTATAGTACTTCCTTAACAGCCATGAAATTCAAGGGTTTATTTGTCTGAAATTACCAAGCCCCGGACCACAGGAGACCGAAGCGACGATGACCCGCTGAAGAGTTTAATAACATTGAAGTCTCTGACTGAGAAAAGAGCTTGGATGTCAAGTGAGGGCAGTGTATTTAAATAAAACCCCATTTAGTCTC
The DNA here is from genome assembly GCF_903798145.1 of Danio aesculapii. Classification (NCBI taxonomy): domain Eukaryota; kingdom Metazoa; phylum Chordata; class Actinopteri; order Cypriniformes; family Danionidae; genus Danio; species Danio aesculapii. The sequence continues at coordinate 7,870,028 of NC_079445.1, read as the reverse complement.
ACTCCTCGTGCCTGTGCGAAACAAATTTCACCGACAGAGACAGAGAAGCCTTTATTTTGCAGCCGTCCATTTGAAATTGACCTTTCAGCACAGGGAAAAAGCTGAAATTGTCTGAGGCAGGTTTTAAATTCCTCCTTTTTAAATAAAAACCCCTCTTCCTTTCACAGAAGCCAAAATAAGCCCTAATGTGAGCAGACACTGCACTAGCCGTTCGACCATACCATGCTTTTTTTTTTTTTTTTTTGCTGAAATGTCTTAAATTCCACATTGATGATGCAACTTAGGCTTCTTTTATACTCCAGCTTTCAAACAGAAATGAAATGTGTATTACTGTCATAATAAAAATGCTTTTGCGGAATAATTACGATGGCTGAAGCGCTGTCAATATCTATCTAGCCTATATAGCCATATATGAATTGGAAATCTCTCATTATAACATTCCTGGAGCGATGACTGATGCTTTGTGCCTGGTTCTGCTGAACAGAATCGCTGTCAGAAGAAGTCAGTCAAGGAGCTGAGGATAATTTATTATCGTCACTATAGTCTTTATGGAGATGAATGCACCTTTCCTTCGATATTAATGCATCACTCTCCTCTGCGTTCGGCCGATATGAAAAACAAATGAGATAAAAGGATACAGATGGAAATGCAGAGGCGCTTCTGAAGAGAATATATTCCTTTTTTTGTGGAAATCAAACTTAAAATGATTGAATTTTTTACCAGCTGGTCTAATCTCTGCAATGCAACACTCATGTAACGCGGTATGTTTGAAGAGTTTCTACTTAATCTATAGTTGTTCAGCTTTGGAGGATGGCTAAAATTGCTAGAAATCCCTGAATGCCCATTCACACAAAGAACAATGAATAAGATATGCAGATAATAGCCCCTTTCACACAGTGATACCGGTAAATATCTGGAAAATTTACAGCATGACTTTACCGGTAAATTAAAAAAGCGCTGTTCACATAGGCGAAGATGTTACGGAATTTTTCCTGGAAAAGACCATTCACACATCCATTCCAAAATACGGGTAAATTCTGACATCAACCAGAAATGACCTCTAAACGGCTGGGCCTGTATTTGTAAACATTTGACTACATTACAAACTTTGTGGATGAATCAGTATAGCGAACAACTGCGATGAAAACATATAGAGCCACACTTTCGCATGTCGAGATGTAGATGATATGTGCTGGCGCTCATCGGCTGCTCATGGGCACACGTGACTCGTAAAGCAGCTGAAGGAAGCAGAGCTTGAAGGTAAACAAACAACAGCTTATCATAAGCATCTCATCGATAATTATTTACACTGTTGGCATTAAGATGAACATATAAACGTTATCTGTTAAATGTGTCTGGGAAAATAGTCAAAGGCTTTTATTTCCGTAAACCGCGCAGACGTGAATGCGTCTGAGTGTTCTGATTGGCTAAATCGTTCTAGACGTGCATGCGCTCTTTCCGCCGATTTTCCTTCTGCGTTCACACAGTGCAGCATTCTGGCAAATTACCGGTAATGTTACAACTTCTCTTTCCGGAAAATAGCCGGAAAGAATTTACCGGTATTTCCAAAAAGGGCCTGTTCACACATACAGACCTTTCTGGAAAATTGCCGGTAAGTTTCCGGAAAGGTCTGTATGTGTGAAAGGGGCTGAAGATAACTACCATGTTAGCATCCACACACAAGCAAGTGCAGACAAACTGTGTTTTCACACCAAATTCAAAGTTTAAGGCTGAATATAATATAACATAATAATGCTTTTATTGGAATCCAGCCCACTATGATTCCTTGTAATTTCTTGTACTATTATAACTTCTATATATTATTCTTTTTTTAGGGGCCATTCATACAGAATGCACTTTTCAATTGCAACTAACTAATTTTCCCTTGTTTATCAATGTAACAGGTGTGCATGAATGCTTGCATCTTGGGTATTTGCACAGCCTCGCACATGCCTCAATGTCTGTTCTAGAGCAGTGGACCAATCAGAAGAACTCGAAGGCAGTTCATAGTTGCAAGTTGGCTCCTTACCCTGTCTGCTGAACAATAAAAAAGTAAATTAAGATAAATAAAGTTTGGTATCTCAACAAAGCACACTTGAATAAAATCTAACTTCTAACATCAAATCATATTTAATTAGTTAACTAAAAACTGTTAACAAACAGCTGTTAACAAAATGTTTTGTTCCCCGAAGGTCATTATTATTTACATCATAGTTGCAGTGTGAAATTAGTTATTGTTATATTTAATGAACATATCATTGTGTTTATTATAAGCATGCTCTGAGATTTTGTTTGCACAAACACTTCAATCCAATGTATTCTGATTAACTTTTGAGTATTTTTTAATGATAATCTGTAGGGTTGTGACGAGATCTCAGCCTACGAGATCTCACGAGACTATATCGCGATGAGATTTCTCGTCGAGGTGAAAAGTTTTTGAGTTGTGATGTTATGATGGAGCATGCGGGTGAATATAGCACTGAAGATTGGAGGCAGGATTGGATTTGAACTGCAAATCGAGTGGCAACCCAGGCTGCCTCAGTGTTTTTATTAATTGTGCTTTAACAATGCAATGACATTAACCATAACAATGGATGACATCAAGTACGATAATAAACAAGGAAAATATATATAAATAAAAAATAATAATAATACTAAAATAAGATAATAAAAAAATGGGTACAGAGGCAAAACTATCAAATTAAATATTATTCACAATATTCACAGTTTTTTTTTGCTGTAAACATTTTGTAATATAGTAATTAAATAATTTAAGTCACAAAGAAAATTCTACAAATAAGGTAATGGTAATGAAAATATTATATTTAGCCAATTAAATAGATACATTTCATATAAATTCTATGTTATGTTTGTCAAGAGAAAAAGTAAAAATTATATCACACATGGAAAATTCAATGTTAAACTTACATTCTGATGTAAAAAAAATGAAAAAATTAAATAAAAAAAGGATAAATCATACCAAAACACTTTAACATGTGAGCATTTGACAAAAAGATGATCAATCGATTTGATACTTGAGTTACAGAAGAAACAATTTGAATTAAAATTACCAAATTTAGATACAATCTCGTTTCTGGGGTACATATTGTGTAAAACTTTTAAGTGAAATTCTTTAACTTTGTTGAGAACACAGAATTTGTAAGGTAAGAGCCAAGCTTTTTCCCAAATAATTTTATCTATTAGACAATTTCAAATAAACGTTCCCCTCGGTGTGATTTCGGTGTTGTGTCAATCATTTGCTTGGGCGGGTGTGACATAACAGCTTTTTTCACCGAAGGGTTGCCGCATCCTAAAGCAAAGGCTTCTACTGCCACCTCAATTAAGCATGCGATGGAATAGCACTTTAGATATGCTTAAATTCACAATCGTCGTAAACACAAATCGAATTAAGATGAGAAGTATTCCCATTTTAGCAGCATTATCGAAGTGCAGTACAGACATGTAAACTCCATAATCCAACTATTACCATTGTGTAGGACTTTTAGCCCTTTTTTGCAACATGATAGTTCATATACATACAGCTGGTTGACACTATTCCTTGCACTTAGAGAGTCAGTGAACACACATTTATGCTGTCTAGTAAAAAACTGTTGTCTTTTCATTTGGCGTGTGGTATCAAATTCCATTAACTCTCTCCTATCAATTCTTACTCGCATCCAGTAGCTCAGTTTGTCATGGGGGCATGAAATGTTGCTGAATGAAAGTGAAACTGCTGAAAAACTAAAAATGAAATACCAAAAATTACATGATCACATACATTTTTTTAAGTTCACTTTGTGGAAAGGAGTTTGATTTCTCATGTGAAATTGTACAGGGAAGAAGCCAGTCAGTATAGTTTATATTAAGATATTTTGCAGTGTTTGCAAGTCCTTTATGGCATAATTCATTAAAATAGAAGTAAAATAACATCCATTACAAGTTGATTTAAAAAAGCACATAAATTGTTTAACATTTTGTGATTATTTTTCAGTTAAATATTTTTGTTCCATTCACATAGTAGCTAATAATTTGTTAATATTTAAAAATATATATAAACATTTTTTTTTCATATACTAACAAAATATTTTGCAGTGTTTGCATGTCCTTTACTGCATAGAATTCATTAAAATAGAAGTAAAATAACATTAATTACAGGTTGATCTCAAAGAAGCACCTACATAGTTTTGTATTTTGTAATTTTTTTACATTTATTTTCAGTTGAATACTATTTTTCTTTTATATATTTCAACATTGAGGGTTTCAAAAAATAGTAAAAAAAATCTTGTTTCGTCTCGTTCTTGTGAACCCCTAATAATCAGCTTTTTAAGTGATTCCAACAATATTAACCTTCTGCATTTTTATAGTTGTAGTTACAAGCTAGAATGCTATTTGTTTACATTCAGAACCATTTTAAAATCTTATACTGCTATAATTACTTTAAAAAAAGTAATAATAATAATCATAAAACATGACTGTGACTATAAGGATGATTCCCATTAATATTTCAAACTTATCTGCTTATGCAACTTTTATGACACTAATTCTTTAAAGGATTCTTTCCAATATTCTTTGACAGCAGGGATGCCCAATTCATTATCTGGTGTCCAGCAGGGTCACCGGATCTCTGAGTAATTGATATGCCAGTTTGAGGTCTCTTGTCTTGTGCTGCTCATTTCAAGATCAGAAGATTTGGCTCTGAAAACAGCAAATAGCCCACATTTATACTTAAAACCACCTTCTGCTGCAATAAAGTTAATTAGAGTGCTTTAAAAAAAGATTTTGTCCAGAAATACACTTTTATCTGAATGGAATATGCTTTTAAAATTACAAAAGGGACCCCAAAGGACATTAACTTAGATTTTTAACTCAAGGCCACGACGGTATGGATTTTTAAGTAAGAGTAATGCGCAGTGCAAAGAGATCTGCACAAACAGAGCTATTTACGTTATTATTTTGAGCTACTTTTTGTTAGCAATCTAACAAATTCTAGTCAACTTCTTCACAGCCAATGTAGGCAGCTGTTGTAGCCATAGTCAAATAAAAAGCAAAGTAGTTCTTTTATCTAAATAGCGTTTATAAAAAAAAGTTAAACATTTGCATATTTTGATGTACAAAATTGCTAGTCAAAAGGATAGTTTTTGCTTATGCTTATAAGCTATGTTACTTCAAGCCGCTTTGTTTAAACAATCATGTTCTGGTGAAAAGCTATATTATCCATTATTTTAGAGAAAATATAAAGGGTTTGTGATTCTAAAGCTAGTTGATTTGGTTTATTGATTTATTAAAGTTCCAAGATGGCTGAAATGAAAACAACACTTATATCACTTCACTTCTACATTTCAAGTTAGCAAACTGCTAAGCTAACAAACACCTAAGACATACAAATGTTTTACCACACCCACTAATTTAGTAAAAACAAGTTGCTTGTTTATAACACTGACTATTTTTTGTTACTTTTGTAATAACATACACAAGTTTTAAATCTATGTGAGAAAAAAGCAATGTAATGTTTATGCTGCGTTCACACCAGACGCAGATAAAACATCAAGTGCAAGTGATTTACAACAGACATCCTGCGGCGCGTTTCACGCAATGAGTCTGAGCAAATGACACGATTCACGTGAATGAAGTGGTGTGAGTTGAGAATTTTGTGCATTTGACATGCTTAACATGCATATTGCACATTTTCGCGAAACGCTCGAGTTTAAAATTCTGAGCGTTAACCAATCAGGAGCTTGCTCTTGTAGGGGAATGGTTATGACATAGTGCCCAGGGGAAATCCTCTTGTCGACACCAGACAACAGTTCATCAAACTGGACTCGGCTCAGTCTGAAGCACCGCTGAAAGCCTCTATCATCCAGGTATAGTTCCATGAGGAGTTGAGGAACTCACACAGCTGAATGCACCTCTGAAAGGGTCTAGTGGACTCAGACATGGCACCGAACGAATCTACTCTGTTTTTCAGCTTCCCTAAAGCACATAAAGAATAGCTACTATCTCATTAAAGTCCATGTTAGCCATTTAGTAAAGGAAAATTTGATGTGCAAATGAAGCAAGTAAACTCAAAATGTTCACGCATACACACAAATAGCGTGATTTATCCATGCATGCCGCGTTTGGTGTGAACGCAGCATTACAAGCTTTAACAATTAAACACTTGTTTACCAGAAAGAATGTATGGATAAATAAGACTTTCATCCATTTATTTATTTTCCTTTGGATTAGTCCCTAATTTTTC
>NC_079445.1:7766290-7858790 GCF_903798145.1 Danio aesculapii | reverse complement strand
ACAACAGATACTTTTACTCTACTTGCACTACATTTTAAGTAATGGTACTTTTACTTGAGTATGATTTTTAGCCTGATCTCACGAGAAAACGTAAGTATTGTACGTTTTGTCAGTTTAGTGGCTAATTCGTACGAATTCGTATAAGTTCAGTCGTACGAAATTGTACGATTTTAAAAAGGAGGCGTGGCACCTAACCCCACCCCTAAACCCAACCGTCATTGGGGGATGAGCAAATCGTACTAAATTGTACGAATTAGATTGTACGAATTAGCCACTAAATCAAAAAGTTGCGAATTGCCGTGAGATTGTGTTGGATTTTTCAGTACTCTATCCACCATTGCCCAACAATAACAGGGAGAACATACAAACTCCACACAGAAATACCTTCACACAGAAACTGGTCCAGCCGGGACTTGAACTAGAGACCTTCTTGCGTTGAGGCGATATTCCTAACCAGTGAGCTACCATGCCACCTGTCATTCTAATTTCAGTTCATATTAAATATTTTTTAATCTCAATTTTAAGGGGAAGTAATCAGTTTTAAAATTATAATAACTAGACCGCTACAACAAGCTCTAATCATAAAAAACGTTTAAAAAAAAAAATAAATAAATAAATGAAACAGAAAAAAATTTAATACAAAAGTGAGACAAAAATAAAGCCACATTTCTGCTCTAATTACTGTAAGTAATATAAAAATAATTATAATAAAGCAGATAATGCAGAGCAAAAGTGGGAAAAGGTGCTGACATTTAAATCAAGCAGAAAATACAACTTAAAGAAAAAAAAAATCAAAAAACATAATTTTAAAACTTTTCCATAACCATAAACTGTAAAGTAGCATAAACGAGTGGGATGACATAAAAATGTCATCAGTGGGTGAAACTGCTGAAAGATCAACACAGTTTTGATTTTTATTAAAATAGACATGACACATTAAACACCAAGCTTATGATTATTTACTTCCACCTGTTACTTTTCATCTTCCTACTTAACACTGTCAAAAATCCAATAAAGTCACCAGTCGCCTCCTAAACGGCACTGTAAACATATCGCCCATTATAAACAGTTTAACGCAGGATTCATTTTGTTAGTTCAACGCGTAAAAGGTTTATTTTATGAGGCTTTTTCGCTGATTTGACCAGATTTGCACCAGTGGAGCGAGAGCATCCCTCGGGCGAACCCTTATAAAATCCCTCCCTCTGCAGAATTATGCACACAGAGATGAATAATGCTCTTTGAGGCTCTTCGACACCCTCCGGATTACAGACACGCAGAGGTGGTAAAAAGGCCTGTTTGGGGTTTGGTTGAAAAAGCCACTTATGTTGTAAGTCAGGTCAAAGAGGACTCTGATCTCGCTGCTGGAGGAAAAAACGATACAGGTTGTATTTTCACAGTATGCAATGTACGAATGATACATTCGCAAGCCGATTGTAAATTGATTTAAATGTGACAATTCAAAATGATTGAGATGGAAATTTGAGTATATGAACTGACTTTTTAGAAAATGTTTACATCTTATTTACTGTTCATCTTCGCTCTGAACAATACGTATTAACTCTTTGATGGGATGCAAAAATACTTCAGGAGAGGGAAAGGCCAAAACAACAAACTAAAGTACAGCTTGTTACAGTAGTACTCTAGCTAGATACAAAGTTAAACTGTCATTGTAAAATTAAATTAACGACAGAAATGTACACTAACTCCCTAACTAAACATAAACAACAGAAAAAGGGTTATAGAAATAAAATGACAACCACCTCCCTACAGCATCCAAACACAAAGTTAAGTTTCAAAGGACAGGACAGGACAGGACAGGACAGGACAGGACAGGACAGGACAGGACAGGACAGGACAGGACAGGACAGGACAGGACAGGACAGGACAGGACAGGACAGGACAGGACAGGACAGGACAGGACAGGACAGGACAGGACAGAGACCAAACTCTGGAAGCAAGCTTCAACATGGCTTGTAACTGATCAGCTTTTAAGCTTGCAGGGCAACGAGCAGCAGGTGCAATTAATTAACCTCCTCTCCTCCACACCTAGCTGAGAAACAGGTAACAGAAGGAGAGAGAGGGAGAACAGAAACCAAACACAATACATTCAAAACACCATGGAATGCAACAATACGATAACACAATCACATAATCTGTCACATAATCAGCTGCTAAATTCCAATCTGCTTTCCCACAAGGGAGGGAACATTGTCATAAATCATAGTGTTTTAAAACAACTAACGTTTATTTTAGGTATAAGACATTTAACTACATAAACGCACTAGCAAAACATAATATTTCTGATTTGTAAAATACACCCTGATGGCTATTAAGATGACAATAATAATTACTTTTAAACTTCATTCATTCATTTTCCTACCACTTAGTCCCTTTATTCATCAGGGGTTGCCACTGCGGAATGAACTGACAACTTTTCCACCATATGTTTTAGACAGCAGATACCCTTCCAGCTGCAACCCATCCATACATACTCATACTCACACTCCTTCGAATCAGTGACCTTCTTGCTGTGAGGTGACAGTGCTAACCACTGAGCCACTATGTCAACCTACTATTAAACTTAATTTAAAAAAAAAAAAGTTGATGAATTACATGTTGTAAATCCAGCAGCTCAGAATATTTAAGACATTATTAGGCTGTTGAAACAACTAAATGCACATATTTGAGAATCGGAATCCTCAATACAAAGTGACCTTCAAGACTTAAAGCTGATAATAATTCACTGCAACTCATAATTTAATAATTCATTTATGCAGATGATCTGAGCCTAAAATGAACAACTGACTAAATGTATAAATCAAAGTCAAAATCAGGAGATCCTCTCAGTTAGAGTGTCTGCAACTGATGCCATTATGTAAGTTACTGATGGCAAATTTTAGGATTTATTACTGTAAATATATATTTAAAAAAAGATTTAGGTCAGTTTTTGAACTAAATCTGCTATAAAAAGGTCAAGCTCTTTAAAGCTCACTGCATGAAATGCTTGAATGTAGACATATTTGTGTACTACTGTCTAAATACGAAAGGTTTTACTTGAATACATATGAGCCATCCTGCTGCTGCACAAAATAGATATAAAACTACACTGGCTTCCTAGCATTTATCTCAAACTCTTAAGATATTTTGCCATTCTTTACAGCATGTTTACAATGCATGCTTTTGTATATTTGTCAGCAAACATTCCATGTTTAAGGACCTTTTTATTTACCTTTGTGGGTTTCTCAGCAGTGAATTTGTCATACTTAGTGATCAGTAAATAATAGAATAACACAAATAAAGTTTTTGCATTCTCATTTGCATAAATGGCAGAAAGCAAATCTCCACAATAGTGTTTTAATGGCTTTCAAAATAATTAATAATAATAATAATAATAATAATAATAATAATAATAATAATAATAATAATAATAATAAATACTAATAATAATAATTGAGAGAAATAAATAAATAATAAATAAATAAGAGAGACTAATTCACTTAAATCAATCAATTTTGACATTATTATTATATTTTATTATGATTGTTATTATAATTTTTTTTTTAGATATTTCGACTAGAAACACAACAAACAAATGTAAGTAAGAAAAGCATTTGCAATGTAATTTTATATTTCTATTGCTTTACCTCTTTTGTAGTTTAATACAAAAGTTTTATAAGTATTACTACCTGACAAAAGTCTTGTCGTTGATCCCAGTTGTTAGAGCAACAAATAATAATCCGACTTCTAGTTGATCATTTGGAAAAGTGGTAGAAAGAGGATTTTTTTCTGATGAATCATCTGTTGAACTGCATCCCAATCATCCCAAAAAGTGCAGAAGGCCTATTGGAACCTGCATAGACCCAAGATTCTCATAGAAATCAGTCAAGCTTGGTGAAGGAAAAATCATGGTTTGGGATTACATTCAGTATGGGGGCGTGCGAGAGATCTGCAAAGTGGATGGCAACATCAACAGCATGAGAAATCAAGACCTTTGCGCTCCTTCTCGATACTTCAGGCCGCCACATCTCAGTTCCTGAAAGCACAGAAGGTAAAGATGCTCCAGGATTGGCCAGCCCAGTCACCAGATATGAACATTATTGAGCATGTCTTCTCATTATTGAGAAGTCAAGTTATTATTTGTTGTTTCTAAAACTTGTATAGGTGACAAGACTTTTGTCAGGTAGTATCTATATGAATATTTGTATTTTATATGTATGATAAGATGTTTATGACCATCAAAACTCGTCTTGACACTATTGTGAAAAAGGTGTATTCTTTTTTATAAGTATATATTTCATTAGGGTATCAGTACTTTTACACAAGTGCACCCATGTCACATTAACCGAATCTCTAATGATAGAGAGGCCAGGGAAGCGAACAGACAGCAGGCTGTTCTCTGAGAAATCTGCCACTCCTGCAGCCTGTCTGCAACACAAATTCAGTAAATCCTGCAAATGAGCCGAGCTCATCTCGCAGGGCCTGTCAGCGGGAGTAACGGGGGGCTCTCCTACACCCTGCATCCGCAGGAATCCTGGCTGCTCCGCGGCCCTTCCATCATTAGACACAGAGCCCGCGAGCATGTACACGGCAGTCAGCCAGCGTGTCACAAAGAGAAAGTGTTGCTCGGCGGCAAACGTCATTTAAATTCATCAGCGGCCGACAGGCAAACACACACGCGCACGGACAGACAAACACATTGCACACCGAGGCAAACAAACTCATTTCGATAAGCGGAATTAGGAGGAAGGCATGGCTTTTTTCCGTGCCACTATCAAAACACGAAAAGGGAGAAAGACAAACAGAGGAGATTTCACCCAAGCTTGATTATTATGAGGAATGTCAGTTCATTGCAGGAAGCCTCCCAATCGCTCTCTACTAGTCACCAGCACACTGCCCGGGGATCACATGACTCCGAGTTGCCCTGGCAACAGGACAATGATAAATTAGCCTGTCGGAGCGTAGCATTCTGCTCACAGAGTCGTCCTGCTAGGTGGCTGCTCCGAGATTTTCCAGCCTTACAGATTTGGATCTAGTTCCTGCGATGATCTCCCAGGTACTTGGCAGCTTGAAGCGACATATTATACCCGCTATAAGCACAGTTTAACTGCTTTACACTGTTTAATTAGGAGCCATGCACTTGTCTTGAGGCAGATATGGTTATTTATATACACTCACTGTAGTGTGAACAACAGGTGAGCACTCTGGCAGGAAGAGACACCTGTTTGGAGATGGTCATTCAATAATTTGTGAAACATGACAAATGTGGAGGTGGAACTGTGGCTCTTTGGCTTGGCTGACCTCCCTGTTTTCACCAATTAAGGTGGAAAAGAGTTAAATCAGATGTAAACCCACACCTGGATAATTTGCTAAACCTCACACATATTTACAATGAATTCCTATCTATCTAAAATGCAATATAGCAATTTGTAAAGGCAGGAGACATGGTGTAATAGTTAACATTGAGTTCTAGTGCTCACACTGGAAATACAGATTCGAGTCTGGCTTGCAACATTCCCTATTTGGTTCCTTTCTTCTTCAATGTCATTTTTACTTCTCATGTTTCTGTTCTACCAATAAAAGGGCCAACAAATCAATTCAGATATAAACCTAAACCTGACTGATGTGTGAAATATCTCATAACTCACACTGTTTAATTAGAACCCATGTGTTTGTCTTGAGGCAGATCTGGTTATTTATATTTGGTTACTGTAGTGTGAACAACCAGTGAGGACTCTGCCGGAAAGAGAGACCTGTTAGAAGATGGTCATTCAATAATTTGCGGAACATGACAAATGTGAAGGTGGAATTGTGGCCCTTTGGCTTGGCTGACCTCCCTGTTTTCACCAGTTAAGGTGGCAAAGAGTCAGATGTAAACCTAGACCTGGATAATTTGCAAAACATCACACATATTTACAATGAATTGCTATTTATCTAAAATGAAATATAGCAATTTGTAAAGGCAGGAGACACGGTGTAATAGTTAACATATAATTCTTGTGCTCACACTGGAAATACAGATTCGAGTCTGGCTTGCAACATTGTATTCCAAGTGTATTCCTTTCTTCTTTGTTTACTGTAGTGTGAACAACTGGTGAGGACTCAGCCAGAAAAAGAGACCTGTTAGAAAATATGCCAATTTAAAGGTGGAACTGTGACCCTTTGCCTTATCTGTTTTGCAATATAGGCTTAAACAACATAGGGTATAGGGAAGTGCATGGTCGGGTCAATCGGTGCTTTTGAAAACACTATTGGTTGGGTTTAGAGAAGGAGGAGGGTGGGTCAGTCGATCGGTTAGTCAGGCATTCAAGTCAGTCAGTCAGTCGACAGTAGCCTCTGGTGGATTAACGCAAGAACTGCAGGCACGAATGGCACTTGCAAGAGAAATTTGGGGGTTCAAAAAAAGTGTACACATCGGCCTCTGGTGAATTTGTGAAAACAAAAACTGCAAAAAAAAGTATCTCCTGAGATGTATTATGTGATCTCCAGAAATGTATATAGTGGTACGTTTTCAGAATGAGTCTGGGTTGGTTTTTAACCAATTAAAGTAGCAAAAAAAATAAATAAATAAAATCAAATCAGATAAAAACATAGACTTGACTGATTTGTAAAAAACTTCACATTTTTACAATTGATTCCTATTTATCTAGAATGCAAAATAGCAATATGTATTGGCAGGACACATGATGAAGTAGTTAACTTTGAGTTCTAGTATTCACAGATTTGATTCTGGCTTGCAGCATTCCTGGATTTTAATGCACAGCGAATTTCTCTGTGTGAATTTTGGTTCTGGAATATGAGAGTAGATTATCAAATCATATGTGCAATATGGGCAATAAGTGCAAATATTGTGCAATATCAGTACTTTTACGTGTAATATGGGCAAATCTTGTGCAATTTCTGTCAATTTATGTACAATAAGGGATAAAATGCAATATATGCAACTTTGTGCAATATAAGTAAATTTATATTTCAATAAGCTTTCCCACACGAGCTGCTGATAATGTGAAAATAAAAGTGATTTGATAGTACAGATAAATTTAAATTGCCTGTGCAATATGTGTACATTTTGGTGCTATATCCAAATGTATGTTAAGTGTATAAAGTGTATATTTTTTGTGTCTCGTGTAATATGTTTAAAAGACCTTATTCCATTGGACTTCTCATAAAATTCCATTAACAAGCTATTATATTCTATTCTATTCATCTACATAGTGATTTATACGTCTCCTGTTTCTGTTTGACCAATAAAAGTGCCAATAAATGAAATCGGAAATAAACCTAGACCTGACTGATGTGTGAAATATCTCATAAATCACACTGTTTAATTAGGAGCCATGCCCTTGTCTTCAGATGAATCTGGTTATTTATATTTGGTTGCTGTAGTGTGAACTGAGAACTACAGGTGAGTACTCTGCCAGGAAGAGACACCTGTTTGCAGATGGTCATGCAATGATTTGTGAAAATTGACAAATGTGCAAAGCAGGAGGTGGAACTGTGGCCCTATGTCTTAACTGACTTCACCATCGTCACCAATAGAGCAGAACATCAAATTAAATATAAACCTAGACCTGACTGATTTGCAAACATCAACGTCATTATTAATTTCACTTCATCTTCGATTCACTTTTTTTTTGCAGGCAGGTGACATGGTGTAGTGGTTAATATTGAGCTCTAGCGCTTATACTGGAAATACAGATTTGAGTCTGGCTTGCAACATTCCTGATTTTACCCCCCATCATTTTTTATGACTCTATATCTCCTTTTTGCTGTCCTAACTATAAAATTGGCTTAAAAATAAAATGAATATATATTAACCTAGACCATAATTGATGTTCACATATTCATAATTAATTACTTTTGATCTAGGATGCAATATATCAGTTTTTGTAAGCAGGAGACAAGCTGTAGGGGTTAACGCTAATCTCCAGCGCTCGCACTGGAAATACAGATTTAAGCCAGGATTGCACATAAGCATAGTTCAACTACTTTACACTGTTTAATTAGGAACCGTGCGCATGCCTTGAGGCAAATCTGGCTGTTTATATTTGGTTACTGTAGTGTGAACAACAGGTGAGGACTCTGCCGGGAAGAGACACCTGTTCAGAGATCTGCGTTCGATGTTTTGCGAAACGTGACAAAGTTGCAAAGCTGGAGGTGGAACTGTGGCCCTTCGGCTTGGCTGACTTCCCTGTCCTCGCAACATTAATGACAGGAGGTGGATGGGTGTTACAGACATGTAATAAAACATGCCTATTTAGAGGTGGGTTTTCATAGCACGAAACGAGCACAGTGGCTCTATATAGTCATGTAATTGCCATGCACAGATGGTGGACATTTGGTTTAATGGTCCATGGGACTGTGACATAAACACTGGTGAGATAAGAAACACGGCGACTGGCTGGTAAATCTCAATTGTGACTCAATCCACATGCGAAACATCAAATTTTTTTTTTTTTTTTTTGCTAATTAAAATGAATGAATGAATTAATGAATTACTTAAGGAATTAATTAATTACTTAATTAATTAATCAATCTATTCATTCATTCATTCCTCACCATGCTTTAAAGCCTCAACCGAAAATCCTAACAATCAGATAACCAGCGAAATGATGCAAATGCACAGCAAATAACTTCCCCTGACCCCGGTGTTGATTACAGAATGTTTACACAAGTAATGTAATGTGGGTCTGTGGATGGAGAATGAAGCAGCGCTGGTTTTTAATAACGGACGTGTCCTGGTTGAGATAGCTGGGAGTTATGAATTCATGGAGTATTCAGCATGGTGGGGCCAAGGCTCAAAATCCCTGCAGTGCATCAGCGCTGTCGAGTCTTAAACCGACCAATCCGTCTTCTGTCCTCCCGGCTGTCACAGCATGGACCTGAAGCTCAGAGCTGCTGCCTGCACTCCTTCATTACATACATCACACTATGGGGCGGCCATCAAACGGAACCAGTCTGCGTGCGATGATATTTTATCTCACGCCTTGATAATTAATGACTATTTTTATAGGCAGGAGACACGGTGTAATGGTTAACATTGAGTTCTAGTGCTCACACTGGAAATACCGATTTGAGGCTTGCTGGCAACATTTCTGTCTTTGTTCGGTCCTTTTTCCCAATCATTTTTAGCCCTCCTGCTTTATGTCCAACCAAAGAAAGAGGCACTACTATGTATCGACAATATAATGCTGTGCAGACAGAAGACATGGTCTAGTGGTTATCATAGAGCTTTAATGCTCACATTGGAAATAAAATGAGTTTGGCTCACAACATTTCTGATTTTGTTCAATCCTTCTTTCCCAATTTATGTTTAGTCCACCTGTTTTCCAACTAACTAATAAGAAACAGCAAAATTATTATTATTATATTATTTAATGACAATTTTTATAGACAGGAGATATGATTTAGTGGTTAATATTGAGCTCTAGAGCTCACATTGAAAATACATATTTGAGTTTGGCTTGCAACTTTCCCAATTTTGTCCCTTCCTTCACCCCAATGTTTTAGTCCTCCTGTTTCCTGTACAACCAATAAGTGGCAAAAATCAAATCAGATATAAACCCAGATATAGCCTTTTTATATGGCTTAGATATGGCATAGTGGTTAACATTGAGCTCTAGTGGTCAGATTGAAAATTACAGAATCAAGTTTGTTTTGCTAACATTTCTGATTTTGTTCACTCCTGCTTTCTGTCAATCAGTGAAATCAGCAAGAAATCTAATCTAATGTAAAACTAGACCTGACTGATATGCAAAATATCTAACATTGAGCTCTAGTGCTTACATTGGAAAAACAGATTTGAGTTTGGATTGCAACATTCCTGCATTTGTTCCCATTCATTTTTAGCCCTCCTACTTACTGTCTAATCAATAAAAGCTACAATAAATAAATAAATCAGATATAAAACTAGACCTGCCTGACATTCAAAATGTCTAACAGTGAGTTCTAGTGCTCACAATGGAAATACAGATTCGAGTTTGGATCACAACATTCCTAATTTTGTTCCCATTCATTTTTATCCCTCCTACTTACTGTCTAATCAATAAAAACTGTAATAAATAAATAAATAAATCAGATATAAAACTAGACCTGGCTGATATTCAAAATGTCTAACAGTGAGTTCTAGTGCTCACAATGGAAATACAGATTCGAGTTTGGATCGCAACATTCCTAATTTTGTTCCCATTCATTTTTATCCCTCCTACTTACTGTCTAATCAATAAAAACTGTAATAAATAAATAAATAAATCAGATATAAAACTAGACCTGGCTGATATTCAAAATGTCTAACAGTGAGTTCTAAAGCTCACAATGGAAATACAGATTCGAGTTTGGATCGCAACATTCCTAATTTTGTTCCCATTCATTTTTAGTCCTCCTGCTTACTGTCTAATCAATAAAAGCTGCAATAAATAAATAAATAAATTAGATATAAAACTAGACCTGGCTGATATTCAAAATGTCTAACAGTGAGTTCTAAAGCTCACAATGGAAATACAGATTCGAGTTTGGATCGCAACATTACTAATTTTGTTCCCATTCATTTTTAGTCCTCCGGCTTTCTGTCCAATCAATAAAAGCTGCAATAACTAAATCTAATCAGATGCAAAACTAGACCTGATTGATATGCAAAATATCTAACATTGAACTCAAGTTTTTTTACAAAAGAAATATAGATTCGAGTTTGGATTGCAACACTCCTGATTTTGTCCCTATTCATTTGTAATCCTCTTGATTTCTGTCCAATCAATAAAAGTGGCAAATGAATCTAATCAGATCTAAATCTGATCTAATGATACATCTAATTTGCTTATTATGCAAAATCTCAGCTTACAGTAAAAAAATAAAAATAAAATAAAAATAAAAATGTATACCAACTTTAAAAAAATGCTGTAATTTAATGCAGCTTTTTTTCTCAAAGTATAATTTAGCTTTGGTTTAAACTATAACATTTTATTTAATCTAAATCAAAAATGTTTATTGTGGTCAAGAAAAAAAAAAATCCATTCACACAAAGTAAAACTATTTTTACCTTAGCACAAAATAGAACACCTTAATTTTCCCTTAACCCAATGTAAAAATGTACTTTAAATGAAAAAAACAAAAACAAAACTCAGTAGTTTAATGTTTTTCAGTGCATACTGTCCATAGAGATTTAAGTCTGGCTTGCAGACTTTGTCCTTTCTTCCTTCCCAATCCTTTTAGTCCTTGAGCGTTCTCTCCTTGGAACGAACGCAAAAATAATATAAAATAATTAAATAATCTAATCATATATAAACCTACACCCGACTGATGTGTGAAATACCTGTTTCACATAGCAGGCCCTACACCTCATACTTCTCTCATATGACAGCAACACTCTGTAAATGTCACATTGAGCAGTGAGGTCATGCGTGTAACCCCAAGCTCAGCACGCCTGACGTGTATAACCCAGGGCTTTGTCTGTCACTTTAAAACCACTGTCTAAGCCGAGGGCATGAGTCTGCCCGCTCTGATTCACATTCAGCAGGACAAACGCTACTGCTATTGGTTACAGGCCCACAAAGCTCTCTTTCTCAGTGCTGACACACTCAGGCCCTGTTTACACCTAGTGTTAAGATGGTTTTCGGTTGATCAGATCACAAGCAGACAAAAGAGACACATTTCTGTTTACAGCTGGCATGTCCCTTTTGTCCACTCTCTGATGAGGAATGGATGGATTTGATGGATGGGTGCTTATTTAAAAAAATAATAATAAAACAAAACAACAACAACAATATAGTATCTTTGCAGTATTTTGTAAAGATAAGCTGAATTTTTAGACCAAATGAACATGAAAAATGCATACAGAAATGCAGCAGATTTTGTTCCTGCTCTGATAGAGACTACATAAAGATAGCAACAAAGCTACATCAAGATAGACAAGAAAACTGTCACGTTTCAGGAAAGGGAAGGACAAGGACTCAAGTGCAGGAACTCAAATAGGCTTATGAATAATACATATAAAGCAAAAAGGGAACAAAAACATCCCAGAGGGGGAAAAAACATAACTAAAACAAATTTGAATGGGCTGACAGGGAAGAGTAGGGCTGGACTGGACAGGGATAGACTGGACAGGACTGGACACTGGAAAGAAAGACAATGAACTGGCACAGGACAGCAGGAGGGAGTTATAAGCAGAAATAATCAACAAACAAATAGGTGAACATAATAAACTAATAATGGGATAACAAGGTGGGTAGGACTAGACAATAGAAAGAGAGGACATGACACAAAGAAACAACACAAGCCATGGGCTCACGTAAAACGGGACTAGAACATGCAGCCAGTGAGAGAACTCAACCGCATGTTCACATGAAAGTACGTGGCTAGTTTAAACATGAACCACGTGCTAAACACAACACTAACAGAAGACTGAACGCAAGACACGAGTATGCGATAAATAAAAACACTTACGGTGCACTCTCACATGCATGTTCCATTCCAACCAAAACCAAAACCACCCAGACTGAGACATCAGGACAAGGATGCATCCCAAGCACGCTCGAGCACGTACGAGCACGTACGGCCTAAGCATAGCCAAGACGGCACTCATTCAATGACAAGAAATGACAATGACAGGAAAAATGAGTTCTCCACCTGAGAAAACTCGAGCAGAGCACAACATACAAGACATGACAGAACTAGTGTCTGGACTCTAAAACAAGAATTAACATGGTTGAAGTGCCAGAATCCTGACAGAAAACATTTGCTTTTATTTACTTTAAACTTTTTTTCTTTCCAAACTCTGATTAGAGAGAGCAAAGTGTAAATCCAGTCTGGCCAACATCTAATAATATACTCTGTAGTGTTAAAAAATTACGTGAGTAGTAAGAAAGTAGTTTTTTTTAATCAATCAATCAATCAATCCATCCATCCATCCATCCATCCATCCATCCATCCATCCATCCATCCATCCATCCATCCATCCATCCATCTATCTATCTATCTATTTGGCACATAAGCACATGAGTATCTACAGTACACTATGAAAGCAGCTCAATCAAATATATTTTCGACGACTTCTGGAAGTGGTTCAATGTTTTAAATGTGACTTACCTCTGTATTTGGTGTTGTACGTAATGTAAAAAATAATTGTTTATTTTATTTTAAAAAGTGAGTTAACCCGTTGCCCTAAAAGTCACAATTAAACATTCTTAAAGTGAGTAAACCCATTGTAAACATTGAAACATTTACGTTAACATATATATTTTTTGTAATTATACAAAATATACATTTACTTAATAATTTGTAAACACTATATTTTGATGGTCCATTTCAAGTAATAGTAGACTGTCTGCTTAATATCTGTTGATACTGCTCCTTTAACAGACAGACGATAAGAAACTTACACTAACCATAACCCCAACCTAACAGTCTACTTATAATCTAATGAGAAATAGTTGGCATGTAGATGCAATGTAACCTAATTCAACAAATGGACCATCAAAATAAAGTGTGACCAATAATTTTAAGGTTTACAGACTTCTTTAATGTTCAGTCACCTAAACGCTTTAAAAGCAACGGGTTTACAAGTCAACAAATTGTTTTTTTTACAATTCAATTGTTAATTTTTTGTTGGTGTTTTTTTTTTTTTTTTTAATTGTAGTGGAGGCCAAAAGCGAAATAAAATTGATCAATTGCACAGCCATGGTTACTATTATTGTGGTCTCGTAGCTAACTTGACTTCAAGTGACTTGAAAAGAAGCTACTTATATCGACATTTGTCCTGAGTCTTGCAAAGTATTCCTCGATTGAAACTTTCCTTGCAGTTTTGCTATTATGACCATCCAAACGTACCGCAGCAACCGATTACTTAATAGCAGGGAAAGATACAGCAAATCATAATGTCCATATGTGTTTGGGGGAGATAGAGCTCGACTAGAGAATGTGATTTAACCCTTTCTGTACATCTATGGAAATGAGTTGACAGAGCATTATTTTATTTTGGAGGCGATTAAATTGTTGGTGGGGGGATTTCGGCAATCTGTGGATATTTGTCCATGCTAATTCAGCACCCTTGAGCAACCACAAACCAGACTTTTTTCTACACAGCATAAAGAAAAAAGCCACTATTTAAACTCAGCTAATGCTACAATAGCTAATATATCAGCTAAATAATAAATAATCAGCTAAAATAGCTAATACTACAAAAGCAGAGGTACATCAAGACAAACGCTATTCATCTACTATCTCAAGTAGATGAATAGCGTAGACCTTTTATTTTTTGTTGTTTGCTTCTGTCCAGACATGGTTGATGAGCCTCAGGTCCAGTTGTGTCCGGTTCTCCCCTGTTGTGCAGTTGGGCTAATTCTTCACTAATCACAGTGACATGAGTGTCAACAGCGGTAATCTTCAACCCCTCACCACTGCACCATTGCCTCAGCAACAACCCATTTGACAGCACGAATTACATGTGAAGTGCTGAATTCAGAAGCACATGAGCAAACTTTCTGGGTGTCAAAGCTTCGGGCAAACAGAGGAATCCTTATTAGAGCCGTAACCAATGGTTACACACCACTGCGTGCCATTTAGATTTGCATTGAGAGCTCGGAAATGAAAGAGAAAGGAAGCTCAAATAAATGATGCCACTGTGCCTCAGACAGCTCTTTTACTCTTTAAAGAAAAAAAAAAAAACATTTCTTGATGATTGTTTTCTCTTTGCTCGGATATTGCAGGCACCGGTAGGACTAAGGCAACAGATTTGTATCTCTGCTGGATCAATAAAGACAGAGCGTCCTATCAATGCATTCAGTCTTCTTTGAGTGGCTGAGCAAACAGAGAGGGACACCTTTAAAGAAACAGTTCATCTGATATTGAAACTGCTGTCATCGTTTAATCTCCTTCGTGTTGTTGTAAATATGTCTTCCTTTGTTCTGTGGAACACAAACAAAGCTATTTCTTCCAGTCCTGAAGCTGTTTTTTTCTCTTATGTGGGTTTTATTTTATTTATTTGTGGATTTCTCGCATGCTCAGAATTGTCAAACATTTTTTTTTTACAGCGTATTTATTTTTAGCCATGAAATTATATTTTAATAAGATGAAATAGAATTGCAAATATCTCTTTGACTGTTATCAAAATAATATAAATTTAAACTTTAATACAATATCATACAAATGCTACAGAATTAAGGGCTTTAAAAGTAAAAAAAAAGTCAAGTAAGTTGAGTTAATGAGTGTTATTGGTCACACTTTACAATAAGGTTCATTAGTTAATGTTAATTAATGCATTTACTAACATGAACAAACAATGAACAATACATTTACTACAGTATTTGTTCATGTTAGTTAACGTTAGTTAATAAAAGTACAGTTGTTCATTGTTAGTTCATGTTAACTCACGGTGCATTAACTAACAAGCATGGACTTGGATGTTAATAATGCATTAGTAAATGTTCAATTATGATTAATAAATTCTGCCCAAGAGTTGTTCATGATTAGTTCATGTTAGTAAATGCATTAACTAATGAACCTTATTGTAAAGTGTTACCGTATTATTATTATTATTATTATAAAAAAACATACAATTTTCATCTAAATATGTGTCAAATGTGTGAAAGCTGATCACCTGTAGACTAATGTGTTTGAATATTAGAGCATTTTGTGTTAACAACGGTCAAATTCAATGATTAACTTAGCCAACAAGCTCCGCTTAGTGCTTAGTAGTTAAATTACTGCAATACTGTGACTGTCTGTAAATAAGTTTCTCAAGAAACTGTTACTTAAGCTAAAAATGGTTAAATTCAAATTAGCCTTATTAACATATTAGCATTCAAGTTTAGCGAAGTTCTATCTGATTTAGAAAAGCTTTTTGACTCCTGAAGCTTTGTGTTACACTTATCAATCAGTACTTCTGAAAATATTTAGTTAGCAAATTAACAGATTAGCCAAAAGCTTACATAAGCGCTAACTGATTAAGAAAAGCTGTTTTGAGTCTTCTGAAGCCACATAATAGCTTTGTGTGAAGAACAGGTGGACTCAAAAACACATCTTGTGTTAGCAATGGTCAAATTCAATAGTTTAGCTAGCAAGCTAACAACTTAGCCTACAAGCTCAGCTAAGTGCTTAATGGTTAAATTATTGGAACACTGACTGTAAATTAATTTGTCTGAAAACACTACACGTTGCCTAAACTAAAGATGCTTCAAATAAGTAGTTATCCTTGTATACATATTAGCATACACGTTTAATGAAGTTCTATCTGGTTTAGAAAAGCTTTTTGACTCTTGAAGCCTTGTGTTACACTGTTTATCAAACAGTACTTCAGAGAACACTAAAATACATTGCTACCAAGGTTAAAAGTGGACAAATCCAACAGTTAACCATTTAGTTAGTAAACTAACAGCTTAGCCTATACGTTTATACAAGCGCTAACTGATTGAGAAAAGATGTTTTTGAGTCTTCTGAAGCCACATAATAGCTTTGTGTGAAGACCAAGTGGACTCAAAAACACATCTTGTGTTAGCAACGGTCAAATTCAATAGTTTAGCTAGCGAGCTAACAACTTAGCCAACAAGCTCAGCTAAGTGCTTAATGGTTAAAATATTGGAACACTGACTGTAAATTAATTTGTCTGAAAACACTACACGTTACCTAAACTAAAGATGCTTCAAATAAGTAGTTATCCTTGTATACGTATTAGCATACACGTTTAATGAAGTTCTATCTGGTTTAGAAAAGCTTTTTGACTCTTGAAGCCTTGTGCTACACTGTTTATCAAACAGTACTTCAGAGAACACTAAAATACATTGCTACCAAGGTTAAAAGTGGACAAAACCAACAGTTAACCTTTTAGTTAGTAAACTAACAGCTTAGCCTATAAGTTTATACAAGCGCTAACTGATTGAGAAAAGACGTTTTTGAGTCTTCTGAAGACACATAATAGCTTTGTGTGAAGAACAGGTGGACATTTTAGTTGAAATCTGCCTTAATAGGGTGAAATGAGGTTGATGGCAGTAGAGACCATTAAATATGGTACTAAAGAATAAGATTAGACATTAGATTGATTGAAGTGTGGAAAGAAAAACTTCAGTGAAGTGTTCTTATTACTGTATAATACGGTATCCTTTAGTGCAGGTGGAGAATATGATTGACTGTAGTCTCGGTTTCGCTCAGTATTATGGCACCCATTATTACTTTTGACTTGATGAGCCAAGCAATGTGAATTAGAGAGAGAGAGAGAAAAAAATGACAATAATGTTAATTCTAGTGCAAAGTAGTTCTTGCCATAAGCATATCATAAACTATAAATTTTTGCCTCATTTTGGTGCTCCTCTTGTTATCAAGTTTTGTCTATCGCACTGAAATGCATGAAATATGGATTGCTAGGGGCAAGAATTGTCATGTCTGAGGGCATCCAGGTGTTTATATGTGAAAAAAACTGGTGATGGCTCTCTAAAACACAATCCAAAAAGTGTTTTTCTTTACTTTACATCTAACTTTATTCAACCTGGTTTGAATTGGCTAGTTGTAGCCAGTAAAACAGGTAAAAACACTGGCTGCCTACCACCTTTATGACCACATCTGAAAGCTTTCCTAGCTCACTATGATTTCAGGAAATGGTTTTGCAGCAAGAGTTTACTCACTAAAGTACCTTTCCAAACCTCTCAGGTAGAATAACAGTTTAATGATCTACAACAAAATTAGAAATAGCTTTGGTGAAAGCCAAGTGAATGTTTATTTACCAAAATAGCCTGGTAATTTCTCAATAAAAATGACGTTAAAGATAGAAAAATTGGATCCATTATTACGTATTTATAGATACTATCTATCTATCTATCTATCTATCTATCTATCTATCTATCTATCTATCTATCTATCTATCTATCTATCTATCTATCTATCTATCTATCTATCTATCTATCTATCTATCTATCTATCTATCAGTTTGGCACAAAAGCACATGAGTATCTACAGTACACTATGAAAGCAACTCAATCATACATATTTTCAACAACTTTTGGAAGTGGTTGAATGTTTTAAATGCCATTTACTTCTGTATTTGGTGTTGTACGTGATGTAAAAACCGATAATTTACTTTAGTTTAAAAAGTGAGTAAATCTGTTGCCTTAAAAGTCACAATTAAACGATAAAATGTCTATCTACCAACCTAAATACCTACTACCTACCTTTTGGATTTGAAATGTCACTGATATAACATGGTTTCAAAGGTTGAAAAAAGTCATGAACATTTACACCCCAAACAGACCAATGACTGCAATGAGAAAATTCCCCACACAGATTGCACTTTTTTGGTGCAATTTTTCATGCAAAAAAATGGCAATGGTTCATTTTCAGTGGTTGATTTGTTGTTGTTTTTTATGCTTTTATTTTTTTAGGACATAATTAAATTCCAATGTTTTGAATTGTTTTTAATTTAGAGGTTTCACAAAAGGGCAAAAATGTTCAGCACACTGATTTTAAGTTAGTTGGTTATGCAAACTTGCCACATTGTCTAACAGAATAAAAGCTGCTTTGTGCAAACTGCAAAAAACTTAGTTACTTAAAGTTTTTGTTTTGTTTCTAGATCCAATATCTTCAGCATTTTCTAGAGAAGTGTATTTTCTAGAAATAAACACATCAATATTTTTTCTGAAATAAAAATCGAGTGAGTTTTCCCCTAAAACAAGCAAAATAATTTGCCAATGGGGCGAGCAAAATAATCTTATTTTAGGTGAAACATGATTATTTTGCTTGCTTTAAGGAAATACTTGCTAAATTTAGGCCCAATCCTAATTCTATTGGCCCTTGAAACAGTGTGTGAAGGGCTTCAAAATTTACCCCTAAGAAATGAGACACCACTACAACACCTGCACACATCATCACATGTCATCATGATCTCTTGCTTCATATGAGATCGACAATGGCGTTGGCTTTAGTTATTTCAGTTGCATTATTTTTGGTATTTATCCTAAGGAAATCACTGAAGGCAAGAATATCATGTTATCATAACCATATATTCTGGCAATATCATAACTGTGCTGTGCATTTACACTGTGGCCATTTTCATCTATGTAAACACACGAAAACAACAATAACATTATACCAGACACTGTAAAAAGGTAATTGCCAGCCACTAGACTTTTCTGACAGGATATTTGACTGTCATTGAATGTCAGATGTGAAAGTATGTTGTGGGACTAGTATACAGGAGTTATTATTAGGGAAACTAGATTGCAAAATTTTGCGTTTTTTTTAAAGCTTGACAGAAAAACACGAACACCGTTATAATTATATTAAAACATATGCTTGTTCGTGTAAAAATTTGTAATAATGACAAAAAATACTAATTTGCTGCCGTTCTAGATGGTGTATTCTGAGAACTTTTCTTACCCCTTGGTTTTGAGTGTGGTCCTAAAGAAATCTCCATTTTAGGGGCTATCTAGCCCTTTCCCTTAGCCCTGCACCTTCAAGCTAAAGAGAATTGGGACACCCATACCCCTTCATGTGAACATGCAAAACAAGGGGTAGGGGTAAGGGGAGGGGCTAAAGGGTAGAAGTGGGATTGGGCCTTAGACATATTATTTCCAAAAACAAGACAATATTTTCATATTATATTTTGAATATATGTATTATTATATTGTTATTATATTTACTTGTTGTTATTATTATTATTATTATTATTATATTTAATCAGTACAAGTGTCGACTTGTTAATATAACAATGGAAATGTATTTTCAACAATGGAAAATGTACTTTTTTGTATTTACTGATAAAATGTAGCTGATGTAATAACACCTTTTCAGACTCAAATTGCACGATTGTCCAAATCAATAGCTATTTCAATGTTACGCCCTTCTATCACCAACAAAGAAATTGCGTCACAGTTGTTCATACAGAAATACTTCTGTTGTTTTATACCCCAGAGTCCCCAATGCACGCAAACAGGTTATAAAAGTGGGGTATAATAGACAGAAGTGTGTCTGGGCATTCTCAGTGGAAATCATTCATATATGGCCAGTCAAGTGCTCCTACTCTCCAGAGAGATCAGCAATTTAGTCCCCCTGAAATAGGCGCAGGTCTGTAATTCAATTCATTAGCACCGGGGACATCGGTGATGCATGTTGAGACCCTTGTGCTGCTTTTAGCAATAGTCCAGGCATAATTGCATGCCGCTCGCTGTAACTGTATGAATGCAAAGGCTCTTTAATTGCACTCTAATGACACAGTGGGGCTCATTCCAACCTTACGGTGTTGTTGGGAATCCATTAGCACTGCTATCATGAGCGCTAGGTATTGGCTATGTTCTGTGGTTCATATAATATTCTGCCACTAGGGGACATTTCCCATGTGGCATGAAAACATTGGCTCTTTGAAGTAATTTAAGCTTTATTTACAGAACCTGAGATGCAGTTTCAAATGTTTTCAGCCAAAGGAGCCGCATTTACCGGCATTAGCAGAGAGCTCACTAAAGCTAAATCGAACTGGTAAAAACAGGGCCGATGGCATTTTATTAGTGATTTTTTATTGGCAAGTGCTTACAAAAGAAAGGCCCATTTGAACTGCAGTCTTTAGCTCAGCATGACTCTCTTGTGAATCACATTTTCTGCTAGCTCGTTTTCACTGCTTTTTGTTCGGGAACACAAATAATGGCTACACATTCAATTTGTATGAGTATGCAATCTCCATGATCTGAGCTTTTGACTATGGTATATAGTGCTTTTTCATAGACTAATATACTATGTAATTTTGATTTTAGCAATTGTTGTTGTTTTGTGTTTTTTTTTTTTACTGCAGATACAGTGTGTTTTTATACGAATATATTGGTATTGTTAGTAATTGACTATCAGAGTATTATGCTATGATCACCAGTGATGTAGCCTGTGCAGATCTGCCACCACATGAACTACAACTACCGTGATGCTGTGTGACAATCAAAACCAGCTACAGATGACAATAATCTGGACACTCACACACACAGCCAAAACTAATACTCAGTGATTACCTGGACTATAAATACACCTCTTTTTCCACACTCTTGGCTGAGTCTTGTAAACTGTAAAGGCTAATTTGTACTTTCCGCGTTGCGGACCTCGGCTGACTGCGCACGCACCTCACAAAATGGACAAGGCTCTTATGCTGCGTTCACACCAGACACGGAAGAAGCATCAAGTGCAAGTGATTTATATGTAAGGTTAATGCAAAGACATGAATAGACATCCTGCGGCACGATACACACGAATGAGGCGGCGCGAACGATGCGATTTGCATGAATGAACAGATCGAGTTGGAAAATCTGAACTTCAGCGGACATTCGTGCAGCGTTATCCAATCAGGAGCCTTCTCTTGTAGGGCTTCTTTTGATGCTCAAAATTCCCTTTTTATCCCTGACTCATTACAATATATATATAACCAATGAATGAATCAGCTGTATCAAACTTCTTTTGATGCTTGGAATTCCCTTTTAATCTTTCACCCATCAATGAATAAACAAACGCACAAGCAAACAGACAAAACACACAGCAGATTAGAAAACACAACTGTCTTATAGCCTGACCTCATTTGCTCTGCTTTCCTAATACGAAAATAATCTGTATGTTATTAAAGCCTGAGATGGATAAATATGACATCATAATGTGGCGCTACACATGAAGATGACAAATAAATTAATAAAACCTCAGCATTATGAGTGGAGAAGGAGGAAGTGATGTTTTCAAAAAAATACTGTGGAACACTTATTTCCATTACTAAAAATGCCTTGTAAAAAAAAATATGATATTAATTAGTAGCTTGTGATTCATGGATGTTTTTTATGTGTCTGTGTATACCATCAACATCATCAACATTCATTATTTATTATTTTAATTGATTATTCACTGGATTACAAACAGATTTTCTTTTTTCCTACACTGAGGAAGCAAACATCTCACCCATGTGACTCTATTTTGCTGACCCTGCCCAGCAAGCATTTCTTGTCTTTTTAAAGATGTCTATTATATGTCTAATAGACGCCTAAACATAGTTGTCTTGGCTAAAACAAGGCTAAATTTGGGCTGTCAGTGAAAATCTAATAGACATTTAAGAATAGGCCAAAACTAGACTAGTCATCAAGTAAACAGAAATGAATGACCACATATAAAGTCTGTCTAATCGGTCTATTTGACGATTAGTCCAGTTTTGGGCTATTCTTAGATGTCTATTAGATTTTCACTGACAGTCCAAGTTTAGCGTTGTTTTAGCCAAGCTGTCAACAATTAGATGTCTAATACATATCTATTAAATAGGTTTGCTGGGCGTTTATTGGTGGTTACCAATACTACAATCAGCCACTCTACTAAGATGAAAAGCCAACTAATAAAAGTCATTATGTATAACTGTTTAGTATTAAATGTTGTGGAAGCAGATGCAATTTGCACAATGTAATTTAAAAGAGAAAATAAACAACATTCACAACTGAATCACAAACTAGATACTGTAAAACTGTTAATTATTGATCACTTGTTTTTTACAGATGTATGTTCATATATTCGTAATAGCTCCTTCACTCTACAAAAGACAATGCACTGGAGCAGAATAACAAGCATTATACATATTTAATAAAATCTGTATACTGTACATGGGTGCAGGTGTGTGAAGCTGCATGCTTATGAACACAGAACAGTTCATTTTCAGGTCACATTAAGCTGAATTTTTCAGCAGATCATTGTTCTGGCCCACATTATAAAGTCATTGAGAATGTCAGGTATTTTGCTAGCGCACATTGTTATTCTTTAGGTGAACAATTTATATGTACAAGTTAATCTACTGAAAAAAAAAATTGTTTTGGTAATCTTCAATCAAAGTTTGACCATCTGCTTCCATGTTAGGAGTGACGGTCCTTCCTTGTTGATGTCAGTTTGATGGCTTTAGCCACAAAATTCTTAACCATACCCCCTTACCATTAGTTTGCTATGAGGAAATGATGCACACAAAAAAAGCCCCGTCCCTACTAAGTATTCAATTTCAGACAGAAGTATATTGACAAACTGAAATAAAAGTCTCAGCAACTTCCGGTTCATGAAGACTTTAAAGCTAGGACTAAATGAATTCCTGTTGCATATACAGTCAGGTCCATAAATATTGGGACATCAACACAATTCTAACATTTTTGGCTCTATACGTCAAAACATTGCACCCTTATCTACTATACACCAAAACCCTCAGCTTTAATTTGAGAGTATTTACAGCCAAATCATGTGAACGGTGTAGAAAATACAACAGTTTGCATACAGTTTGTGCCTCCCACTTGTTAAGGGTCCAAAGTAATAGGAAAATAGGCTTCAAAGCTGTTCCATGGCCAGGTGTGTGTTATTTCCTCATTATCCCAATTACAATATGCAGATAAAAGGTCCAGAGTTCATTTCAAGTGTGCTATTTGCATTTGAAGACAGTTGCAGTAGTAGCCTGGCAGAGCACTACCAGGAATGAAACCCAGCGTCTGGTGATGTCTATGCATTCCAAACTTCAGGCTGTAATTGACTGCAAAGGGTTTGCAACCAAGTTTTAAAAGTAAAAGTTTGATTTATGATTATTATTCTGTCAAACTACCTTTGGTCCCTTAACAAGTGGGAGGCACATATGTAATTCCTACACTGTTCACCTGATTTGATACCCTTAAATTAATGCTGACAGTTTGCAGTTAAAGCACAAATCCATTGTGTTGGTGTATAGAGCTAAAATTGCTTGTGTTGATGTCCCAATATTTATGGACTTGACTGTATATACAGTTGAAGTCAGATTTATTAGGCTAGGGGCTAATAATTTTGACCTTAAAATGTTTTTTTAAAATTAAAAGCTGCTTTTATACTAGCCGAAATAAAACAATTAAGACTTTCTCCAGAATAAAATTTTTTTATCAGACATACTGTGAACATTACATTTCATTGTTAAACATAATTTGGGAAATATTTAAAAAAGAAAAAAAAATCAAAGGGTGGGTGAATAATTCTGACTTCAACTGTGTATACATTTAGATTTAGTTGCATATCAGACATGAGATTATCGAGTAGGAGTCCTAACTCAGCATTATGAATATTAATTGATTTAACTTATCTTTCTACCCAATCAAAAAATAATAGAGATACAATGAAAATAATAAACCTATGTATCATATTCTTTACATAATACAATCAAGTAAAAAATAGATAAATAATCTCTCCATAATAACACATTAAAACTGGCTTAATCACAAAGGCTGGAAACATAAAAAGAAGTAACTTTCATTTGCTAATTATTATTGATGTGTCACATTATGTTAATGCTTTAGTAAAAGCTAACATCTACTTGCTGTCGTACTCTACAAGCTGTTAAATTGATTTTACAAAGCTTTGCTAATATAAACAATTAAAACACTCCACCAGAACATGATTTTTTTCATTATTTGTAATTTAAAATATGAGGTAAGAAACGCTGTTTGCTCGGTAATAAATTGTAATGAACCCACAGCGCATTAATATACTACTACGAGAATGAAAAACTCCAAATAGCATCTTGTGGAAGCTAATTACGCTGCATAAATTTACAACGAGCCATTTATTGAGTTAAGGCTTAAACGGAAACAAAGGCTATTAAAAAAAGAGGAAGAAAGAAAGAAAAAAACGAAAAGAAAGACTGACCACAACAGCTAAGCATTATATCTTGTTTCAGGAGATGTTTCGCTCCATTTTGACAGATAAATAGCCATGCTTAAAAGAAAAGGGATCATTTTAGATTATTTTAGATACTATGATTTGTGGAAAAAGAAAAAGTGGATTCAGAAATCTCTCAAAAACTTAAGAAGAAAGGAAAGCATAAGTGAAAGTGCATTCAATGATAAAACTATTATTGTAAAAGATGAAAAGGGGTTAGCTTGTTGGACAGAGGCCGATTATAAACAGCATGTAAGTATAAGATTGGGGTATAACTGACAGAAATGACAGGAGAAGCAAAAAGAGTTTAACCAGAAGTTTTGATTAAAGAGATATGCTGTACAAGGTCAGAATGGATGGATGAATGGATGAATGAATGAATGAATGAATGAATGAATGAATGAATGAATGAATGAATGAACGAACGAATGAATTAGATTAATAAATACATTTATAAATTAGCTTTATTTTTATTAATTTATTTATAATATGTGTCCATGAAACATGATAGTAGATAAGCATAGATGAAAAACATAGTTTAAGCAAGGTTTCAAAGATGACAATGGAAATAAATCACAATGGAAATTATTCGTTATTACCATTATTTCTTAGGAATATGTATGTGTTCATGGAACAAACAAAAAGAAAATAATTTAAAGAACATTGCTTAAACAAGGTTTTAAAAATCACAATGGAAATAAACCATAATGGAAAGATTTGGTTATTAACATTCTTCGGAATATATTTCTTTATCTTTTGCAAAAGAAATAATCAAAACAAAACATAATAAAAACAAAACATGAACACAACAGCACAAACAACTTGAAAAAGCACAAAGGTGATTTTATGAAAAGAGGAAAAAGGCAGTTTTTCATTTATTTACACTTTTGAATTGAATTAAAGGACCTTGATTTTTTTCTCTAACAATTTTAATCTTGAAAAGTTTGAAAAAGTGACTTTTACTGACATTTTAATAGCTTTGAGTGATATAATTTATGGGTTGGTGTTGTAAAATATGGTACATAAACCTGGTGATGAATTGACAAAACTTTTTATGTTAATTTACACATTTAATTCTCTACACTGTAAAAAATCCTTGTTGCCTTAAATGTTTAAGCTGATGAGAACCCTATGAGTCTATAGAACTATTATTATGTTAAATTGACTTAAAACAGCTTGCATAACTTATAAAATTAAGTGTTTCCCAACCCTGTTCCTGAAGACACACCAACAGTACATATTTTGGATGTCTCCATTATCTGATCCATTCATTTCAGGTTTTGGAGTCTCTTCTAATGTTATAATAAGATGATTCAGGTGTGTTTGATTAAGGAGAGGTTGAAAATGTGGACTGTTGGTGTGTCTTCAGGAACAGGGTTGGGAAACACTGAGTTAGAACAAGACTACAATGACCTAAAAACATATGTCGGAAAAACTATGATGGAAACACTTTTACCGAACAAATTCCAGTGTGCGCATAAAAAAAATTGCGCAAAATTTGATTTTGAGATCATGTGATGATAAAATGTGTGTGAATGAATAAACGAGCAGGCTGAGCACATTGTAAAATATTCTATATTCTTATTCTAATCAAAACATTCTAAAACGCCTTAACCATCTCAGTATTAGCGCTATTATATTATTAATGACCTCCAGAATCAAGAGCATCTGTGCTCTGCGTCGCATGCCTTCAAACGCACTGCGCGTTCACTGCGTGTCAGGATTGCCGTTTGAGGTGCAAGTCATTTATTAAATGAAGAAAAGATTCACGCAGCTTCTCTTCTGGCAGCAAATTCCGTTTTTGCTGTTGATATTTGGCGCCAGCTAATCAGGAAATTACGATTTTGTTCGCTTTGACTCATTAGATGTAAACGCTTCTTTATTCACACATCTTTTATGCGATAATCCAGTTTTGTTTATTCAGTTTAGTGATAAGTTAATTTGCATTTTTGGGAGGAAACATAGCTAATGTCAGTTCCAAAGCAATAGACCAATCAGAAGAAATCTGAGGTGAGGCATGTGTTGACATCAAAAATAAATATATGAATAAATAAATAAATGTGATGTAAACTTCCTACTGTAAACCGAAGATCATCACTGTAAAAAAAATCTGCAGCTGGGGTGCCAGAAAAAATAATGGTCATTAAATTACAGAAATTTACTGGATTGAAGGAAATTTCTGTAATTTAATGGCCGTTATTTAACTTTTTTTTTTTCTGACACACTAGCTGCAGATTTCTTTTACAGTTATGTAAAAACTTCTGTTTACGGTAGGTAAGTTAACATGACATTATATATTTTTTTGACGTCAACATGGAGGATGAGGCTATTTGAGGATTAAGACTGTGTGAACAGCCCTTAACAGGTTACTGATTTTGAATGTAGCCTATTGATTTCTTCATATAAAGAAGCACATTTCCAATAATCTACTTTCTGCATGCCTGATTTCAATCGACAGCTCAGACATTTAAGTGTCACTGAAATGAGACAGGGCGACGCAGTGGCGCAGTAGGTAGTGCTGTCACCTCACAGCAAGAAGGTCGCTGGTTCGAGCCTTGGGTGGGTCAGTTGGCGTTTCTGTGTGGAGTTTGCATGTTCTCCCTGCGTTTGCGTGGGTTGCGTGTGGTCCGGTTTCCTCCACAGTCCAAAGTCATGCGGTACGGGTGAATTAGGTAGGCTAAATTGTCCGTTGTGTATGTGTGTGTGAAAAAGTGTGTATGTGTTTCCCAGTGATAGGTTGCAGCTGGAAGGGCATCCACTGCATAAAACAAATGCTGGATAAGTTGGCGGTTCATTCCGCTGTGGCGACCCCAGATTAATAAAGGGACTAAGCTGAAAAGAAAATGAATGAATGAATTAAATGAGACACCAAAATTTGTTCAAATTCGCTACATACCAGTCATACACTGTCTTGACAACATATGTTTTTATGTTTATTCAACTAATTTTACCTTAATCAGGTTTTGACTTTACTTTTTAAGCTACCCAAATTCTAACTTGATGTTTTAGATCAGTTTAATTCATGTAAGTTGAGGTAATTTGATTAAACTTCACAACATTTTTTTATGTAGAGTATCCAACCCTATTTAGCCATCTCATCTGCAACAAAAACACCTCCTGCAAAACCATAACACTGCACAAGGCCTTAACATATCAACTCCAAGCCAGTACATTAGCGCAAAAGAGTGTGCCCGGAAATCTGCCGAAATCCTCCACCCCAATCCCTAAATCGGGATTTAATCACACAGTCCCCATCATAGGCAAACATCTCGCCTCTTCTCCGTAAAAACACAGAAGGCACGGCTTCTGAGAGTTCCATACATGATAATACAGTAACCTCCCCGAACAATACTTTCCTAAGCTGCCTGGGTAAAATAAGTCTTCCATTCACGAGGATGAAAGACGGGGATTTGTCGCCACGGCTGTGGATTGATACCGCAGCTATTCCCTATGCCGCTTTACTTGAGCTCAACCCTCCATCTATGAATCCTTCCTGCTTGAACGGTGGCGGCAGACACCTTTCGCGACAGAAGCATCTTCACAGATCTGGAAGAGGGTTTATTTGAGCCCATTACCCAGAAAGGTCCCTTCCTGGGCCTGAGCAAAAGACGAATGCAGCATGGCAGAATTTTGTCATCTGTCATTGGGAATTGATGTCAAACTGTCAGTTGTGAGAGGTTACACTGAGAGAAAACTAAAGGGGGGGAGGGGGTATTGATCTAAATGGCAAGAAAAAACAGATAGACTTCAGTCCATCACGGTGAAACGCAGATCAATGCGCTTGGGTGGCTTTGACAAAAACGCCAATCTCTGGATGCACGAATTTCATAACAAAGACATTGGCGAGGGGCAATTACAACAGGAAATCTCTGGATTTTATTTGCCAAGAGCTGAGCAAATATAGACAGGCTGCTCTGTGTGACAGGGTTTCTGTTTAGCTTGGTACTTACTCTGGAAATTGGAATCGGGTACACAGTACTGGATCTGAGAAGATTTGCAGTTTGAAATTCTTTAGTGAGAGTACAAAGAACACACAAGTGTGACCTGGTGAGATTTTAAAGTCAAGGCTGGGACAAGATAAACTATTATATTATATGGTCATATTATATATTCTTGTGAAACATGTTCAACATACATTATTATGGCACTTTTTTATTTTATGTTTTATTTATGTCAATGCCAACATTCACCAATATATTTTAATATCTAAACAACTGGCTTATGCTAGTTATTTAACATATGTTTATATGGGGAATAGTGGTATATTGTAATGGTAGAAATCATTTTATTTGTTTTTTGGTATTACAGCTGAACCACTGAACTCACATGAAATGTTTCTTCGAATGTCTCTGGACCACTGCTGTTTGTGAAGCATGAAAGAGCTCATGGATTTCATCTAAATTATTATTATTATTATTATTATTATTATTATTAATAATAATAATAATAATAATAATAATAATAATAATAATAATAATAATAACGATAATAACAATAATAATAATAATAATAATAATAATAATAATAATAATAATAATAATAATACTAATAACGGTAATAACAATAATAATAATAATAATAATAATAATAATAATAATAATAATAATAATAATAATAATAATAATAATAATAACACTAATAATAATAATAATAATAATAATAATAATACTAATAACGGTAATAACAACAATAATAATAATAATAATAATAATAATAATAATAATAATAATAATAATAATAATAATAATAATTCCTTACATTTATATAGCACTTTTCTGGACACTCAAAATGCTTTACACATTGGGGGGGGGGATCTCCTCATCCACCACCACTGTGCAGCATCCACCTGGATGACGCAACAGCAGCCATATTGTGCCAGACCACACACCACACACCAGCTGATTGGAGACAAGAGACAGAGTAATGAAGCCAATTATGATATGGGGATATTAGGAGGCCATGATGGACAGAGGCCAGTGGGCAAATTTGGCTAGGATGACGGGATTACATCCCCACTCTTTTCAAAAGACATCCTGGGATTTTTTAACGACCACAGAGAGTTGGGAAGACATCCCCATCAATTTACTGGGGCGTTATGACTCATGCAAACTGCAGGTTGAGCGCCCCCAGCTGGTCTCACTAACACCAGTTCCAGCGGCAACCTAGCTTTCCCATGTAGTCTCCCATCCAGGTACTGAGCAGGCAGAGCCCTGCTTAGCTTCAGTGGATGACCATGTTAGTTACAGAGAGCTAGCTATCATTAAAATACAACACAATACAAGTATTTAAATTATACATTTTGTAAAAAATAAATTGTTCACTGCGAGTTTATGTTAGTCAGTCTCAACAAATGTTAACAAATGAAAACTAAAACCAAACCCAAAGTTACAATAAAATGTTTCACACGAAATACCATATCAGTTTATCATTTTTTTTTTTATATTTAAACTATATTAATTAATGCTAGTTGTAGCTAAAAAGAAACTTATATTTTAATTAAGCACATGAATTAATTTAAAAACAGAGAATACAAAACTCAAATCTAATTCAAAACCAACAGTTTTTCTGATCTAACTGATACTCGGCTAACACTGAAACTGTATGGGATCCGTGTCTGTGCTCTTAGCATGAGCCTGGCACACTTTCACACCCACAGAAACATGTACAAATCTGTCAGAGAGTTTTCCCAGAATGGAGACCCATGGGGAAGAACACAGTCATGACTTTGCCAAAAGGGAAAACATGGCAAAGGGACAGACAAAAGAAAAGCTGAAGAGATGAATGAGCCTAAACTCTGTATCTCTTCCCCATTTCAACAGCGGTGTCTTACATTGGTTGGGATAAACTAAGGTTAAAAGTGTCCCACAGGCCCAGGATCTCTGAGGGCAGAGGTTAGTGGTTCGGATCAGGTGTTAGGAGCTCGCTGACACCCAAAAGCATCTCCTATGGGGCGACGGCAGACTTTTTTAAACAGAACTGCCCTCTGGCCTTTCAAAACCCTCGACTTCAGCCTCCCGAGAACCAAATCACCTCTAAAGCTCTTTGCGAACGCTGGAGTTTCAGGCCAAACCGGGAGGGATTACAAGGGCTTGTGAGCTTAACTGATGTTCACGTCTGCCTAATGTGAGGCACGGAAAAAATTAGCCCTCATAATCACCTTGACTTTCACTGTGATGGCACCTTGCTTTTTTCTGTCTCAGGTGTTGAAGTAAAGACTTTGACACTCCAGAAAACATTTAGCATCTTTCTGACGTGTATAGAAGACATTGATTTAGCAATGAGATGAAAAACAAGCCCAGAGGCCTTGTGAATCTTGTGTTAGCACATTTGACAGAACAAAACAGATTATAATAGACAGCTACATGTTTGGTACATGTGTACAGTGGGGATGGGCCTTGAGCGATTGTTAGCACTTTGCTGTGTGATTGTTTACAAGACTGAAAAACAAAAGACCATATTTAGTAACATTTCGACTCGTTTATAGGGTTCCCACGCTAAGCCAAATGTCAAATACCCTGACTTTTGCTGACTAAAAAGCAGAATTTCATGACCTATAATGCATAGAAAAACAGACAGCTGTGTTGAGCAGTCCTGAGCAGAATTTTATGATTCTGTGATTGTTGAGTTTAATGCAAAATAAAGCAAATGGCACATAAGGACATTCATTTATCAAATATGATGTAGTAGGCTTTACTTCAGGAGTTTTCAATCTTGGTCCTGGATTTCAATACTGGTGTCCTGCAGATTTTAGCTCCAAATCCAGTCACAAACCTGAGCTAGCTAATCAAGCTCTTAGGGCCCGGTCATACATCCGGCGCAATAAGGCGCAAGACGTGTTTGGTGCAATTTGTTGATATTTTCAGACTAGCACAACTCAAATTTTCACGTTTTGCACCATGCTGTTTAAATAACAAATTTATTTGCGCCACTTTGTGGACTCATGGGTGTACTGGTCCATAAAGGAGGTGTGTTAAGGTGCATTGCTGACGGTTGCTATTTTGAGAAACTGAAATAGACAGCGCCATTGACCAACTAAAAGCTGGTCTCACATTTATATAATATTAATATTAGCATTAATTATTATATGCAAATTTACATTTGTTTTAATAATACATTTGTATCATCATATGGGGCATAAGAATATGATGTGTGTTTGGATATAATCAGTGCCTAATTTATGAATTGCGAGGTCTCAGAACAGATTGGGGTAACGGATCCGCCATGTTACTCGAGGATAAGGGACAAAAGTGAATAGGTCAGGAGTGGGGGGTAGCTAGGAGAGGGGTGGGAGAATGGGGGGGGGGGTTCAGAAAGTGATAGTGAACAGCGGACGGGGGATGATGGCGGTTTAGGAGGGGGATCGGTAAAATGAGATGTCGGATCAGATTTCAGAGGTGCCGGATCTGGAATGTTCCGGCACAAATTAAGTCCTGGATATGATTTAGTTTTTTGACTAAACTTATTATTGTTCATTTACTCATTTGCTGGAAATTAGAACTAAATTTAGAAATAGTTTTGAAAAAATGATTAACAAATGAAACTATATATGTAAGCTAATGGATGTGTTCAGTGGAGTGCACACAACACCATTTCCTTATCCACGAAAGTAAAGAGAAAGTAAAAAGTGCAGAATGGAGGAGGTTCATTCTTTATCCTCGCGCAGATGGTCTGTTTAACTGTTTTCTTGCTAGTGAAGCATTCAGTTTTTCCACTTACAAAGTCCGCCATGTAAATAGCAAATGCGCTGTGGCACAACGCAACTCACTCTTAAAGGGAATGGGAGATGAGCATCTGATTAATGAACGTTATGCTCAAAACACACCCATAACTCATTAAGAGAATAAGCACAACCCTGTTAGACAATGCGCAGCAGTGCAAACCATATTTTTCAGTCCTTAAAATAGTGGTGGATTCGAACACACCCTTAATGCTTTTGCGCCATGCGATTTAGACTTTGCGTCTAGATCATTAAAATAGTGGTGGATTCGAACACACCCTTAATGCTTTTGCGCCATGCGATTTAGACTTTGCGTCTAGATCATTAAAATAGAACCCTTAGTCTTTCTAGAAACATCCTTGCAGGTGTTGAGGCAAGTTGGAGCTGAAATCTGCAGGACACAGAAACACCAGGACCGAGTTTGAGAACCCCTGCTTTATAAGGTTAAGAGGTAAACACTTTGTTTTTTTTAAATGTTTCGTTTAAATTATATAGACCAATGATTCTTGAGGTCATAAAGTAATTATAAAAAGTAACTAAGATGTGTAGATTTGTGTATATTTTCACGGCAAAACAACACAATAAATGCTGCAGATATTGCAACACATTTTGAGAAAAGTTGCCAAAAATCAGTCAATCAGTCAGATTTTTTCTCTGGGAAACATCCACACACACTCATTCACACCTGTACCGCATTTCTTTGGACTGTGGGGAAAACCGGAGCACCCGGAGGAAACCCACACAAACACAGGGAGAACATGCAAACTCCACACAGAAACGCCTACTGACCCAGCCGAGGCTCAAACCAGCAATCTTCTTGCTGTGAGGCGACAGCACTACCTGCAGCGCCACTGCTTTTTTTAGGCAAAATATGTCAAACAATAAGATAAAAAAGTACAAAAAAAATTGGTTTTGATGAATGGAAAGTATAGATATTATGATATTCCATGTCTTAGAGATATATTAGTTATACAGTAAACACTCAAAGATACAAAATTACATCATGCAGCTTTTTCATTGACTAAAACTAGACAAAAATATTCCCATATCCCAAATCAAGCATGCTGAAACAGGACAATTTAGAAAAAAACTATGATCAAATTAAAAAGTACTCTTTATTTGGTAAAGCATTAAAACTGAATTAATAGAATATTCTAACAAAATCAAAACTATATAGTTGGTGTGAAATCAGTCAAGGTGGTTGGTTTAGGGACTTTTTGGAATCTCCATTTCATTCTGTTCAGTATCATAGCCTGACATTTGATTGCAAAAAAACCCAAACATCCGGTAATCTGAATCCTAGAAGAAAAATCAATAGGTGTATCAATATAAATATGTATAAAGGAGCGTATACGCCTCGTATATCATCAGTCTGGGTGGCGATTGTAGAATTTATGAGTAGCCTAGCCTGCCCTAAGGATGTTTTTATGAGATAAAAACATCTCTCAGGGGAGCACCATAAGATGACCTGGTCAAACACAGCTGTAATAGAAACAACCTTACTTATGACCTCTGTGGATGACACACAGACGAAAACAATCCACACAAACAACCAACAGCTCTGAGAAAATGAACTTCACACAGCACTGTTTGATCTTCATGAGCTTAAAGGACAGTTCACACAAAAATAAAAATGTATGTTTTCCCTCGCATTTTACAAACTTTTATGAGTTTCCTTTTTCTGTTGAACACATTTTTTTTTACAAATGTTAGAAACATGTAACCATTGAGATGACAAACAAATACTACTGTATGGAAGTCAATGGTTACAGGTTTTCAGCAGTTTTCTTCTTTTGTGTTCAGCACAAACAAACAAAAAACAAAACCTCAAACAGGATAGTGACAAAGTGAAGAGAGAGTAAATGATGTTTTGAATGAACCAGAGGGCTAAAATTGTGGAAAAAAAAAATCTTTGCACTGATCTGTATTTCGAATAATAATAACAATTGAAATAATAAGTTAAAATGAATTTAAACAGAATCACCCCAATAATGGTTTATACCAGGGGTTCTCCTTTTTCACTTTGGGGCACTTATTTCTCCGATCATTTTTTTAAATGTTTGGATGAAAAGCTTATTTAAACCTATATATATTAACATATAAATTCTACATTTGTGTTGCCTTCTATTATTTTCTATTATCATATATATATATATATATATATATATATATATATATATATATATATATATATATATATATATATATATATATATATATATATATATATATATATATATATATATAATCAAAGAGAACCACAGGTCAACAGGGGGATTGCAAAAGACCAGCTTCTGCTTTAAACTGGACTGCCTGAATATCTACTATTAAATATCTACTATTCAAAAATAAACAGACAAATGTAAAACACAGTAAAACACTGAAACACATAAAATCTGTTGAAACGGGTCGATCTGATGGCGGTAGAGTTTACAGCTGGATATTATTGGGAGATCTTAACTAAATTTAGTTATGATGCCTTGGTCACACTATTTGGCGGGCCGGAACAAAATTGAATAGCCCTGGTGTATATTTTAATAGATTCCTCTGCTGGCACATGGAAGCTAAACAATGAAACAATAAGGACAATCTTTCATGATCATGTACAGTATTTAATAATGCAGGGATGTCAACCATTCTAAGAAATTCACCATTTTATTTTAGGAAAATAGGTTAATAATAATAATAATGATACATTTTATTTAAAGGCGCCTTTCTTGACACTCAAGGTCACCGTACAGGACAGCTAGAACAATCAGTTTAAATAAAAACACAATAAAAGTCAATAGGATACAAACAAATGTGTTGTCTTCGATAACCAAAATAGCCAATGACAGGCAACTGTAGGACAGAATTCAATCATCTTTAAAAACACTGAAAAATAAACTTGATTCAAAACATTTGATATATATTCAATGTTAATATGTAACAAACAGTGTTTCACAAGCTACTGAAAAAAAGCTGACCACCCCGATAGTCAATGTATACTGTAATTCACACACTGGGATTAACTATCCCTTCAAGAACAGAAGATCGGTGTTCATGTATTAAAATAAGATTTAAAACATTGACGTATTGAGCATTGGGATCGAAGCCAAATCAGACCAGCCAATAGGATTCCAATAGGGAGGAGAGAGCGAGTCCAGCCTAGTGTCAATTAATCTGACTGGAGCCTTTAGGATCCTAAATTCAGCTTTTTATAGATTGTCATAAATACAGCCTTGGCTTGTGAACTTCGATTGACCTCGGTGTGGACTCAAGTCAATATCTTCATCTGCTGTTCTAGTTAACTGCAGAACGAGCTCTCTGATCCACTCCCTGTTCATCTACTTACTGTATTGAAGGTTACGGATATGGCTTTTTCGTGTTTTACTACTGTAGCTCTGGCAGATGCATTGTGGGTAAGGTGTTGTGATGAGAGTTTCTGGTGGTATGGAGCTACCCTGAGGACCTAGAGCTTAATCAATGTGAAAGGCCTGTCACACAAACACACACTGAGCCTTTCGCTGGGGTCGCTGATGTTGATGGATGGAGAACGTCACCTGGCTCTCATGGAGGACACTTTCGGGCTAAATCAACACCAGAGGCAGTGGACACAGTTTGCAGGGTGAACTAGAGTGAAGGAATGAATGGGTGAAACAATGAAAGCATATTTGTATTTTTATTTTTTTCCATCTTTCTACCTATCTATCTATCTATCTATCTATCTATCTATCTATCTATCTATCTATCTATCTATCTATCTATCTATCTATCTATCTATCTATCTATCTATCTATCTATCTATCTATCTATCTATCTATCTGTCTGTCTGAAAAGCATAATGTAATATATACTATAATATTATTACTATAATAATACTATAATAATAATATAATATTAATTATGTTTATCAATTGGAGAAATAAATGCATAAATTAAAATCTAATCTTTTATTTACTCTGAAA
Organism: Danio aesculapii; assembly: GCF_903798145.1. Lineage (NCBI taxonomy): Eukaryota > Metazoa > Chordata > Actinopteri > Cypriniformes > Danionidae > Danio > Danio aesculapii. Next base: position 7,822,502 of record NC_079445.1, on the reverse strand, counting down.
ATTGATTTTATTATTATTATTATTATTATTATTATTATTATTATTATTATTATTTGTTTGTTTATATATTTGTTTATTTATTTATCTATCCATTTATTTATTTAAAATCAAATATTTAAAACTTAAGCTTGAGGAAAAAAAAAAAAAAAAAAACCAAACCAACCAAACCAGACCAAACCAAACCAAACCAAACCAAAGCAAACCAGACAAAACCAAACCAATCAAACCAACCAAACCAAACCAAACTAAACTAAATTAAACTAAACTAAACTAAACTAAACTAAACTAAACTAAACTAAACTAAACCAACCAAACCAAACCAGACTAGACCAAACAAACCAAACCAAACCAAACAAACTAGACCAAATCAAACCAAACTTAACAAACCAGACCAGATCAAACCAAACCAAACCAAACCAAACCAACCTAAACCAACCTAAACCAAACAAACCAAACCAAACCAACCTAAACCAACCTAAACCAAACAAACCAAACCAAACAAACCAAACCAAACCAAACCAAACCAAACCAAACTAAACCAATCAAACCAAACCAAACCAGACCAGACCAGACCAAACCAAACCAATCAAACCAACCAACCAAACCAAACCAAACCAAAACAAACTAAACTAAACTAAACTAAACTAAACTAAACTAAACTAAACTAAACTAAACTAAACTAAACTAAACTAAACCAAACCAAACCGCCAAACTAAACCAAACCAACCAAACCAAACCAGACTAGACCAAACAAACCAAAATAACCAAACCAAACCAAACCAGACCAAACAAACCAAACCAAACCAAACCAAACCAAACCAAACCAAACAAACTAGACCAAACCAAACCAAACTTAACAAACCAGACCAGATCAAACCAAACCAACCAAACCAAACCAAACCAAACCAAACCAACCTAAACCAACCTAAACCAAACCAACCTAAACCAAACCAAACCAACCTAAACCAAACAAACCAAACCAAACCAAACCAAACCAAACTAAACAAGCCATCCAAAACAAAACAAAACAAAACAAAACAAAACAAAACAAAACAAAACAAAACAAAACAAAACAAAACAAAACAAAACAAAACAAAACAAAACAAAACAAAACAAAACAAAAAGATAATTACCAACCAAGATACCAAAGCAAATCCTAAAGGCTAAGGCCTGTCCTTCAATGTGTAGTTCACTAAATCATGCATACATTATATGTGTATTTGTGTCCAATATGTACATAATCTAAAGGTTATTGCACACTGAATCCCAAATTTCCGTCTGTAATTTTCACACATTAAAATGCCGTCACTTGTGTATTGATAACTTTGTGACAAACACAGTGCATGAAATAAAGAAAGAATGTGGTGGAAAGTACCATTATATACTGGATTTAGTGACTGGATTTAGTGACTTTGGTGTGTGTGTGTGTGTCCATATATTTGACATACTGGCCATAGACATTATAATAGAAAGCATGATCCGATTTCGGCAAGTTGCTTCGGCAATTCAACTCGGCCAGCATTTATAATGTCTATAAGTACTGGCAGTCTCTATTCAGGATTTGTTCATGTATGTGAATGTGTGAAGTGTCACAAGCTATGAATTAAAATTTCACTGATTTCCTGAAATAACTTTTGCATTTCAGGATAATCCAGCACATCTCACTGATAATGAGCTGAACTCCCCTTCATCTCTAATTTATAAAAACAATGTGCAGCCTATTCCTCTACTTTGGAAAGAGAGGAAAACAAAGTATCACTACTTAAACTGACTCCGAAATGTTTTGCAGTTTTTCGTACTGAAGTAATTAATATGCATCGGTCTTAGTGTGCAAGGTTTTACGTGACTTTTTTGCATATGAATATGAAAAAAAAACAAAAATGTTGCACTTTTTTTGGTCCAGACCTTAAACCAGCACACAAAAGCAAAGACAGTAACTCTTCTGTGTTCAAAACACCACATAAACTAAAAAAGTCCAATTTACAGCCACAAAAAGCTATGATATTCAGTTGTGTCTGGTTATATGATATGTGTGTGGGGTCTGCAGTCAAACTGACAGCCATGTTCACTCTCCGCTCAAAGCACTTTAGTACACGAGACGATCTAATCAATCCAGAAATCTGGCCTGCACGTGTGACATATCTGGAACTCTGTATGATGTCTGTCTCCTCCCAAAAAACAAAAAAAAAAAAAACTACTTTACTGCCAACAAGTGACAAAAGCTGAACCACAAGGGAGTAAATGTGAGTCTGACAGCCAGGTAAACAAAGACCTTTTGAACAAAAACAACCAAAAAAATAAAATAAATTGGAAACTAAATACGTTTTTTTTATCCAGCTCTTTGTATATACACGAATAATGCCATATTCATTCAAATTCTAAATTCAAACCATGAATAATAATAAAAAAAATAAAAAAATAATAATTATATTTACCTAAATAAAGTAACAGAAAGATAGCTAAATAACTCTCCAGTGAATCAATGAACACAGGTTTGGTGTACAAAGTTACTATTTAGACATACTGTATAATTTATGGCCTGTTTAAACCATGGTATTAACATGCATTATTGAAAAAATAAACAAAAACAAAGAAAAGATTGTGGCGAACAGTCACTGTAGCCAACTGAAGCTAGCCACGAGAAAGTTCAAGTCTGATGTGTGGACATATTTCACCTTCAAAGGAAATGGCAGAAATTATAAGGTCAGAATTATTTAAAAGTTGTGCTTACAAGAACTGCTGCCATGTTTATATGAGACACAAACTGTGCAATGTTGTGAAAAAACAACAGAACTAGGACTGGATGAATAATCAAAATTAAATCGCAAATGTGATTGAGCAAATCTGCAATTGTCATGAATATCTTTAAAGGGGTGGTCCATATAGTATCTTTTTAAGGCTTGGTTGTGTTTATAAGATGCAAAGCAATGTGTGCTCATGCTTCACTTGTATAAAATCACGTAATTTTACATATATATTACTTTGATTATATACAGCTACTCAGCTAACATGACAGCGACTGTCATATTTCCTAGTTCCACTGAAAGGCCTGCCCTCAAGAGGCTCGGATTGGTCCACTAACATAATGTGCTGTGATTTGTGAATTGGCTGCACGTCACCACGTTATGCCCCTACAGGCACGTGCTTTTGCGCTGTGTAAATACTATCAGCTGTTAACAGCGTTTGCTGCTTGAATCAGACAGAAAAATAAAGAGTACACAGCTGAACTTCACGCAAATAAAATCTGACAAGTGGCTTTCACAAATATTAGGAATAAGCATGTGTAAGGAGTATGGAACGTTCACATATCTTTTGCAAGTTTTTTATTTGAGATGTAGAATGCAGAGTAAGCGGCCTCATAGAGAGACACCGCCGCGCTGGTGAGAATTGTGGGTGTTTACAGCGGTTTGACTTATAAATGTGAAATTGTAGCTAAATTGTTAATGGTGCCAAACAGTATTTCCCATGGTTTACATCCTTGTTTACGTCCTAGCTACAACATGCCATTAACGCTAGACTGTGCTAAACTGTGCATGTAGTTGATCAATAGTTGATCAATTTTAACAAATAAAAACACTTACAGGTTGTGGCTCACAATACACAGCTTCGTTGGTTGGAGGAGTTTTTTAGCCGAATCCAGCACTGAACTGGAAAAGATTCTGGAAGCTGTCCTTTGTCAAATGTTAGCTATATATATTTTTTTTTATAAATCTCTGGAATATAATTCAAATTAAATTGTAAGCACAAATAGAGAAACAGAAGAAGCTCTGTGGAAATAGCAGCGTTTTAGCATTTTAGCTTTCTCTGCAATAACATTACAGCACCTCTGGCCACACCCCTTTGTTGCGCAGGGTGTGTGCGTGTGGTGAATACGTGCAACCGAAAGCCCATGTGATCTCAATAGCCCAAATTTATTTTTTTTTGTAGTCCCCAAATTTGTTCGCTGTAGGCTTTGCTAAGCTAACTGTGTAAAAGCCAATGTCTTCCTTTGCATTGAACTTTGAGCGTCTTACATTCAGAGATGTTGTTTTATGTTCACACAGCTACATTACACAAAATTTTAAGTTAAATTATGATATCATATTGAACCACCCCTTTAAACAACATAGTTGTAGGATCAATACTCCAAACATTCCCAGGAAACCCAGGAAATCCCCATCAGTATGAGTGATAATCAGCTTACAGATTTCAAACACATGACTGAAGTTATCAGGTGAGTTTGGAGTAATATATATATATATATATATATATATATATATATATATATATATATATATATATATATATATATATATATATATATATATATATAATAAATGTTATATTTTTTAACATGAAGAAAGTTTATTTTTTTCTATACTGGATGCAGCATGACTGACTCCCAATCTATTTACGACGAGCTCCATATTTAAATATTGATTTCATGTCTGCAAAATTAACACTTCAAATGAAATATTCAAAAGTAAACAATATTGTCATGTTATGTCCCCATAAATACATTTTGACATGGTATACCTTTGAACAGATGGCTTTTGAGCTGTAGATGCTCATGTGGTCAAATTTACCACTTACTGTAACATTAGTTCACCTCACATTTTTAATTCTGCTTTTGTTTACTCGCCCTTCACTTGTTCAAACCTATTTGAATTTATTTCTTCTGTTAAACCCAAAAGGACATATTTTGAAAAATGCTGACACTCCTTGACTTCCAAAGTAATGTTTTGTTTTGTTTATTCTCCTACTATGGACGTCAGTGGGTGCCAGCAATCAGCATTCTTCAAAATATCTTCTTCTGTGTTCAACAGATGAAAGAAACTCAAAGGTTAAAAACATGTGAGGGAGAACAAATGATGAGGTAATATTTATTTTTGGGTGAACTATCCCTTTAAGAAAAGTGTTAAACTATGGTAGCCAGGAGATATTTTAACTCATTAGCTGATATCACAAATTCAGTTTGAAGGTGAACAATTTTAAAAAGCACAATGTTCTCTTAGCAGTCCTAAATTCTAACACAAACCTACAGCGCTGTGTAGTGACAATTACAGCAGAAACTATCATTATAGAAGTTGCTGCCCTCCATATGGTTTACTGTTATGCATGCATATGTAAATTGCACAAGATTCTTTCACAATATTAGATTTAAATATCAGAAGAAAATATATACATTCAGCTTTCCATAAACCCAATTGTCCTTAAAGGAATCAGGAAAGTTTCTAGAGTGATATTTGTGATTTTTGTTTATGCTAAAGGGCCCAATATTTATGAGGCAGGTGCATATTTGCCATTGGAGGGGTTTGATGTCAGTAGAAGTTGACTGAAGCATCTTTGCCGACCCACCTAATGAGCTCAAAAAGCCAGCTGGCTTCTGTCCCTATCTCCAGTTCTTCCTCTCATGTGACATTCCTCCATGCAGTACTGAGAACAAGAATAACATTGATGTTGAAGGTCAATATACTACAAGATCACAACAATTCACCTTTCAAGGAAAAAAAAAACAACAACCCTCGCTGTCAATCTCACAATGCAGTTTTGCATAGTAATTCACCAGAAAAAGACACAAGAACGCTCACTGGGGTACCTTTTCAAAAGGTACATATTTATGTCTAAATGGGGCATAGCAAAACTTCAAACATAGATTTTAGTATCTAAATTGTAATTTTCTATATCTTTGAGACACCAAAATGGACCATCGAGGTACAAATGTGTAACTTTTGAAAAGGTACTACTCCAGTGAGAGCTCTCCTGCCTGTATTTGTGGTTCTGTACGGTAATGGATCTATTTACAACAGCTTTTTATAATAGCTTTTTGAAACAGCAACACAAACACCTTTTTAAAAGTCACTGTTTTCAAACTAATGTGCATATTTTTAGTTAATTAACCACATATGCATTTACCTGTCCACTGTCCACATTACGTGTACACTAATTACCAAAGTCCCTTTAAGGCAAGTTATTTCACTCGGCGGCCATCTTTGAAACGCCTCTTGGGCAGTATGTTTATTCTGTCTAAATGTGAAACGTCGAATTCTCCAAAACTGTTTGCCAAGCTTACGACTACATTACATATTTGGAATCACCAATAAAATTAAACAACAACTCACAAGATTCATTTCTAAATGTTCGAATCAAACTAAATCTGCATTATTTGCCCAAGCTGATGCACATGCGCACTTAAAAAGAACGCGATCTCGACACCAACATCATTTATGTCTGTTTTACACATTAACATCCTCTGAAGAATGTTTCATCAGATTGTGCTGGTCTTCTTAAGTAATTCACAACTTGGTCTTGATGGTGAATCCCCTCCAGAAATCACTGCAAATCTTTGTTTACAAGTTTGTGGGTGTTTGAATAATTGCTGTGATGTGATTTGCGTTTGACAGGACTGTCATGGATTGGTCAGGCTCTCACGACCCCCACTCACGAAGATCACCATCACCTGACTTCTAATGAGCACACAGCTGCATCACATTCACGAGCACCAGATAAAAGCACAGCACTCCAGTCGCTCATTGTCCGGGCTCGTCTCGACGAAAGCGGACAACTGAGCGACCACTCAGCGTAGTCATCCTCAGCTAAAACAAACGATTTACTTACCTGTTCTCTTTGTATTCCTCCTAGTCTTCCTGGTCCTCCCGAATCGTCCTGTCTTCCAGTCCTTCCAAGTCTGTGTCATCCTCTGTCAGCTGTATCTGGTGTGTGCTGTCCATCCTCGTGTATTCCTGTTACCCAGCCACGGAGGAAAAGACCCCAACATCATTCCTGATCCTCCTGGCTATCCTTCATGTGCTCCTTGTTGTCATTTAATAAACACCCTAACGTTTCCTTACCTCTGTCTCCTGTCCGCTTCATAACAGAAGCCCGGACCCATAACGACGACAACATGAGCACCCCCGATCACCTTCAAGAGCTGGTGGACCAGTTGAAGCGGATTCTACAGCCACCAGCTCCACTTTCCAACGCACCACCAGCACCGAGCACTTCCGCCTCCACAGTTTCTTCTTCGGCCCTTCCTTCCAGTCCCATGGCCCGACCAGCGCCCTACTCAGGCGGAGCGGGGGAGTGCAATGGTTTTCTGTTACAATGTTCCCTCATATTCGAAATGCAACCTTCTCTATATCCCACAGATAAGTCGAAGATCGCCTACATCGTATCTCTACTCTCTGGACCTGCACTTAAATGGGCTGAGACGATCTGGAACCAAGCCGGGCCGGTCATGAATTCCATCACTACCTTCACGGAGTATTTCAAAGAGGTGTTTGGACGTTCTGATGGGGAAGTAGCCGCTGGAGAGCAGCTGTATCATCTAAAGCAAGGTACTCTATCTACACAGGAATATGCTCTCCGGTTTCGCACTCTAGCAGCTGCAAGTGGATGGAATGAGAGATCGTTGTTGACCACGTACCGGCTCGGCTTGGAACCCACTCTCCGAATCCAACTGGCCACATTAGATGATACAATGGGTCTGGAGAGATTCATCCAACATTCTCTCCGATGTTCCGATCGTCTCCGTTCCTATCAACAGGACACCATCACCCCCTCGTCTGCACTCCTCCAATCGCCTGAGTCAACAGCCTCTCCAGAACCAGAACCCATGATAATAGAGTCTGGAAGACTGACATCAGCGGAACGACAGAGGAGGCTGACCCGGGGTCTGTGTCTATACTGCGGTGTCAGTGGACACACCCGTATGGAGTGTCCCCTTCGTCCCATTCGGACTTCAGTGAGTGTATTCAGTACGAATATTGAACAATGTAAACCACTTACTACCACCGTACAAATAACTACTGCCTCTATTTCTCTCCTTGTCACAGCCCTCATCGACTCCGGGTCAGCAGGGAACTTCATCTCCCAATCCCTCTGTCGTCAACTCCACCTCCGTACTGAGGCGTCCTCGCATATATACCAGATACAACCGATAACCCAGTGCACTCGATCTTCGACCCGTATCCATAGACAATGCGAAGACATCCTTCTTCAAGTGGGGTTGTTACATCAAGAGAGGATTCAATTTCTGGTTCTGGAGGGTGCAAATATGGACATCATTCTAGGGCGCCCGTGGCTGGTGAAGCACGATCCCATCATCTCTTGGGGCACAGGAGAGATAAAGAAATGGGGATCTGGATGTACACCTGCCTGTTTTCCAAATCTCCCTCTTCAAGGTCGGAACCCCATTTCTTTGTTTGCAACATCGGTCGAGAGCCCTCCTGAGAAGCAGTCTATCCACATTCCTAAGGAGTACAGCTCCTTTCATGATGTCTTCTGCCCCAAGAGAGCTTCCCAGCTACCGCCGCATCGGCCATGGGACTGCGCGATCGACCTAGTTCCAGATGCCCAGTTGCCAAGAGGTAGGATCTACCCGCTCTCGCTTCCAGAGAATCAGGCAATGGAAGATTACATAAGGGAGGCTCTGAGTCAGGGGTACATACGTCACTCAAAATCACCAGCCGCCTCAAGCTTCTTCTTTGTGGCCAAGAAGGACGGAGGGCTGCGTCCATGCATCGACTACAGGGTCCTAAATAACGGTACAGTAAAATACCGATATCCCCTTCCTCTGGTACCAGCCGCTTTGGAACAGCTCCGAGAAGCTAAAGTCTTCACTAAATTGGACCTCCGCAGCGCGTATAATCTGATAAGAATACGTGAGGGGGACCAATGGAAGACAGCATTCGTGACCCCTACTGGCCACTATGAATATGAGGTCATGCCTTACGGTCTGGTCAACGCCCCCTCCGTATTCCAAAACTTCATTCATGAAGTCCTCCGGGAGTTTCTTCACCACTGTGTAATAGTGTACATAGATGACATCCTCATTTACTCCCGGAGTGAGGCCGAACATCGCCAACACGTTGCGGAGGTCCTACACACATTGAGAGAACATCACCTCTACCTCAAAGCGGAGAAATGCTCATTCCACCAGAAGTCGATTCATTTCTTGGGATACATCATTGACCAAACCGGTATACGTATGGATGGGAAGAAAATTGAGGCTGTTCTATCCTGGTCAGAACCCACTTCCATTAAGGAGCTCCAGAGGTTTCTTGGGTTTGCTAACTTTTATAGACGGTTTATCAAGGACTACAGCAGGATTACATCACCTCTCACTAATCTCCTCAAGGGTAAACCCAAAGGACTGGAGTGGACCAAAGAAGCAGCCGCAGCCTTCCGCCTTCTTAAGAAGGAGTTCACAAGGGCCCCACTCCTGACTCATCCTGACCCAAATCTTCCTTTCGTGGTGGAAGTGGACGCATCCACCACCGGCGTCGGGGCAGTATTATCTCAACATCATGATACACCGCCCCGACTGCATCCCTGTGCCTATTTCTCTCGGAAGTTGAGCCCGGCGGAGCAGAATTACAGCATAGGAGACAGGGAGCTTCTAGCAATCAAGCTAGCCTTGGAGGAGTGGCGTCACTGGTTGGAGGGAGCCAAACATCCGTTCCAGGTGATCACAGATCACAAAAACCTCCAATACATCAAAGAGGCCAAGAGACTATGTCCACGTCAAGCCAGATGGTCACTTTTCTTCTCACGTTTTGATTTCTCCATTTCCTATCGTCCAGGACCCAAGAATCTAAGAGCAGACGCTCTCTCTCGTTTACACGAGCATCACGATCATGAAGAACTCCCAACGAAGATTCTTCCCGAACACATCTCCATTTGTCCGATCACCTGGAACGCTCCTCCAGTCGTTACCACTCCGGAAGCCCCTGCTCCGCCGGGATGCCCTCCTCATCGGCAGTTCATACCACCTGAACACCGGGTAGATCTGATCCACTCCTTACATACCTCGCTAGGCACTGGACATCCAGGGATCAACAATACTCTCTCGCTAGTATCCCAACGATTCTGGTGGCCAAACATGGCAAGGGATGTGAGGCAATATGTTCAGGGCTGTAAGGACTGTGCCCAATCCAAGAGCCCACGTCATCTACCCGCTGGAAAGCTCCATCCCTTGCCGATTCCGAACCGTCCCTGGTCACACCTAGGAGTGGACTTTATCACTGACCTCCCTTCGTCAGAAGGTAATACCTGTATTCTAGTCATAGTAGATAGATTCTCAAAGTTTGTCAAACTAATCCCTCTGAAAGGTCTTCCCACAGCCTTTGAAACTGCCGACAATATCTTTAATCAAGTCTTCAGGTCATTTGGTATTCCAGAAGATATTGTGTCGGACAGAGGTCCACAGTTCATCTCACGTCTATGGAAAGCCTTCTTCAAGCTCCTAGGTGTGGCCGTCAGCCTCTCTTCTGGATATCATCCCCAAACCAACGGGCAGACAGAGAGGAAGATTCAGGAGGTGGGACGGTTCCTGAGGACCTTCTGCAGTGGTCACCAGAACTCCTGGAGCCAGTATTTGGGCTGGGCAGAATATGCCCAAAATTCACTGCGGCAACCCTCCACCGGACTCACGCCATTCCAGTGCGTCCTGGGCTTCCAACCACCGCTCTTTCCCTGGGATGGCGAACCATCTGATGTCCCCGCAGTGGATCACTGGTTCCGGGAGAGCGAGAGAGTCTGGGACGAGGCTCATCAACATCTGCAGAGGGCAGTCCGTCGAAGCAAGGTAACCGCCGATAGGAGAAGGTCTGAAGAACCCAGATACACACCCGGACAAAAGGTGTGGCTATCCACCCGGGACATACGCATGCGACTGCCCTCTCGCAAGTTAAGTCCCCGATTTGTTGGTCCCTTCACCATCGTGGAACAGGTTAACCCCGTCACCTACAAACTACAATTACCCTCTCACTACCGTATTCACCCTACATTCCACGTATCACTCCTGAAACCCTATCACGATCCTGTTCTTCCCTCCACAGAGCCTGACCACGAAGAGGAACCCCCTCCTCCACTGCTCCTAGAAGAAGGAGCCGTCTACGCAGTGAAGGAGATCTTGCGTTCCCGACGTCGTGGTGGCCAGTTGGAGTACCTGGTGGACTGGGAAGGGTACGGCCCCGAAGAAAGGACATGGGTTCCCAGAGCTGATATTCTCGATCCTAGTCTCATGGTGGAGTTTCATGAGAGCCACCCTGAGTTCCCAGCGCCTAGAGGCAGAGGGAGACCACCACGGCGTCGGAGGTGTCGGCCCTCAGGAGCGGGCCCTGGGGAGGGGGGTACTGTCATGGATTGGTCAGGCTCTCACGACCCCCACTCACGAAGATCACCATCACCTGACTTCTAATGAGCACACAGCTGCATCACATTCACGAGCACCAGATAAAAGCACAGCACTCCAGTCGCTCATTGTCCGGGCTCGTCTCGACGAAAGCGGACAACTGAGCGACCACTCAGCGTAGTCATCCTCAGCTAAAACAAACGATTTACTTACCTGTTCTCTTTGTATTCCTCCTAGTCTTCCTGGTCCTCCCGAATCGTCCTGTCTTCCAGTCCTTCCAAGTCTGTGTCATCCTCTGTCAGCTGTATCTGGTGTGTGCTGTCCATCCTCGTGTATTCCTGTTACCCAGCCACGGAGGAAAAGACCCCAACATCATTCCTGATCCTCCTGGCTATCCTTCATGTGCTCCTTGTTGTCATTTAATAAACACCCTAACGTTTCCTTACCTCTGTCTCCTGTCCGCTTCATAACAAGGACGGACTGTACCTCCCGTTCGTTTCATACAGAATACAAAACCAGAAAACTTATTGGTTCATTTAAAAGTAGAGATTTCAAACTTTATGTGGATATATTTCTTATCTGTGAAGCAAGTATTCGCTGAGATTTCAGTGTGTTTGTTGACTATAAAAACTGTTGTAAAAGCACACGTCAGGTCCAAGTTTCTCCCGCGGAGAAACATCAGTCTATAGCGATCGATGATTGTCTCCTGTACTAGTAGGCGGGGCTTCATTCACAATATTGACCGATAGACTTTTCCCTATTCAAAACTATACAAGTGATGATACAAAATATACAACATATCTTGTGTATTCTGTATTCTTTGTAATAACAGAAAAATTATTACAATTATAAATAATAAAATAGAAAGTGTGATTATACTGTAGATTGTATATTGATTCTGGAATATAAAATGCAGTCAATGAACTGTTAACTTTTAAAAAAATAATATTTTCCCTACATCAATAAAAATTTAAATAAAATGTACAAAAATAAATGAAATTAAATAAAATGAAATATTATATAAAATATATATATATAAAAAAAAAAAAAAAATACATATATATATATATATATATATATATATATATATATATACATATATTTAATACTATATAGCTTACATTAATGACATTATATTAATACTAGTAATGTGTTACAGTATATTAATGTGTTTCTGTAATATATATTATTTTTATATTATTATTATATTATTATTATATATTATAAGTAATATAAGTAATATTATAAGTAATATAAGTATTAATTCATATATTATTGTACTTCCAACACTATATAACAGACAATATTGTTGTTGTTTTTTTTAATTGCATGAATATATGCCATCCCAATATGCCAATATTATCCATGTTTTGACATTATCAATTGCATTTAGATTTTTTTTCTTTTTACATGAAATCCCTTTTTTCATATGATGAAGTGACTAACATGTGACATCTCATCCTTGAACGGTTAATTCACCTAAAAATGTAAATGCTGTCATAATTTACTCACTGTTCACTTGTTCAAAACATATTTAAGTTTCCTCTGTTGAACACAAAATAAAAATTAATTAAAAAGTGGCACGCATTGGCTAGGTTTCCATCCACCTACTTTTATGCGCATTTCGGATATGCGCATTAAAAAAAACGGTTGATGGAAACGCCAACATGTGCATACATTTTAAATCGCACATAAAAAAACCAGTAGTAGGATACACTTTTTATTCAAGATGTACATAAACTGTGATGGAAACACTTTTACCATACAAATTCCAGTGTGCTCATTAAAAAAGGTCATGCGATTTTGTTATAGGACATTATGTGATGATAAAAATGTGTGTGAATGGATAAACCAGCAGGCTGAGTACACTGTAGAGCATATGAAATGTTGTTTTGGTCATTCTAAAACCCCTATCCATCTCAGTATTAGTGTTCTTATATTATTAATGACCTCCAGAATCAAGAGCGTCTTCACTCCGTGCCTTCTGAGATGCAAGTCATTTATTAAATGACGAAAAGATTCACACAGCATCTCCCACTGCAGCAAATTCCGTTTTTACTGTTGATATTTGGCACCAGATAATTATGAAGTGACAATTGTGTTCTGTTTGAATCGTTAGATGGAAACGCTGCTTTATTCTCATGTCTTTTAAGAGATAATCCAGTTTTGCGCATAAAGTTAATTCACATTTTTGGATAGAAACATAGCTATTGACTTCAATATGGGACCCATCAACCAGCAAAATATTATATCTTCAAAGATATCTTCTTTTGTGTTCAACAGAAGAAAGAAACTCATAAATGTTTAAAACCACACCAGGGAGTGTAAACGATGAGGTAATTTTCACGTTTGGGTGAACTAACGCTTTAACCCACGTTCCTTCAATGTAATGTATATTTATGTAATCTTCAATGCCCAAAAACTGCAATTATGAGTAATATAATTAATCCTAGTTAACAGTCCAGAAGTACTGATTCAGTATTCATAAATATAAAGTGGAGTGCGTTCTATTATTGCTTCCGTTCTCTCAGCAATAACTCAGCACACGCAATATCACACACACACAAAGAAGTGAAGTGCTTTAAAGTGCACTACACAACTGCTCATAGCTTGTTACTTTAAAAACCAATGCTACTTTTGAAAATAGATCATCCACCACAACAGAAAAGAAACACCAGGAAGTCAAGAAACCACTTTAATCTAGCATCTAGTCTAAGAGCTGTAACGACCCAGAAGCCCCATAAATATCTGCTTCCTTATAATAGGAATTAAAATCCACGAGGAGGAGCAGACAAACAATCGTCTTCAGCATAAACTTCAGCCACACAGCAGCTTATAACCGGATTCACACACCACAATGTGCAAAGTCAGTCGCTACGGTTAGTAACCTGGCCTGAAGCACCACTGTCAGAGAGAGAGAGAGAAAGCTGGAATAAAAAAAGCTGTATCAGTGCAGACCCCATAATCCTTAAGCACTGTCATCACTATCACAATGAACAGGGGAGAGAACAGCTAACGTAAAACTATTTGAGGGAAAAAAAAGTGACACTTTTATTTTGATAAGAGCCACCCCACTGTGTAATCATAATGGGGAAATAATTAGCACGCATAATTGCACTAAGTAATGGGAAATGCCAAGCGCTCAGTCTGTATTGTAGTGGGTGAGAGTAAGGCTGGTTAACATTGTTATGAGTGCACTGACTGGGGTTTAGAAAAGTTATTTAGTAGAGTACTCAATGTATGACTGAAATCATAAAACAAGGTAGGACATGACATAAAGGGAGAAATATAGTGTTAGTGTTGTATCTATCTATCTATCTATCTATCTATCTATCTATCTATCTATCTATCTATCTATCTATCTATCTATCTATCTATCTATCTATCTATCTATCTATCTATCTATCTATCTATCTATCTATCTATCTATCTATCTATATATCTACCTACCTACTGTACCTACCTACCTACCTACCTACCTACCTACCTACCTAGATTTGTGAGATACAAAAGGGGACCATTGTTAGACCCCATTATCATTTTACTATAAGATCAAACAGCTAAAATGGTCTATAAATATGGTTTATCAGGAGACACTTAAGCTAAATCAGTTTGAGCTAAATCAGCTGAGTAAAGCAGGTCGCACACCAGAAGCGCTGCTTGGCGAAGCGCCATGCAATTTAGAATTCTAAACATAGGTTTCTATCAGGGTACACACACCGGCGCCGCAAGTCAGCGGCTGTCGGCGACGCCCCGCCACGACTCAGGACACTGTTCATATTTCTGCCGCGCCACAGAGCGCCATCTGATTAGTTTCATTTTAAATAGCATGCGAATGTGCGCAACTGGTGTGCGATATTTTAAACTGTCATCTGCGTGCCGTGTCGCGGCGCATCTGGTGTGTGACGCCCTTAAGAGCATTTTACATGATAATAGTTGGGGTTCTGTCCTAACCTGAATCTCTTCAAGTTTCATTAAAAAAAAAGTTAATTAGATGCATTTCCATCAAGTAGTTAGAGCATCTGGCCCTTTATTATCATAAAACCTTTTTTTAGCCAACAAATCTGCAGCTCTGGCTTTATGCTATCATGTAGATATGGGTCAAAATCTCTGAGGGATATTTGCAGTACCTTGTTGAATCTATGCCACGAAGGATTAAGGCAGTTCTGAAGGCAAAAGGTGGTCCAACCCAGTACTAGTAAGGTGTACCTAATAAAGTGGCCAGTGAGTGTATAAATATTTATAGCACATAACATATCACAAGCACATAACGCCCGTTTCACTGAATCATCTTAATTTGCCTGAAGTGACCAAAAGCTAACTGAAGCTAACTGTTTAGCAGGATGTTTAGCATAACTTCTGGCTTCAGCCTTCATACTCTAAAAATAAAAGCCTCTTCCAAGTTTTGACAGTAAAAGAAAGACAGCAATACCACAGGGAATAATCCAATACAACAAATCTAGGATGTAAAAATCATGCTGAGCAAGTCGAGCTTAAAGTTTTTGCACGACTATGACAGCCATCTGTTCTCTCCAAGCTTTGCA
Source organism: Danio aesculapii (assembly GCF_903798145.1). Classification (NCBI taxonomy): domain Eukaryota; kingdom Metazoa; phylum Chordata; class Actinopteri; order Cypriniformes; family Danionidae; genus Danio; species Danio aesculapii. The sequence continues at coordinate 7,806,842 of NC_079445.1, read as the reverse complement.
AAAGCACTGTAATTGAAAGTAAACATTCATGAAGCCGACAGGGCTATTTTGCTGACGTTTTCATCTGAAGAGGATCATCTGCTCTTGGTCTCTTTCCAATGAAGTCACTTACAGAAGACACGAGTGGGATCATCCGTCAAGAGGCTCACGTCATTGCACTGCAAACCCGGGATTGTTCCATTTGTATTGATTTACCCTAAAAAGGTCCTCGGATAATTGCAAGCGCAATCTCTCGAAGTGAGCAGCGCACATTTGGAGTATGTCTCGTCCCTCCCCTCGCCTCCAGTCCTTAGGCAGACTCTAATGTGCTCAGTGGCGTCCTCCGTTTAGTGCTAGACCAGTAATGATGAAGAGAGGAAAACTAGACAAATGCCCACTAGACGACCTCTGAGAACAGCAGCGTCATTGTGTGAGAGACTGTGAAGGGTATTTTTATATGATCAGAACTTCAATGCTGCAGTTCCACTGTTGTCTTTTCATGTACTAGAGTGGACCAAAAGTTGGATAATGAGCTTAAGTTTGCGTGAGTTAGATCAGATGCCATGAGCTGGGGAGTTCATTCTACAAGGCAGACATCTAACATTTTGTTAGGGTCTATAATCAATGCTGTATTTTTCGAGAAAACAAAGAATTTTTTAAGTTTTAAGAGTTTATAAGTTAGAGCTAGGAAATTATGATAGAACTGTAATTTTTATTTTCATTTTTATTTATTCATTCATTTATTTATTTATTTATTTTATATATATATTTTTTTATTTAACTTTTTATTCATTCATTTATTAATTTATTTATTTTAATTTAATATATATTAATTTAATGTTATTTTATTAAATTTATTTTTTTATTTATTCCTTTATTTTTATTTATTTATTTTTATTTTATTATATTTTATTATATTTTTTATTCATTCATTTATTTTTAATTTAATTTAATTTAATTTAATTTAATTTAATTTAATTTAATTTAATTTAATTTAATTTAATTTAATTTAATTTAATTTAATTTAATTTAATTTAATTTAATCCCATGGATGCAAATTAATCAAAATAATCTAAAATTTCATAGAAATTATTATTCAAAAAGAGTTCTATTGGGAATATCATAAATAATAATAATAATAATAATAATAATAATAATAATAATAATAATAATAATAATAATAATAATAATAATAATGTATGGTCAATGCATTTATGAATACAATAATTTAAAACTACATTGAAAAATGATATGGACTGAGAAGGAAGGAAAGAGAGAAGGAAGGAAGGAAGGAAGGAAGGAAGAAAGAATAATGCCTTTATTATACTCTTTATTATACTTTTTTTATATTGTGAAATAACATTTTGATCTACAGATAAATTTCATATACTTTAACGCTGCAAATGAATTAACCTGATAATAATATAATAATTATTATAATATGCATTTTTTAATAATATTAAAAACATACAAAAGTAAATTAATAGTTTTAATTCATTCAGAAAAAAGTTAATATGATTTCTGATACCTCATAATTCTTTAATACAAACCACTGGTTTTCTTTCTGTTTTCTGCAAACCTTCAAATAGCCATTTAACAACTTTCCAAACTGCTTATTTTTGATCACACATTGATGGAGTGAAATCTGGAGCAATAAAGAATAAACAATAACAACAACAACAATAAATAAACCTTAGAAAGCCGACTTTCCCAATGCCAATAATGATGATATTGTTGTGCAACCGCTGAAGTTTCACTCGACAACAGCAAGTAAAGGTAATGGACTGTCTTTCTTTTCCCCCGGAACGCTAAAGTGAGCTCTGGTGAACCGGATCACCTGGGAGCAAGACCATTGGGCCTGGTCTCTGAATATAATGATCCACTCACCATCAGCAGACAGCTAAACCCACTTGGGTGTAAACTAAATTAAAAGAGCAATGTTGGCTGTACTTGCAGGGGATTATGGGGCGGCCGGAACCGTCTCGAAGGCTCATCTCCACTGGACTCCCTAATACAGCAGGCTGTTTACTCAAGCTTTGGACTTATTCCCCTGGAATTAAGCCACAGTGCCCACCTGTCAATCACCCAGTCCTTGCTTCTGCCCATTTTTGAAGCCCCAAATGGTCACAGAAAAGCTCTTTTTGGCTGCTGAGGGATCTCGCTGTGCCATGTCAGCACTGGACCCACTGGCCTGATGGGAAAAGAGGAATATGTTCCTTGCTTCTCCACTTCTCTATGCCTGGAATTGGCATGCAGAGATTAGAGTGGATTTGCCAGGACACATCAAGGCATTATTTGTTGTACTGTTGTACTCTAAAATGTTGAGGAATTACTTTGAAAGACTTCAGCACAACTCCATCACAGGATATAACTAGTCTCTCGCGAAATGTAACAAGTCTCTTTGTGCTTTGCTGTAATCTTGAGCTGATCTGCTAATTGTAATGTGTTTTATTGCCATAATCGCCAAAGATTTTCAAGAAATTTTCAATCAGGTTTACATCAGGATTCTTGGTTGGACATTTCATTACTTATTTATTTATTTATTTATTTATCCTTCATTTATTATCTTAGGTAGGGAGAGATCTCCATTCAAGTAACATACTTAGAGGAAAAATGTGCTTTATGCATTATAAAGCTTGAAACATTAGAATCGGTGCTCAGTATCGGCCGATCGCCATGACAAGGAATTGGTACTCGCTCAGCTGCAAAAATTCTGAACGGAGCATCCCTACTTCTCAGCAAAAGCTAGTCACTTTAGTCTACTGGTAAATAATGGTGCAGAATTGATTAATTTCTACACTAATTACATTGATTCTCTGCTTTACCTTGTTCTCTAGTTCAGGGGTTCCCAAACTTGCGAGCCGCAAAATAGCAATGCCAGTGACTTGTGACCCCAACTATCCTTGGTGGATGTTAGAAATATACAAGCTGTACACCAATTCAGCTATATAAACACAATCATTTTGACAATTGTCTGACAAATCAGTGATCAGCAGAGTATATATGATACATTTAGGAATAGTATGGCTTGCGTTAAACCTAACTCGAGGTGATGTATAAAAACATATAATGTACTAGGAACAGAACACAGTGGAAAAGCCCACAAAAGGGAGTCAAACCATATCATATTATGCCATACAATGCAGTGAAAAAGTGACATTATACTGTCATCTAGACCAGGGGTTTTCAACCTTTTAGGACACACACCTCCCCAAGTTCGGCCAATTTTACTTGCGCCAAAATTATAATGCATGCGCAAATGTCATTCACATATTACTTGCTGCATGTAAAGTTCATAGCATTAATCATGTTGAAACATAAATATATAGATTACCTGATTCAGTGTGATGGCTGAGCCTGTTTCTGTGAGGACAACATGGCTGGATTCCTGACACAACTAACCGTAAATTATCTTCCACTGTCAAAAAGTGTGAGCTATAGCCTACTTGCTTTTCATGTACATACATACATGGTTGAGTCAAACATTGAGTACGTATAAATGGGACACCAATACTTTAATAGATTTTAATACCATTAAGACACTACTTTAATTAAGTCACCAAATAAACAGCGATTTTGGATTACCTTAATCCGACTAAAGTCATAACTGAACTAAATAGAAATAAGACGTGGAGTTTGCATATATATCAGTGGGATTATTAAAATAAACACCACAATCAAATTATTTCTGTGATGTAGGACTTTTCACCCCATTTTCCGACAAGATCCACACACGTGGCTGTCAGTAAAGGGCCGCAGACACATACATAGCGAAATGCGGACATTTTTTCTTTTCATTTGTCATATGTTATTAAATTCCATTAAAACAACACTATTCCACCCGTCCTTACTCCTTTATTTACGTCCAATACCCCAGTTTGTCAAGGAGGCATGAATAAAATGTTTATGAGTAAAAGTGAAACTGCCAAACTGTCACCCAAAATTACGTGAAACTCTGCAGGAAACGTTGATAGCCTGGTGACGCAACATTCAAATAGCACTTCACGTAAACACCTTAATAATATTATTGTCTATTAAGGCAAATAACTATTACTGATGTCCATGTAAACGTAGTCAGTAGTGTCTTCAAAGAAAGTGAAAGATCCAGAAGGCTGATTTGATTCAGAAGGCCACTTTTTTTTTTAGACGGCTCACCGGTTTTACTTTCATTCACCGTCATTCATTTTAAAAAGCACCTGGTCCATTTTATTTGTATATATTTTACTCGAACGCATTAACTCTACAGGTGTCTGATTGTTAGATGTGGAGCTAACTTTAACCAGACTCACTCCAGTGAACACTTAAAAATTGTCATCATAATTTACTTGAGTGCACGTCTCAAATTTGCAAGCCACCCTTAATAGGTGCTGGCGCCCCCTCTGGGTATGCCCAGGTTGAAAACCCCTGATTTAGACAACCTGCTGTCATTGAAGTTTTTTAAAGCTTTTTTAAGCTTCAGAATATATTATTATTACTCATTAAATAAAATTAAACTCATTAAATATGCTTAAAAAAGCTCTCGACACATGACTAAGCAGTGACCTTAAACTTTAGTAGATTACAGGTTATTCTCTAATTTGATCTCCACTGTAAAGCGTTTGTGTTCTCTCCTGCTTCTGTTTGATATGAGATGTTGTCAGGCAATATGACAGCAGGTGTGAGCGCATGCATCCGTGCATGACTTATTTAGCAGCGGGTGATTAATGGCCACTTGGGTAGACTCTCTGTTAATAAGGTGGGAGGTATGAAAATCGGATGTACCTGTTAATATTAGTTTTGACTAATGATTCTTCCTGTTAGTCAAGCTCAAAAGGGGGTCTAATGAGGGTGACGTCTGGTTATTAATGAAGCAATACAATGTTTATCATGCACCGCATTGGCAGCAAATGAATGGGTGTGAAATTTGATCTATTCCAATGTAATTGAGGCACATCTATCTTTGAATTACATTCTTGGAGTTGGAATGAAGGGCCTGGAAAGAGAGACGCTGAGCCGTTGATTAGTCTCGCTGGGTTATGACGGGAACCCCATGCCTCTAATTCACCTTTCATTCATTACAACTCTATCCATCATGCTTAAAGCCATCAGAGAACAAAATCCGGGCCGTGAAAAGGAATCACAAACTTGTCACACCTTTAATTTGTCATCAAGTGCAAATGTAGAAATGCGAAGGCAGGTGTTTCAATAACTGGGATTTATGTGGAGACTGGAACATGGGCATTAGCTGATGCTTTTTTTAATTAACTTCCACAAGCAAATAACATTTTATTACATACGATACCTCAATTAAATCTATGAACATTTTTTTCTCTATTTCAAAATACATCATATATTTAGTCTAAATATGTCTAAAATAGCAATATAATATTTTCAATTGAGTCATTTAAACATAATGGTATTGTAAATCATTGTGAAAAATTAGCATCTACTTTGACATTTGCTAAAAAAATTGCTTATGTTAAATGTTAACCCGTATGTATAGTTCAGGGTTTTTTCATCCGCTCTGGGGTGCTTTTTTGTCTTAATTTGGCCATAACTTTTTGTCTGTGTTTCAGATAGCAGAATGGTTTATGTTAATAAATCTTATTTTGACAAATATTTTGAGAAAATGCTTTGACATAAATAAATAAAAAAAACTCTTGGAAAATCAGATAAATATTTCTAGATTTTTTGCATAAATCATATAAATATTAAATCAACCTCAGTCCTGATCAAAACTACTAAATTGTTTGAATTACAGCATTTCTTTAATTGCCAAATTCATAAATGATGCCACTGATTTGGTGAAAAAAAAACACAAAATTACATATATTCAATATAAAAAGTAATTTTGGACTGTATTTTTTTTTACCTTTTATAAAAAAAAGTCTTGAACATGTTAAACAACATTGCTTTTGATGCATTGTTTTTGATTATTTTTCATTTTTTTCCTCCCTACAGTTGGTGGCTGTTTTGCCCCATTGACTTCCATTACAACCACATTTTTTATTATTACAAAACCATGACACCATATAATCCAGCATTTTTGATCGTTGGTGGTTTTCCCTGTTGGGAAGAGGTACATTTTTTTTACTGTTGATCATCAGTTGGCACCATTAACCCTTTAGGTTTTGTGTGTGTTTTTTTTTTTCAGTGACATCACTTGTGAACTATAGGCAATAAAGAGTTAAAATCCTGTTGTTGTTTTTTTTTTTTTTAAGTTTTAATTAGAACTGAAGTTGATAAAAATAAATTAAATTAAATAAATATATATTTATCTGCATTTATACAGAAGGTAAATTTAGTGGATGGTTTCATCCCAAACATATCAAAAGAGTAGTAAATTTAAACAGTGCAGAAGGGTTGAAAAAACATTGCTGCTGCACTCAATTTGAATTCATTTGTAAAAAAAAAAAAAAACATATAGAATAAATATTCATTCATTCATTTTCAATCTTCTATTGTCTAATTTTACCAAGCCTGTGCAAATTGTAGCCTCAGTTTCCTGTTCTTAGCTGACAGGAGTGGCACATGGAGTGGGCTTCTGCTGCTGTAGCCCAGCAGCCCCAAGGTTGGACGTGTTGTGCGTTCAGAGATGCTCTTCTGCATACCTCAGTTGTAACAAGTGGTTATTTGAGTTACTATTGCCTTTCTATCAGGTCATTCTCCTCTGACCTCAGGCATCAACAAGGCCCACAGATCTGCCACTCACAGAATATTCTCTCTTCTTCAGCCCATTCTCTGTAAACCCTAGAGATTGTTGTGCGGAAAATCCCAGAAGATCAGCAGTTTCTGAAATACTCAGACCAGCCCGTCTGGCACCAACAACCATGCCACGTTCAAAGTCACTTAAATCACCTTTCTTTCCCATTCTGAGGCTCGGTTTGAACTGCAGCCGATCGTCTCGACCATGTCTACATGCCTAAATGCATTGAATTGCTGCCATGTGATTGGCTGATTAGAAATTTGTGTTAATGAGCAGTTGTACCTAATAAAGTGGCCAGTAAGTCTAGACAGACAGAGACAGACAGATAAGATTGCTTTGATTGATTGCAGTCCTGTACAATTTACAGATATTCAATAAAATCTACCTCATTACATTCCACATTTCGAACACTAGGCACTGCTCAAAATATATAACTGGTATATTTTTCGTATTTAAGCAGTCTGTAACATATGACCAATTTACACTTGCTTTCGAATGCGTCTCATTTATGTAAAAGCGAATCGCATCTCTCTTCACCAGCGCGCCTCTTCATCACCTGTTCCAAGATGCTAATGAAAAGTTGAAATCGCTTGATTTGGCACCGTGCTACGATTCGGTCTCAGTGACAAGGCTATGAAATTGAAACCCGGTCATCTGTTTAAATATCCCAGTTATTGTCAGACGCTAATGAAAACAATCTTTCACGGTTAAATTTGTGTGGCGAAATTACATTAAAAAACACATAAACCAAGAGGGCCTGACTGATGAAATGCGCAAGATAGAGGAGAGGCAAGGAAAACGCTCCACAAAGTTCACTGCGTTGCTGCCCACCGTTTCCCAGTGTTATTGCTTCTCTGGCTCTGGGATCAGACGGAGTTTGATTTCTTCCCACAAGGAAAAAAGAAAGAAAGCCTGAGCTGTTCTGCTTGCATTCCCTCTGATGAATTCTGTTAATGACAATGAATCGCAGTAGCATATCTATGGCAAAACAACTCTTGCTTCATTGGTTATACTTCTCAGTTCAGTAAATCTGTTAATCGTACAATTTCTCCAGGAGGTAATATGCATTAAAAATAAAAAGTACCCTCGGGCTTGCATAAAAAAAGGACCTCTGGATGATATACACACAAAAGAAAATAATAAATATATAATATGGTGATGCAAGTGTGCCTACTGAATGGAGTCTGTTTAGCTGAAAATTACATTAAATAAGGAACAAAAGCTTTATGATTCAATCTTAATGGCTTGGATTTACATAATAAAGATCCCCGGGAGCTTCACGCGCAGGTAACTGTTTAGTACAAAGTATTTATAATGTTTCCGTGAAGAAATGTGGCTCAGTCTCTGTTTTATGCACAGAGATGATGTTTAAAGCCAGCTTTTGATGAAGATTGTGTACTAGTGTCCACTAATATATCAGTTAAAATTCACCTTTGAATTATTGATGTGGTTTTTTTATTGCTGCATAAGAAGGGATATAGAGAAATGGAGGAATACAGTGCTTACTTTTTTTTTTCACATCAAAGGAACAAATCAATGGACAATAAAAAAATAAATAAATAAGTATAATTACAGGGGATGTACAAATTACAAGAAATTCGCATGAGAAAATGATTCCAAAATTGCATACATCCGTATAGCTTTTGTTTATGTCTTTTAGGGTTTCGATTAAATGCTTAAGATCAATTTGAATTATTGATGTGTTGAAAAGTTTTCATGTTTGGCAATAACTGTCAGAGATAGTTTCATTTCAAAAGTGCAAAGGCTTTTATTTTGACAGAGCTGAAAAAGCAGTGCACGTTTACAGGCTGCATTGTAATACTAGCACTAAACAGTATTTTAATTATCAACATGGCACAATAAGTTTATCTTTTTGGCCAATAACTGTCAGAAGCCAAATTTTGTAACACATACTTATTGGAAATACATGCTTTAGCCTATATTTTTAGTAAAACCACATTACTTCAACACACTTTTGAGTGTAGTTTCTATGCAAAATAATTGCTATGGGGCACTAAGACACAAAAATCGGTATTCCTTTTCACACTAATGACATTCACAGGGACACATTATTGACAATAATAGATTATAATAGATAATAATAGATTTTTTTTGTGTGCAGTTTTTTGCACAACACTAAATAAACATCGCATTACCCATTAATGATGTCTTTAATTTACAAAACAATGTAGATGTAGCGCCCTCTAGTGGATTTGCCAATCTGAAATGTGCAACAGAACGTTCCCAGAATAATGTATTTTATATTTAGCAAAACATAAAGCTGATTCACTTATTTCCGAAGACCCTGGACTGTCCTTTTTGATAACACTAAGTAAGCAATGCTCAAAAATCACAAGATGCATCATAAAATCTTAGTTTTTTTGTCTGTATGGCTGATACAGTATGTGTTGCATTTATTATTGCATTGTTTTAGTCATTTATTCTGAGACCACAACAATTTTTATTTTGACAGCAATTAGAAAACACTGCCAAATAACAGATTAATGGGATGCATGGTTATACTAGCACTGCCAGGTCTTTTAATTATCATTAGCGGTCAATATGTTTTTTTTTTTTTATTTGGCTGACAAAAGCATACTATTAGCGAGAAAAAAAAATGCTTAAACACAGACTCAACGGACGCATAATAAAATGAGAAAAGCTCAAGATATAATAATTTAATTATCAACATCAGTCGTTAATTTAATTAGACTATAAAAGCACTATAACATAGCTCTGCCTATTTATTTATTATATATATATATATATATATATATATATATATATATATATATATATATATATATATATATATATATATATATATATATATATATATATATATATATATACATATATTTTTTTTTTTTTTTTTTTTTTTCATTATTGGCTGATACGTTTTATACCAATAACTGTAAAACCTGTCATCACCATTTTACTTATTCGTTAAATGTTATCAGAAGGGAGGAAAAAAAATACACTGAATAAAATAACTATGGTTTTAAAAGTACAAACACTGATAAACCTGAATATTTCCAGCAGTGAATTTGCCTCGTGTGGATTAAACACAGGCATGTGAAGCTGCACATAAATGGATTACCAAAACTTAATAAACCCACCGCTGCTTGCATGTAAAGCATGAAACACACGTAACATCCACCCCTACTTTGGCTCCTTGAACTAAAACAGCTGCCAGTCACTGGTAACTGTGTTTTAGAGCTTGTCAGAAAATAGTAGGTTCTATTTTGCTAATATTAGCTGAATTTCACAAAGAACTGATGTGCATGGGTCAACAATACGAGAAAAAAACACAAAAAAAGAATGGACTAAGTTGTTTTCAAATGCATAACACTGCATAAACCGAATGCAACACAATCATAATGAACGATATGCATGGCAATTATTGACAGTAGATGATGTTTTTTTACTCATTAAGTGTTGGAAACAAACTTTTATTTTGAGAAAACTAATACTTTTATTAAAGAAAGCAGAGCTTAAATTCCCATAATGTGCTTTAAAATTAGTACTGCTTATTCATTCATTTATTCATTTATTCATTCATTCATTTATTTGTTTGTTTGTTTGTTTATTTTATTCATTTATTTTTATTTTAGTCACCAGATTTATTTATTTATTTTTTTATTTAATTGTATGTATTTTTAAAATTTTAGACACCAGACTATTTATTTATTTATTTATTTATTTATTTATTTATTTATTTATTTATTTATTTATTTATTTATTTATTTATTTATTTATTTATTTATTTATTTATTTGTTTGTTTGTTTGTTTGTTTTATTCATTTATTTTTATTTTATATTTTAGGCACCAGACTTTTATTTATTTATTTTATTTATTTAATTTATTTTTATTTTAGTCACCAGATTTATTTATTTATTTATTTATTTATTTATTTATTTATTTATTTATTTATTTAATTGTATGTATTTTTTTAATTTTAGGCACCAGATTATTTATTTATTTATTTATTTATTTCTTATTTACCAACCAAGGCAACATTTATTTGTTTATTATTATTATTATTATTATTATTATTATTATTATTATTATTATTATTATTATTATTATTATTATTATTATTGTTTTTGGTTTTACTGTTGTTATTTTAGGCATCAGACATTCATTTATTTATTTACTCATTCATTCATTCATTCATTCATTCAGTTATGTTCACAGCTCTTAGAATACTGAGTGTGTGGTTGGTTACACTCAAATTACTGCGTGTTTTGTTGGTTACACTCAAATTACTGCGTGTATTGTTGGTTAAATTTTTTGTGTTTTGTGTTTTAGATTATAGATTTACAAGTACAGACATTGATAAATCTGATTTTCAAAACATTTCCAGAAATGAATTTGGGCCACAAGGTTTAAACACACAAAGAAGCAATAAACAGATTGTAAAAAAAATGTATAAAACCACCCCTACATTGTCAATCCCTAGTAACAACACAGCATACAGTATCTGAGCTTGTCACAAAATGTAGGTTCTGTTTTGCTAACATTGGCTGAATTTCTCAAAGATCCGCCATTCACGTGTCAACAATCCCAGTGAAACACAAACAGAAAAACCACTGATGGCTGACAAATTACGGAGTCAGTTGTTTTGGAATGCGTAGCACTGCGTAAACAGAATGCAAGACGACTGTTTCAAGTGCTGGAACATGAAAATAATCAAGGATATGTCACCGCGAGCCTAAAGATTGTCTCCGCACGATGAACAAAAGACATCAGTGATGCCATCGCCACTGCGCACTGGCAAGAAAATAATATGTTTGACAAATAAAATTATGACTGGCAGATAACTAACCAGCACTTGTCTGTAGGCAGAAAGAACATTTCCGTTCCGTCTTGTCACATATTAACCTAAAAAAAGACGCTGTGTGTCCTAACAGCAGTGGTTTTTACTCGTTTTTCGTCTCCGAATGGCGGATGACTGACAGAATGATTGACATGAAGCAAAGCCGGATCAGGAGTACAGCAGGATACCGGTGTCAAAAATCATTGTGATCGCACATTGGCACAAAAATAACAATCTACATTGTGAGAAATTATGATTGCCAATCTCCGAAAAGACTGCCGGAACAAAGCACGCACAATGAAAAAGATACTTTTGTGTGATTAAAAAAAATAAATAAATAACAATAATACAAGTGGCAAGCTGCTGAAACAAGCAGCATGGGGAAAGTATTTGAGCTTTTTTGCCCTCTATATGCTGGAGAAATGCACAGAAGGATGCTGGGAAATCTGTGGAGAGACTTAACATCTGTCCACTGGCCAGGGCCGACTTCCTGCCAGCCAACAGCATCTTTACCCGCTCTAACAGACACGTTTGCCACAAACAATCTCATAAGGAGGATCAGCAGAGTCAAAAGTGCTGTCCTTGAGAAATCCTACAGCCATTTTTTTGGGAAATTGCAGACATATTAGTCACTGTCAGAAGTGTAAACGTGTGTTGTGATGAATTGTGATGCATGTATTCTGATAATAACACAATGTAATGATTGCTGCATTTACTTCATTTAGATTATTAATTTAATTATTGTGATTAGGATGAATAACACAATAATACAATAAATAGCAAATGCGCCGTGGCTTTGCACCTAGATTGTTTAAGTAGAACCCGTCAAGTCTTTAGACTGATCATGTAATACATGGTTTGGTTTATGTAGTTTAAAAAAAAATTAAAACTCTTAATGTATAATAAAAATAAAATAAAAACAGAAAGAAAATCAAGTAAAATGTTATTAAATAAATAAATAAAATATTTATTTATTTAATTCATATTTTAGTTGTGTACACAGTACCCCTTAATCAGTACAGCCAATTCAAGAATGATTAGATACATACAGAAACTGTTTCACCTATCCAGAATTATACATCAAAAATCACTGCACCAAACAGCACCACAAGATAATCCGCCTCCATTAAGCACATTATTAATATTTCATCAAGCCTGTGCTCCCAGTGGACTTGTAATAGGAAAACTAAGAAGCAAAATATCTTCCTACAAACCGATGTAAACATACACAAACATACAATTCAAAGCTGGACAGCCAACAACTACTGCTGTATCCAGTGTCAGCAGTCTTTAAAGAGGACGCTTACTATACATACAAGAATATGACTCTCAAATGGGCCATAAAATGCACTCAAACCACATCACTTTTCCCCCTCTGACCCACCAAGGGCATTTATGGGCCGTAAGGCAAGCTTGGTAAAATACTGAACTGGTATTTCCATCCTCAGCTTCAGACTTGCAGGAATGAAGATGGATGTTGATGTTCGTGTGCAGCTTCAGGGAAAGAGAATGAGTAATAATCACGGAGATTAATATCAATGATCTGACGGTCCTGTTCTTGATGATTCTTGTAATGAGAAGCAGCAGGGCAGAATGTAAAGCAGCTGTAGCTTCAGAAACACCTGCGTCGCCACTTTTGATTTTTTGTACTTGAGTTTTAAGCTCTTTATTTTGGTTATTAGCTCCTTTCTGGGTTTATTTATTAATATTGGGCTCACTCATTGGATAGTTAGTATTTTGAATGGCTATTTATTGTTATTTGTATTGTAAGATACACACATTGCCCCTTACAGATGTATTTTAGATGAATAATTTTGTATAGATATTGCTATTGACCTTATTCTTCAATGCAAAAGTGCGCTTGTTTTTGCGATTGTTTTAGTACTTTTGATTTAGTTGTCTATGGGAAAAATGACTAGAAATAATAAACTGCAAAAAACGGTCAAACTACTTGCTTTACAAACATGTGTGTTCATGAATATATAGACAAAGCAGAATAACATAGTAGGAAAATATCAGTTTGCAACATCAAGCAGCAGAACGAGCTGTTTTTAACATCTAAAAATGAATGGAAGGAAATGAGACCGGGAGTCTCGAGTCAAAGAATCTAATGGCTGTGCCCGCTAGTGTGAAAAACTAGGTCAATACAATTATATATGTGTGCATATACGTTAGTCAGTACAAAAGCCAAAACTGGAACTAATCTGACAAAACAACTTGCAAAATAATATGCTCAGTGCTAATAAAATGGGTAAACTCCCAATAAGTAAGTTAGGGGAAAAAATAAAATAAAATTGTAAGAAAGAGGAAAAATCAAGAAGAAAAAAAATGCACTGCAAAGTTGCTCTTCAAAGCTGTATTTTGTTTTAAATAAATAAATAAATAAATAAATAAATAAATAAATAAATAATCAGACAAATAAATTAATAAATACATAATCAGAAAAATAATAAATAATCAGATAAATAAATACATAATAAAAAATAAATACCTAATCAGAAAAATAATAAATAATCAGACAAATAAATTAATAAATACATAATCAGAAAAATCATAAATAATCAGATAAATAAATACATAATAAAAAATAAATACCTAATCAGAAAAATAATAAATAATCAGACAAATAAATTAATAAATACATAATCAGAAAAATCATAAATAATCAGATAAATAAATTAAGTAAAATAAATAAATAAATAAATAAATAAATAAATAAATAAATAAATAAATAGATAAATAATCAGACAAATAAAGAAATAATCAGAAAAAAAATAAATAATCAGATAAATAAATAATCATATATACATATATACATAATCAGAAAATTAATAACCAGATCAATAAATTGAAATAAATAAATAATTAGATAAATAAATAAATAAATAAATAAATAAATAAATAAATAATAAAATAAATTAATTAATCAAAATAATTAAATAAATAATCAGATGAATAAATAATCAGACAAATAAATAAATAATCAGATAAATAAATAAATAAACAAATAATCAGATAAATAAATAAATAAATAAATAAATAAATAACCAGATAAATAAATAAATTAAAATAAATAATCAGATAATTGAATAAAAAATTATATAAATAAATACATTTAAAATAAATAAATAATCAGATAAAATAAATAAAGAACCAGATAAATAAATAAATGTCACATATAGTAACTATATAAAATCTGACAATAAGCATATTTACAAAGCAAATATTAAATATATTTAAAAAATCTAATGCAATCTAAGAATAAATAACATATATGATAGCATTTCATATATCTAGTAACAAAATCTTTTTTGTTACTCAAATTACTCAAAAATCTAATTTGATATTATATTTTATATTGATTTGACACCAGTGCAATACTTTACACAGTTCCATTTATTTTGTTCGCATTTACAGTATTATAAATATTGCATTAAAAGAATCAAAGAATGACCCAATGTAATATCATGTAGATTAATATCCCTAACGTTCATATTCTTGATGATTCTTGTAATGAGAAGCAGCAGGGCAGAATGTCAAGCAGCTGTCGCTTCAGAAACACCTGCGGCACAACATTTTTACGCTTTGTATTGGGGCTTTAAGCTCGTCGTTTGGTTATTAGCTCCTTTCTAGAGTTGTTATTAATGTTTTGGCCACTCATGATGTTGTTGCCACCATTTTTGACTCACTCAACAGCTTTCCTGTCATAATCCTTCATAGCGTGTTTTTATTTTTATTTTTTCCCTATAACAGAGCTGACTAATAATCACTGTGCCGCAAGGGGAAAAGAGATTGACCTTCAAAGGGATTTCTGGATTTTCGGAGGTATTAGACAATGCCGGATGCCTTTACTAAAATAACACGTTACTCAAGGACAGCAGCGAAAACATTTGTAATAGAGCGCAGGGACTGAGGGGCAATAATAACACTAGGTCATCATGGGATTCACTACGACTTCAGGCATTATCTCTGTGTGTGTGTGAGTGTGTGTAGAGGTGCGGCTTTATGCTTTACTCATCACAGACTCTGTTAATGGAGCAAAGCAGACCTGGATGTTTTAAAGAAACACACACACAAATACACACACATACACTCACACACACAGAAAGATCTCAAAGCCTATCAGATACAATACAGGTGCTATAGATCAATTATTGTTAAGAACTGTCGCAGTGTCTTAATTGTTAGAGTAATTTTAAACCAACAAAAACATGTGCATTCAAAATAAAATCTTCAATTATTATTATTATTTTTTTACATTCAATAAGAGTCATAGAGGTTTGGAGTGGCATCAGAGCAAGTAAACAATGGCAGGCTGGGTTGACTTTTGGGGTTTGTGCTGTTCTTCAGGGTGCTGTAAAGTAAATGTAGCCTAAGGCTCTGCTGCTTCACAGGCCATATTTCTCCTCCATGTGGCCCTGCATATTGATTCACCGCTCTTTTAACTCAAACACTCATTTTAGAGGTCAGAATAGGGGACACTTAGGGAAAAAAAGAAGAACGTTTTTGGATGATATTCTGTCAGCATTTTCAGCCGCACTTTTATCAGGAAGGGCAAGACAGGACAAGGCGTTTGTAGGGAGCAGTCAGGGTTGTGACTATCTAGGGGTTTTGATATTCTGTGTCCTACGTTCTCTGGGAGTAAGAGATAAGTGAAATGAGCTTTTTCTACTTATGAAAGTCTGCATATGGATCTAGAAGCAGAGCCAATGGCCTCTGGTGTGACTTATGCGGAGATGTTATTGTGGGCAATCGGAATCTCTTCAATAGCTGTCTCTTTTATTTAGGTCAATGGGCAACAATTCAACTTTTTTTAAAAGATAACAGCTGCAAATGTTTAAATTTTATTTATTCATTTTTTACATTAAAACGCAATTCAATACTACTACTACTACTACTATTACTACTAATAATAATTGTAATAATAATAATAAATGTGTGTGTGTATATTGGCAATAATATAGTATGATAACATTGCAATATTATAATAACTGTCATATTATTAATCAAAATATGTATTAAATAATAAAAAATGTATTTAAAATATGAACAAATAAAATATATTTAAACTATCACTACTTTTGAAATAATATATTATGATAACATTGCGATAATATAATAACAATAATATAATAACTATCATATTATTCATTATAATCATATTATAATATTCTAATCATAACTGGTAATTATGTACTGACGTCATCTATCACATATGTGTTATATGGCGGCAGCTTACTGTTGCGAGGGAGGAGACCGCGAGTAACTAGAATGCTCCAACTACTCAGAAGCAAGATAACTGTACACAATTCACTGATTGTGAGTTTGCTAGACAGTCCTTCACTGACAGGGACTTCATCAGAACCCAACTAAAGCTGTAAGCTCTTTCTTGCACTCTATTTGGCCCGTTTAACAGCCGAGCTGGTCAACTGCAGTCTTTTCTGTTGAGCACGTGAACAATCATAGGCGTTTAAGAACTCGCTCAACAACGTTCAAAAAGCAAGCAAGATAATATTTACATTATATTAAAATATATAATTATAAATTTTTATACAATAATTATTGTGTTGCTAAGTAAAATATCTAATTGTTTATAGAAAGCATCGCCAACGCACCGTGAAGCACCGAGATATCAAATTGAACCGCATCGATGGCATGATAATCGTAACTGAACCGAACTGTGAGACCAGTACATGATCGCTCACATACATATGAATAGTATATATATATATATATATATATATATATATATATATATATATATATATATATATATATATATATATATATATATATATATATATATATATATACATACATATATAATTATTTTTTTACAATTAAATTAAGATCTCAAAATGTGAAATATATGATTAAAATATCACTAATTTAGCAATAATGATAATTAAAAAGTACAACTGAAAACTTTTCTTTTGGTCTTTAAAAATAAAAATTTCATCATACAATTTATAATAATAATAATAATAATAATAATAATAATAATAATAATAATAATAATAATAATAATAATAATAATAATAATACAAAGATTATGTCGAAATTTGTTGCACATGTGACGAGATCAATCCATGCTTGAGTCGTACACTGAGGTGAAATTGGATTGGGATTTGCTCAATTACCAGGATTAAGATCAACACAAACCACAGAACCTTGAAGTCATTCATCCCCCGCCTCAATCCTTCAGCGAGATTCATTTATGATTTTGTAGCGGAGGAGATCCACAGCTGTAAATTTCCCCCAAATGCAGTTAATCAGAGGTTTGCCTGAAGCCCAACAGAGAAAGATTTATATCTCCAGTCGCGAGCCTCCAGCTTTCTTGGCTCTCGCAATTCAGTTTATTCTGTTTGGCCTCAACAAAATCTTATTTACTCCACTGCTTTTCTCAGTTACCTGCCTTTTGTTGTTTTACATGTCTGAAGATTATGTTTGTGTTTGTGTGTGTTTCTGCAGGACTTTTATATCAATGTTTAATTATATCATATTTAGTTTATCTAGATTTATTTATTTATTTATTTATTCATTCGATTTTTTGATTATCTGTTTGTTTATTTTATCTCCACGTGCAAGATGCATCTATGCAAAGACTTTTATTTATTTATTTGTGCATTTGTTTTTTGGAACAAAGCTGCATTTAAATGGCTTTCTTCTAAAATGCACCTGTGATCCAAAAAATATAAATGGAATGGAATTGTATATGTACCTATTCTCTTTTTTTTTTTTTGGAACGTGTCAAAAACAAACAAACAAACAAACAAACAACAATTAATTAATTCATAAGTAATAAGTATTCATAAGTATTGTAACGTGTCATAAAACAAACAAACAAATAATCGATTAATTCATAAATAATAGATGTTCATAAGTATTGTAATGTGCCAAAAAACAAACAAACAAACAAACAAACAAACAAACAAACAAACAAACAACAATCGATTAATTCAGAAATAATAGGTATTCATATATTGTTGTGTCAAAAACAAACAAACAACAATTAATTCATTCATAAGTAATAAGTATTCATAAGTATTGTAACGTGTCATAAAACAAACAAACAAATAATCGATTAATTCATAAATAATAGATGTTCATAAGTATTGTAATGTGCCAAAAAACAAACAAACAAACAAACAAACAAACAACAATCGATTAATTCAGAAATAATAGGTATTCATATATTGTTGTGTCAAAAACAAACAAACAACAATTAAATAATTCATAAGTATTCAAGTGCTTGTGGAGCTGGATCATGACATACTTCCCTCTCTCTATAACTTTTTTCCTTAATTGAAAAAAAAAAACATTTAATAACATTTAAGAACTTTTATTTTGTTAATGCGTCCAATCTCTTGTTGTTTAATATGTTGACAGCAAATTATTAATTAACATTACTATTGTTATTATTAGTAGTAGCAGTAGTACTAATCAATAATAATTTTACTATTTTTTAAGTTATTATATTGTGTAAATACAAAATTCTGAGAGATCTCTGCTTTTCCATTGAAATTTTTGGAAGTTTTAAGCTTCAAAATGTCCACTCCAGCTTTTGATTTTATGAAGCAATGTGAATGTATGTGTGTGCCAAATTGAAATAAAACAAAATAAAATATAAAATAATTAAATTATTTAATTAATTTAATAAATAAAAATGAAAATAACCACAAAATGAATTAAAGAAATATTAAATTAAAGAAAAGAAAAAAGAAAATTAAGAAAAGAAAAGAAAAATAAAAGAAAAATGTTTTTTTTCTTTAGCTTTATGAATCCTGAAATGCCACTCTTGTGTACCTTTTGTTTCTTCTTATTATTAAATAAATACACCAAAACTCAATCAGTCCATGATATAACAAGCAACATTTTCCTAAACATCTCTAAACAGACTCCACTCACCTACACAGACATTCCTCAAAACATCATCTTTTTTATGATCCACAAAAGTGCAAACATGAACCATCCTAAAGAACAAACTCTCCCAATCAACCCAAATGAGCCAATAAGCCAGTCAGCCTCCAACAGCCATCATTTCTCTGGGAATCTCCTTGGGAACTGTAATTGAATGTAATGCATGGGGAGCCTAAAAAACCCCCAGCACCGGCCCAAAGATTTGTTCCACCCTTGGAGGTTTCAACACACGATCCATCCCGACTCGGAGGCTTCCCCTGGCTTCAGTCCTGCAGCGGAGTTCATTTCTAAGGTGTTAAACATGTCCATCTGTTTTCCCCCGGCAGAAGCTACAGCGCCGCATGAATCCCGCCGAGCACCTTGATCATCCGCAGTGGCAGTCGCTCCCTGCCGAAAAGCCCAGGAGCGGAGCGGGATAATCTCTGGCTCTGTGGCAGAGATGGATGGAGGAGCATGAGCGCATCCATCTGCTGGACGCCTCTCGGTGAACAGAGCCTGCGGTGCGCCTGAGAGTCAGGGTGGTCAAACTGACGAGTCGTGTGTGCTCCGGGACCTAAATTACTGGAGCTTCAGTTCTAGAGTCCATCATACAGTAAATAAATAACCCTCCCGAAGGGTAAAGGTGGGTATTTTCAGAAAAAAACAAACAAATAAGTGGGTAAGTTTCTTGTTCAAAACTACCTGAAGGGGCTTTTCTGTTCCTTCCTTCCTTCCTTCCTTCCTTTCCTTTTCTAAATGGCTAACATGGATTTTACTGAGCTATGATATGTGCTATGTTTATGTGCTTTAGGAAGGCTGAAAAACAGCATACATTTGTTCCACATCGTGTCTGATGCACTAGATCCGAGCCAAGCCCAGTTTGATGAACTGATGTTTGGTGTCAGCATAAGGATTTCCAACAACAGGCGCTACGTCATAATCACTCCCCTAAAAGAGAAAGCTTCTGATTGGTTAACGCGGCACGAATGTCCGCTGAAGTTTAGATTTTCCAACTTGAGAGATTCATGCGAAACTTGCGATACACATGTTAAAACTCGAGCTCACATCGAGTCGCTTCACTTGCGCTGCCTTTTTCGCTCCTCGGGATGTCTATTTGCGTCTTTACACTGACTTAACGCTTCATCAGAGTCTGGTGTGAACGCAACAAATGAGATAACCCTCGACATATACACACACAAACCATTTTTTGCAGTATTTCTTTATTTATTGATTGTACTTGACACTAATATTTTCGTAAAAGCAAGCTAATATTGTAATGATAGGACTTACTATTTACTAAATTCCAGTAGAGAGGGGTAGAAAAACAAATCAACAATAAACAAACAAACAAACAAACAAACAAATAAATAAATAAATAAATAAATAAATAAATAAATAAATAAATAAATAAATAAATAAATAAATAAATAAATAAATAAATAAATACATAAATAAATAAATATTCAGATGCATTTAAATCCACAAGTTTGTGATGCATTTCACAAAATTTAAGTTTAATCAAATTCTCTTTTAGGATATTGTGTTCATTTGCAGACACATTTGACAGCCATTTCAGACATGCAATTAAATTATTTTATGCAATTATTTACTTCAACAGTGATATCCTAAAATCTCAACAATAAGAAAACAAAAGCAATGCTTGAAAACTTGTTTCTTAAATTAAAATACATAGTTTAAATAGCCAATTAATTATACTTACTATTTTAAAATTTGAAAGGAAAATCTGCAGTTTGTTACCTTGAATAATAAATAAATAAATAAATAAATAAATAAATAAATAAGCATTTAAAAAGCTTTCTGAAGTTCAGTTTTAAATGACACACAACCCTCCAAAGAATCTGCTCATTCCAAAACCTCTAGCTAAAAGTGTGGTTTGCCGGTTCACATCTAAATTCCTCAACGAACAGAAATCTGACGTCAAACAGACTCTCATCTGCAGCGAAAGTTCAAGTCTGGTCTCATCCTGAGATCCCTCGGGATTATGAAGATGATGCTCCACAGAGAGGAAGCTGTCACCGCACTCTCATTAACTCATGCTTAAAGTCCAGGAATGCATGAAATCGTGATGTCAAACTTCCATTGTGGATTCAATGGCACACCAAATTTGACTACTTATTAATATCTACATTCAGTCTAGCCTAGGGCAAACCGCACGTCAGCGGAACCAGGCCAAAACGAGGACACAAGCAAGAGAAAAGATAAAGAAAATCTTCCATGAACCATCCATTATTTTAGTTCTGAGTATCATACGATCCTTTAGAAATTCATCTAAGATGCTGAATTCATTGCACAAAGAAAATGTGAAATATGTCAATTAATTTTATACACATATACAGTTGAAGTCAGAATTATTAGCACCCTTTTGATTTTATATATATACTGTATATATATATACATATATACATATATACATACACACACACACATACACATACACACTACTTTATTAGGTACACTTGTTGTTAGTGCCAGAAGGTCTGGTCGGAGTATTTCTGAAACTGATGATCTACTGGGATTTTCACGCACAACCATGTCTAATGTTTACAGAGAATGGGCCGAAAAAGAGAAAATATCCTATGAGTGACAATTCCTTGTTGATGCCAGAGGTCAGAAGAGAATGGCCAGATTGGTTTGATCTGATAGAAAGGCAACAGTAACTCAAATAACCACTTGTTACAACTGAGGTATGCAGAACAGCATCTCTGAATGCACAACATGTCCAACCTTGAGGCAGATGGGTTACAGCAGCAGAAGACCACACTATTGCCACTCCTGTCAGCTAAGAACAGGAAACTGAGGCTACAATTTGCACAGGCTCACCAAAATTGCACAACAGAAGATGGGAAAATTGTTGCCTGGTCTGACAAGTCTCGATTTCTGCTACGACATTTGTATGGTAGGGTCAGAATTTGACGTCAACAACATGAAAGCATGGATCCATCCTGCCTTGTATCAACGGTTCAGGCTGGTGGTGGTGGTGTAATGGTGTGGGGGATATTTTCTTGGCACACTTTGGGCCCATTAGTACCAATTGAGCATTGTGTCAACACCACAGCCTACCTGAGTATTGTTGCTGACCATGTCCATCCCTTTATGACTGCAGTGTACCCATCTTCTGATAGCTACTTCCAGCAGGATAAAACGGCATGTCATAAAGCGTGAATCATCTCAGACTGGTTTCTTGAACATGACACTGAGTTCCCTTTACTCAAATGGCCTCGACAGTCACCAAACCTCAGTCCAAAGACATTATGGCAAATAGATTATTTTAATTATTATGTTAAAAATGTGTTCTTCTAATGAGCGAACACAAAATAAACTAGTTATTAGAAATGATTAGATATTAAAAATGTTGTTTAAAAATAAATAACTTCCATCAAACAGCACTAAACAGAAATAAATGTCAAAGGAGGGCTAACATTTAGGCCACTGACTGTATATGTAATGCTTTTTAACTCTCTCTTTTTTCTTCTTTCCACTCTCAGTGGACAGCTGTTTCTTAATCAAATATGGTCAAACTGACCACTTGACTCAGCACAAGACCAACACCAAATCCAACATGAGTCTATCCTGGGTCAATCCGCACATCTCTGGAAACCAGGCCAAAATGAGGACACGAGGAAGAGAGCAAGCCAAAGAAAGTAAGAGAGAGACTTTGGAGAAGAGGAGGAGTGGTGAGTGAACGGGTCCAGATGGACATCTGCTGCGCTCTTGCAGGCTGAACTAATCCCTTCAGTTAGCGGCGCTCACAGGGCAAAGCCTCTCTGATGGCAGATGTCGTCCGTCCTCTGCCGCTTGCCTTTTTGCCCTCTACCAAAGCGTCCACCCGTCACCACCACTGAGACCCAGCACTTACGCTACCACATCTGCATATATACGTAGAGAACTAAATCTACAGGGTAGAGCTATTAAATCTGTAGGGTTGCAGGAAAGCTGGGTCAAGACCTGAGGTGATAGCAACACGTTCAAGCAAACACTAATCGTATTGGACAGAAATGATGCCAAATGTCTACAGTGAATATATGATTCATTCTATGAGTTATTCTGTGCAACAATAGTTTATACACTCGAAGGAAGAAAAAAATGGTACGAGAGCTGTTACTTGGGTGGTACCTTTTCAGTATTTGTACCTAAATAGTCTATTTCAGTACTTTGAAGGTATATATTTTTACCTTAATAGTGCAAATGTTTACTTGTTGAAATGTGTAGGCATTATTATGGACCAAATTGACTCTTTTTAAAATAAAATGTGTATGTTTTAGAATGGTAATAACACAGAAACCGCTTTCTTACCTTTTTTGTGTGTGTGTAAATATGTTTTGTGCACATTTTGTACCAAACTTGTGTACAAAATATTTGGTACATATTACAATGCCATTCAGTCCAACAACAGTTCATATACCAAATATCTTGTCTGACAAGAATCCTTTGATATATGATTATATACTTTATCTAAAGCAGAGATGCCCAAACAAGAGCCTGAGAGCCAAAGTTGGCCCTTGTTAAACTTTAATTTGGCCCACCATCTAGTCTTAGAAGAGAGGTAGTTCTTTTGGTAGTTTGTTTTATTGTTGAGCTACAAAACAGCAAAGTAAATTAATCAGATTTTTTAAAATACACTGTCACTGATGGATAGAAGACAATGTAGAAGACAAGGCAGGTGCAGCTTTACAAGTGTATTCAGTATTGATCTCCACTGTGTTAAAAAATGAATTGTTTTTATTGTAATAAGTTCATTATAAAATGTAAAAAATAAAATAATATATTGCATTATTTAATTTGATTAAATATATTTATTAATAATATGAAACAAATTAAGAAATTACCAATGACAACTTTAATGTAATGAACACATTTTGAGATTTTTTTTGGGACAACTTAATAGTTTTATGTTTACTCCACTTAAATGTGTTAAATTAATCGATTTGGTTTGGGACAATCTGAATGAATTGTGTGGAACCCTGCATTTTTTACAGTGCAGCTTGGTATATTTCCCTTCGGCCCTTGGTTTTTGGCCCTTCATAAGAAAAAGTTTGGGCACCACTAATCTAAAGGATCAAATAAATTACCCAAATATTATACTACTTTTTTTTAGATTTTTGACTATTCCTGTTTGTCAGCAAAATGTTTTGATTGATTGATTTGTTTGTTTGTTTATTATACACATATTTATTATTTACTTTCATGTGTGTGCATTTATTTTAGGTACTATGTAATTTAATGTATTCTTAGATTGCTTATGGCAAAGCTAAACATTCAGTATTTCAGTTCTTACGTCCCATTAACAAAGGGCGTCAGCGTCAACGCTTTCCTTTCACTTTGAATGGGTGACGTCAAGTGTTGCCGAACTGAATTGTATGTCCATCTGCGCTACTTCAGTGGCGTTGCTCGCTGCAGAAGTTGGGGATTTCTCATCTTTTCAAGCGCCAATGAAAGCGTCAGCCAATCAGGTCGCTTTAAGCAATTACCCCTGCTCAGACAGTAGACGATTGCGGACTAATTTCATTGGCTGACCCTGCTATGACAATTGTGTCAGCCCCAACTTCAGACACACCCTCGGTCAAGCGTTAACGATGAAGCCCTGTGTGAACGCACGGTTAGTGTCACATGATTTGTTAAAAATTGAAATGCGGACTTAATTGTACTTTGTTATAATGTGAAATATGTCAATGAATTTGCAGAAACATGACAATTTATTGTGAATTACACATATTAATGAAAATACATCAACATGTAATAATACAATTATTGATTATAATTTTAAATAAAAAAATTCTACAGAGGGTTCTTTAATTGTGAATAGTATAAATTACACATATACTGCAAAAAATTTAATGTTGAGAGAAAAAAACTATCTAAGTTTAACTAATATTCATCAAGCCTCCAAAACTACCTTAAAGGGCACCAATGGTAAAAAAAAAACTTTTCAAGCTGTTTGGACAGACATATGTGCATGTATGGTGTATAGACTGTCATATTGGGGTGATATAAGCACACCCAGTGCTTTTTTTTTTCAATTTAACAACATAAAAAACGGTGGATCAATAGGAGCTGTTTTCAAACCGACCGCAACTTTACGTAGGAGTGCGGTCCCCCCGCCCACCAATATTGATTGACAGGCGCGTCATTATATTCTCAGTTTGTTGATTCACGTCCGCCATTTTCAGCGTGAGTCGAAGCAATATCACTAAAGGAACACCCTTGCTCTATTTTTAGATGCAAGGCTCATTGGGCTCAACACAAGAGCAATATTCTCCACATTATCGCTCTAATCTGAATTATTGGTTGTATCTTTAGGTAGGTTTGCAAACATGTGTACTTCTCATTGAGTCTACCTTATACTTCAGCCGTTTGCATTTCTCGTGATCCCAGAAGCTCCCTGTGATCTTAGCTAGCATGCGTTTTAGAATTCTAAACATAGGTTTCTATCAGGGTACACTCAAGTCGACGTCTGGGTGCCGCGGACCGCTGCAGAAACCTATGTTTAGAATTCAAAAATGCGTGGCGCGACGATTCGGGACACTTCATGTCTCTGCCGCGCTACAGAGAGTGTCTGGTGTGCCGTGTCGTGGCTTCGAGCGGCGCATCCGGTGCCTCAGTCAAAGTTAATTCAGTGTGCGTGGTTATTAGTTTCTGTGTACAAGCTTGGCACTTGAAACTAGCACACAGTTGGCTGTAAAACTGTATAAAGACACATATATGATTTTGTACTCTCTGCTTGGTCTGTGTCCGAGTCATACATGTACGACTGAATGCTGATCCTCTCCTCCTTTCAATCTGCCTGTCTGTGTTGAAAAAAGGATGGATGGATGGATGGATGGATGGATGGATGGGTAGGGTAGATAGGTGGGTGGATGGGTAGGGTGGATAGATAGATAAATAGAAAGAAAAAAATATTTTGAGAAAAGATAAAATAATAAAATTAATTTTAAAAATAAAATAAAATAAAATAAAATAAAATAAAATAAAATAAAATAAAATAAAATAAAATAAAATAAAATAAAATAAAATAAAATAAAATAAAATAAAATAAAATAAAATAAAAGAACACCCCAAACAGCCAGTCCTCACAGTTAGCACTGGGATAGCAACATAATGGACGAGGACCGATCCCGTAGAGCTGTTAAACGCTTGTTAAGATTAATAAACACCCTCAAATGAAGCATCTCCCCAGACACATTGCTTCCTGAATAGGGTCAGACATCATACATGCTTCTTTAAAGACCCTGTGGCGAGGCTTACGCTCAAGCAAGCATATGACTGAGGAGAACAAGAGAGAAAGACGTGATAAAGGACACAGTGCTAAAGGCAAAACCGCGGAGAGACAGTAAGAGAGGTGGAGGTTGGCGAAAGCAAAAGACTAATGAAACCGAAACATCAAGGGTATTTGTTTCAAGGGAGAAGAAAATTAATAAGCATGAAAAATAACAATCCTCAACGCTGGGCCACATGGAATGATTAAAGCAAAACAACAAACCCATTATTACAAGGTGAGCAATGCGGCGAAGTCTTGACAAAGAAGTAAACAACCGAACTAACCGGCATGCAAACCCACACACACACATCTCACAGTGCAGCATTCAGCCAACCACACACATATTGACTAACAAGTGCTGATGACTCAAATCGCAACCAATTTAGATCTGGTTAACAGTGCTACTGTAACTCAAGGTAGTCATTCGATAGCAGAGAACAACACTTCTTTAACCTTACTAATAACCTAGGGGTTCAAATTGCCCATGTTGAATGTTTACCATCAGCAAATACATACTAGACATTTTTGTTTGTTTGGCAATGTGGGCGATCGCCCAGGGCGGCATCTTGCTAGGGGCAGCCCCCCACAAACCCTCACCAACCCGTGTCCACGAAAGGGCAGCATGAACACCGGCATCGTGTTAGGGGCAGCATGGACACAACCTCCCCTTAATTCTAAACAGTGTTTTCTATAAGGGTACAGACAGCAGTGTTGCCATTTGACACCCGTTGTGTTTCTTAGCAATGTATAGAAAACAATGTTAAAGCAGTGACTGGGCTCAAGATTTTGTGCTACACGCTAAGATTCCGCTAGTAGAGTGGGAAACATCTATAGACATAAATTGATTGTACTGTTGCAGGGTCAGAGCACACATTAAATATTATAGTGAGTTGTATCATTTAGTTTAAGTATGTTGTTTCAAGTAAATCAAGGTAAATTATTTGAATTACACATGAGAATATTCCAAATCCATACAATTTACATATGTCTACATGTGTTGCAAATATTTCACATGCCATTTTAACATGTAATTGCAAAATTGTCCTACTCTGGAGCTTTTTTTTTTAGTTTGGGTATGTCACTATTTTTGGTTCAACATTTTTGTTATTGGCTGAATTTGAAGAATAGATCCTTAAGAGGATTGGGACACCATATCCGTCCAAGAACATGATAGTGGTGCTCAGTTAAAACAAACCCTTATGCCAACTGTGTTCACACTAAAAAAGTGTTGTCAGTGCTGCCCTGAGAATTTATCTATAAAAGTATCAACTAAAAAGATATGTGACATTTCTCAAAAGTAAGATAGTACTGGCACAGCAGTAGCTATTTTCCTTTTTCAACAACTCAATTAAACAGATGAATAATTTTAAGTTGTTTTAAAATGATTGTTTTTGTTGTTAAAATAGTATCCTCTCCGGTGTGCATAGTCAACTAACTAATAATTAAAAGACTCTTCAGCAATTAATTCTTACATGGATAATTTTTATTCTAAAACACTTCAGATGGACATAAAACATTTAGACCAGGGTTCCTGGAGAGCTACTTTCATTATCAAATGCTGCTTCAGGTCCTACTTAATTGGTTCAGGTGTGTTTGATTAGGGTTGGAGCTGAATTCTGCAGGAAGGTAGTTCTTCTGTGACAGGGTTGGTGACCTGTGATTTAGATATTTAAAACATTCAGAAATAGCGACCAGCAACACCCATTTGGCCAGGACAGCACCAAATTAAGCCAATCAAGACTGCACAAGCCACATATAAACTTGACGTGTCCAAGTATATTAAAATTTCATGTCTAACACCAAATTTGTAACATTTTCAAAATGGATTCCAAATATTTCACAAGAGGTTGCAAAATTCTGGAGCTTGTTATTCATTCAGAATGGGTATGTCACTATTTTTGGTTAAACACATTGGTCATTGTCTCAATTTGAAGGATAGATCGTAAAGAGGATTGGGACACCATATCTGCCCAAAAAATATGATGGTGGTGCTCGGTAAAAACAACCCCTTATGCCAGCTGATTAGCTGTCGGAGAGCAGTTTTATTCAGGGGGGCATGACAAGAGCGACTCGCTCCATAAATCTACAACAGTTCTGATAATGACACTCAGACTGTGTGCAGCGTTATAATCCATTAGGCCCTCTCACCATTACAGCACCTTTCCCTAAAGGCTGCTCCAGAGCTTAGGCGAACCCCAGACAACCATGAGGAAAACATAGCAACAATAAATTAAGGGTTGTGGCATGCGGGCACATGCTTAAACACCCTAATGGATCTGTGTGCCTTCGCTAGGAAAGAAAAAAAAGCCAATCATCAGTAGTGGATTTGTTATAAAAGCTAAGGGTGACTGAGGGAAGATGGCTGCTAGCTGAATCATTAGCGGAGAACGATCACACTGGGCCTCATTTACTAACGGAGAGAGATATACTGTGATGACTCTGGTGCAAATAACTGATGCTAATTTCAGAATTCATGCATATTTTTATGAAATGCAGACTAACGGCACATGCAGCACCAGCGTGTTAGCATCTGCCAGAATGCTAATACTTCAGAATGTTGCGTTATACTGTACAGATGTGAAGAGCTTAGCAAAAAAAAAAGACATAATAAAACCATTTGCAGGATTATCAGCAGATGCTAATGCTTCTTTAACAAGCCTATTTGAACAATCTGAACTGTACAATGATCAATAGCTCTTATTTAATTGACCAGTTATCACTTTGAAAGATGGAATTATCACTGAAGATTAACCCTGCAATTGTGACAACACATTCACAATTTACATACTGTTCACCAATAATTAGCCACTGTTAATAATAAAGAAGAAAAGCCACAATATTTTCAACTACCTCCCAAATAGCGCAGTGTTTCTGTCAATTGAATCGCTTGCTCTGTACTGAATGCTGGTACTGAAATACAAAACCACTCATCACTTACTCAGAGATCGCACAGACATAAGATTCAGATACAGCATATATACTCTGTAACATATTGGAATATCTTTATAGCTGCAAAAAATAACCTGCTTATTGTGTGATTTACTTACACAGCTTATACAACATAAGCACTGAAATTTAAACATTCACTGTGTAGGTACAGTATGCAGAAGGTTGATCAGACTGAATACAAAGAAATCTGTTTAGAATACATTCAACACAAACAAGAAAAATATTGGCTGATTGTAATCCTGTAATCCTTATACATTTGCTCATGAGACAGATATGATGTTTAAGTGAAACTCTTTTAAGAAAATAAAGATGCATTTGTACATACAGTATAGTGCTCAGCATATTTACGTACACCCCTCACAAATATTCATTTAAGAGTTCACACTTAGATAATGCTTGACCATTTTAGCAGGTTTGGCATGCTGTCCCAGGAGAGAACCCTGAGCTCAGAGATAGATGAGCCCAAGGCTCCCGCCTGGTCAATAAGCATTATGAGGAATATGAGATCAGGTAGTTCTCGATAACTTCCCAAGAATACGCCGCTAACTGAATGTGGTAGGTGTTTGTGACTTTAACTTTTGCTGCATGTTTTTTGTGTGGGAGGAAACCAGAGTGCCCGGGGAAAACCCACGTGAACGCGAGGAGAACATGCCAACTCCGCACAGAGAGTGTTGATTGGCTTAGCTAGTGTTTGAACCAACGAACCCCTTGCTGTGGGGTAAAGCTATGGTCACACTAGGCTTTGTGTGTGCGAAATTCTGTCGTGTGGCGCTGTGAAAAGGGGCGGGATTAAACAAGATGATTAGACATTTAAAAAAGCGAGCGATTGTTCCATGCTTTAAATTTCTGTCCAGAGAGGTCATGTTTTGATCCTCGATTGGTCTCACGCAGTCAAGTGATGCGATTTCGCAGGTCAGAGTTCACCAAGCTTGAACTTTGCACCGCAGCAACCTGTGAAACTTGACGCATGACCTTGCGTTTCCAGTCTGACGCATTCGCGTGCGTATGAATGGAAGTCTATGGGAAGAAAAGCCAAGCGTGACCGAAGCTTAACAGTGCTAGCAACTGACCCACCGTGTCGCTCAGACTTGGAATTGAGGAGAAGGGATGGATGGTGGGGTTTTTCAAAACGAAGATGAGGAATGAAGTTTAGGCTGGATATTTATATTAAATTTGGAATGATCCGATTGGCTAGTTAGTGATTAGTGATAGGGATCAGCTGTAGTCAATCCTATCACGTCCTCCTCTCAAAATTAATTTGAGAAACTTCACTTAGATTAGTCAGTACTGAAGTCAAATCTAGAGTTTATCTAAAAACATAACTTACGAAAGCGGTTCAAAACTAGTACACATATTTGTATATGTAATAGAAAAGTATTAAATACAAATTTAAAAAAAGGAAAAACCAAGAGAAGCAAAAAAAAAAGGTTAGGTTGTTATTTTTTGTTTAAACTAAAATAATATTTTAATAAATATACATGTTTAATAAATCTGTTTTGTTTAAATGCACCAAAACTGCCTATATTCACAGAGAAATGGATCAAAAATATTCATTTTCAAAATGAGGTCTACTCAATTATGCTGAGCACTGTAAATGATTATTAAAAAAAACAGTACATGAGTACATTTATATCAGTCTCTGTCGCTTTATCTGAATTAATCACTGTGTCAATCACTGAAGATTATGCATGATGTATAATAAAAAACACAGACTGCACTGAACATTATGATAAACTAGCACAAGAACCTCGCAGACAAATAATGATGAAACAATCGGAGAAAAGCAGCCTTCGCAAAAGACACTTCATCGAAACAAATCTGTACTCTAACTCAATTAGTACAGAACTAAAATAGCACTTAACCATCCTCTGATAGCAGATGTTTCATATCTAGACAACTGGCAAACGCTCCAAAGCTTATTAATAAATCCAACACCATTTGCTTCAGGCAATCTCAATCATTAAGTAAAAATACCCAGTTTTATCTCCATCCACATCTGTTGTCTAGAGAAATTATAACTGACACATGAAGAGGGAGAGGAATAACAATAGGGAAAAAAAGTCAGAGAAAGACACACACAGAAGCTGTAGAGGTTGTTTTTTTGTGATTTAAACTAGAAGGTCATAAAGCTTTTGATAGTTCTGGTATTTACAATCTCCCTTAAATCACGTACAACTACCGCAAACTTTTCTATAATACGTTTTCATGCATGCAAGCCGCTCTGGAGAAAACATTGCCACTTCACACATTTTATGCTTATGAGCTTGAGGCTATTCACAGCTAACTAAATCATCTTTCACCACCGGATGAAAACTGTACCTCGGTGGAGCAAAACAAAGCTGGAACAAGCCATTCAGAAGAAATGGAACACCGACCAAGTACCCGGACGCAAGTCGAGAGGACGTAAGTGCAACAAAAAATACATAAACAAAGTACTTACCGAGCACACCAAGCCGATAGTTGACGGTTATGACGATGACGTTGCCGTAACTGGCCAAGATGCTTCCGTCGAACATATTTCCCGTTCCTTCCATGTACGATCCACCGTGAACGAAAACCATCACTGGTTTTGGGCTCCCGCTTTCACGAATGTCTGGAAAAAGGAGGATAGAGGAGATTAAATGACAAACTACTGTAGATGGCTGGAAATGCATTTCAGTGCTGAGGGCTCCCGTTTTGCTCAAATTGGCCACATTTGGCTTTGTTTACAAGATCAGTTTTAGAAATGAGCTCATTAATTTCCTAGGCAATGTGAATGTAATGTTCCTGGTGATCGCAAAAAAAAAATGTGACTCAACATTTTTTTTTTTTTGAGGGCCTGTCAGTAATAAAAAGTGGGAATTAAACTGAACATTTTATGCTCTGAAGCAATGTTTTGATAATGTGATTAAGAAAGGCATACTGTAAGTCACACAAAAATTAATGTACTCACCCTCATCTTGATGTAAAATGGGTTGCTTTCTTTTGTTGGATACAAAAGCTGATATTTTGAGGAATGTTTGTAATCAAACGACTGATGGTTTCCCATTGACACTTGCATGCCTTGTTTCCACTGAGAGGTACGGTTTAGTATAGTATAGTACTACTTGGTTACATTTCCAACAGTACCCTCACCAATTAACATATTCTCACTTGAAAAATAGTCGTATGGGTCATTCACATATTGCATTTTTTTGTTCAAATGCACATAATGAGAGAAGTGCCCTTTCCACACTTTACATTCATACATGTGATCCCATAAACAACAACCGAGGGCTCACTGTAGATCCTGTTTTTGCTTCTTGGCATCTGGCTGTTTATAAAAAGATGATAACAAGGTTTGTTTGAGCTCAAGTAAATTTCTGCATGATGTCATTATACTAGTCAACCCAGGCTCATTAGTGATATGTACACCATTTACATTTCTGGAGATCGCGAAATACGTCCCAGGTGGTACGTTATAATTGCAGCCGCAGTGTATGCTTTTTCAGATCTCAAATTTCTCTCGCAAGGGTCATTCATATCTGCTGTTCTCGCGTAAATCCACTAGAGGACACTGTCCACTATCTGACTGACTGAAACGACTGACTAACCGTCCATTATCCCCACCCACCCCCTTCCCTAAACCCAACCAATAGTGTTTTTAAAAGTACCGATTGACCCAATCACCCTCTTTCCTAAACCCAACCGACAGTGTTTTTAAAAGCAATCCAGAAAAAGAAAATCCATTGCCTGATTTTTACCACGTTTTCATATCTTACCAAGTTTTTACCCTGTTATTTACTAGTTTATTTTATTTTTTGTTTTACCAGCTTTCTGGAACCATTATTCGCTGGATTCAAACCCCGTCGTTACGGTCAACTCCTCTATGCGTCTTAAGTCTGTCGACGTACATGGCGAGCTGCTGGGCAAACTGGTAAAAGCAGAAAAGCTGTCCACATGGAGTTAAGTGGTCAGCAGGTAGCGTGAAAAGAAACAAGCCGTTTTGAAAGATGAAATGCAGCCATACGTAGCTCTGGCTACATAATTTGAGCTCTCCAGAAATGTATACGGGGGTACGTTTTCACAATGAAACTGTGTTGATATTAGTACAGTGCCATGTTTTCCTTGTGTATTTAAAAATGGTACTTCCTTTGTTGTCG
The DNA here is from genome assembly GCF_903798145.1 of Danio aesculapii. Lineage (NCBI taxonomy): Eukaryota > Metazoa > Chordata > Actinopteri > Cypriniformes > Danionidae > Danio > Danio aesculapii. Next base: position 7,773,113 of record NC_079445.1, on the reverse strand, counting down.
TTCCCATGGCTTGTTGCCCACTTGTGACAATTTTTTGCCAATCAGTGTTCTGCAGTAAGTCTTGCCACCCTTTCAAAGACTGTCCTATGTACCCTCACTATTTTGGTACTTCTTACACTGGAAAAGTAAATAAATGTGCACTTTACTGTACTCAGTGAAAACAAGCCAATAGTGTCACAAAAATAGCTATAGAAGTCAATGTGGAACATTGACATCTGATAACCGACATCCTTCAAAATATCTACTTTTGTGTTCAACAGAAGAAAGAAAGCCATTTTGGAACAAACTGAGGGTGAATAAATGAAAACAGAAGTCCTTTATTGTTTGGTGGACTATTTCTTTAAACTCAAGGTACATTGTCTACACTCTCAATTGGGATTCGTCTTTAGATTTGCCTCGTCTTCTTAGAAGCAATTTGTCTTTTAGCAGCGGACATGGCACGCTCTTCATATTTTCAGATATTGCTTAAGCCAAAGTAATGGGCTCTGTCCGAAAAGGGAGGCATTTTCAAAACACAAATAAGATCCAGATGATAACTTTGGTCTTGCATGAGAGAGAGTGCCATTTCATCATGGTTGCAAAGCTCTCAAATAAATCCCAGTTATTTTATTGGGCGTGCAAAGACCTGCTTCCGGGAGGTCTCATAACAAGCGGGAAAAAGAAGCAGCAATCATTTTCCAAAACAATTTTCTTAAGACATGAACACCTTTTTTTTTTTTTTGATCAGTCGACAAAATTTCTTATTAATTTTATTTTCTCAGCCCGTTTTCCCAGCTTTTCTCATCTCTTTAAAAATGATCAAAGTCTTATTTCCGTACACTACTTCTTCTACCAAGTGATTTTCATCTCTTCTTCATTCTGTCTCTTTTCCTCTTTAAAAACACACATGAAGAGTTCTTGTTTATCAGCCAAGGTATTGTGTCGTCTCACAAGGCCTCATCTTGATCCACGTCTACTGTCATTTCTGATCTGCACACAATACAGTAGTTCTTCCTCATCAGGAATCGTCTTGAATCCTTCTTTTGGTCTCATCTCAAATCCTTTCAACTATTTCTGTCCCATTTATTTAGTTCTCTTTCCAAATTTTTAAAGTGACATTCTAACAGCATCCCTTCTCGTCTTGAAAAGTGGGATTTGGAAAAGTAATGGCTCAGTCAATGTCATGATGCATATCATCTCATCTTTTTCCACCTTGTCTTTTTTTCCAAATCCTTAAAGTGAGATTTATTTATTGTGTTGTTTTCATCCAGGTAACCAAATGGTTTTCTTCTCTTCTTACCTTTTCATTTACATCTTCATATTCCAAGATTCATATACAGTATAGTCTGTTGTTGATGTTAATTTGCATTCTTGTGCCATCTTGTCCCAGTTGTTGATTTTGTTTTCCTTATGTCAAAGTTTTATTTGCTCACAACAGTTTATTTTCTTACTTATCATTCCAATCTCTTGCAAAATAGCATATTAATAGAAAGCTTCATTTGAAATTCTTAAATAAAGTGTTACCAATTCTTAAAAATAAGTGCTTTGTTGCTTTGACACGCATTACTAAGCTTTGGTTTTTCAGTGACCATCTTCAGATTAAAATTCAGTCCATCTTTCTCTTATTGTCTCACTTTGTCTCACTTTCTTTTACCTTCTTTATCCATTTTGTCTTTTCTTCAAATTTATAAAATGTACTTTTTGTGCAATATAATGTTTGATCTCGCCTCTTCAGGTCATTTTCTGCAAAATCCTGTTTGTTTTTCACAGAATACACCAAGTGAGATTTGAATTCAGTGGTTCTTCTTTATCAAAGTGTCTCTTTCAGTATATCCCATTTTTTTCTGTTCCAGCCAGTGTCTTAAACTGAGTTCAAAGTTGTTGAACAACAGTTGTTTTTCACACAGCATGACTATCTGGGTTAGCATTCAGTGGCTGCTGTGTTCACAGTACTATGGATCGACGACAGCAGTTTACTATATGATTATTATAGGTGGAATCGCTGACAAATCTGCGTCGCTCATAAACGATGTTTCACGACCAAACGCACATGCGAACTGATAAGGAAAAAGTCACACGAGGTCTTGCACGATATTGCAGAATCAGAGTTCTTGCATGAGACTGAAAGATGTACTTCGCTGTGGTAGACTACAGCTCAGGCAAAACATCACAGAAATAAGTGCTTCAGTCAAACTTTTTTCAAACTTTCATCCTTATCTTGGATCAGAAAAGACAGAGAAGGAGCGTTTCTCAAAACTGAAGCCATGTTTCATGATGTTACAGCCTATAAATCCTATGTGAACTCTGCTGTCCTGTATCGTGCTTTCTCATTGGATGAAGGCCATCGCCGATGTGTTACACTAATGGGTTTTAGTGAAAAAATTGTATTTTAGAATGAAAATGATCCATGTTCACAGTAATGTTTCATCTAGCATTTGTGAGAAGATCGACTTCCACTCTATACCATTGAAAATGTATGCCCAATGACCATACAGGCACTCTAGGCATGTGCGTTCAAGTATAAACAGGAATTATGTGCTGTTGGCTACAAGTCAACACACTAAAACATATATTTTTCCTGCTTTTTCAAACTCCTTAAGTTGAGTTTTTTTTGGGGACAACTAAATTGGTTTATATTTAATCCAATTAAATTTGAAAAAACAATTAAGTCAACTTAATCGCTTAGTGTTGGGACAACATAAAGGAAATTGCAGCATTTTTTACAGTGCAACAGTGTTTTACTGTGAAATGGATAATAATTTCAGTGTCCATGTTGTTGTTTACGGTCATCATAACCTGTTTGTCATCTTCTGGTAGAGAAATGTTCGGACTGCTGGGGCTAGATGAATAAAGGAAGGCTACGCAATGAAACCAAAAGACCCAATAAGTGAGTGAATGTTGGCAGTTATGCCTTTTTTTTCTGATGGCCTCTGCGGTGAAAGCAGTCGAAAATTTCGGAAAAGTGTAGATGGAAATTGTAACTGTAGCAAAAGCAATGCATTTTAAACTCAACACACAGTAGTGTAAACGGAGCATCAATCTGAATTGTTTTTTTCACAGAGCATGATTTTGAGTTGCTGATAGGTCCAGACACTTCGCATGCCAAATATTTCACATGGATCAAATTCAGAGACAAGTCAACGATTCTTTCTGATGTTGTCTTTTATAATACACAATGCGTGTTTGTCACTCATATGAACAAGTACTGATTTGACTCATTTGTCAGCGTTATTTCAACACGTCATCAATTGAAATATTGTGCATTCGTGGATGGACGAGCAGCTTTATCAAGTTTTGATTGTTCGGAAAGCATATTAAGAGTCAAATATGATGTACTGTGTTTGTTTATCATCCTCTCTCCTAATCGCATCATTCCATTAAAAGATATTTAATTCTTTATCTGTTCTTCCTTCTTCTGTTGTTCTTAAAAATTCTTTGAAGTACAAAAGTGCTCACAATGGCTTTACTTTATCAAGTGACAATGTCTCAACTCATCTTGGTCCTTCTCGTCTAATCTTGTTGATTTTCCTCTTGAACTAAGTGCTGCTTCTTTTTTGGGCTATTACATCTCTTATTATTGCCATTATCGGATAACAATGTTTCATTGAGTCTCTTCCCATCCTGTTTATTTTCTTCTCTCTTTTATCTAGCCATAGTCTATTCATCCCACCAATGTAGTGGGCTTGGGATAAGTGTTATATTAAACTTTTGACGTTCAAAAAACATCTCAAGATATATACATATATATATATATATATATATATATATATATATATATATATATATATATATATATATATATATATATATATATATATAAATAAATATATATATATATATATATATATATATATATATATATATATATATATATATATATATATATATATATATATATATATATATATATATATATATATATGCCCTGGACCTAAAAAAATAACAAACAAAAAAGCTTAAGCTAGACAAGTATATTTGTAGGAATAGCCAACAATATCAGTCAAAATAATAGATTTTTCTGTTATGCCCAAAATCATTTCATTTAAATTAAGAATCAGATTCATCTCATAAAGACATTTTGTACATTTTTTCCCATAAATATATCAAAACTGATTTTTTTATTAGAAATATAATATATCATATAATATTATTAGAAATTGAATATTGTAATTTGGACAAAATTAAATGTAATATTATATTAATACAATATTTAGATTTTTTAAGCCTCACGTTTCAGATTTTCAAATAGTTGTATGTTGGGCAAATACTGTCCTATCCTAACAAACCATCCAATAATTCAAATCTTAAATATTCCAGACTATTTCAGATTATGTACAAATCTAAATTTAAGAAAAAAAAAAAAAGATTAATTGTCTGGTTTTGGGTCCTGGGTCACAAACAACCTAGTGGGTTAATTTTGTCATTTCATCTTTTCTATATCTTCTCATCTCTTAAGTCTTTTTTTTTTTTTTTTCAAAATCCAAAACTGGGATTGGATCACATCAGGTGTCTCGTCCAGTTCAATCTTCTTTCAAGTTGAAGCCTCTTCTTCCAACCAGCGGTAAATCTTTGTGTACGAAAACCTGCTTTATTAAGCTCTAACTGTTCAAGATTCCTACAAATGACCGATGAGCCACAGACGAATGTAAACTATCCCAATGAGTCTATCCGTGTCAAATGACAGGAAGTGATGCTTCAGAGAAATGAATACTCCACTGATCCCTGCTGTCTTCATTCAGACTGACAGGAATCGTCTTCATCAGCAGCCCAGGGTTCACTGGTGTATGCACACACCAGTCTGTTTGTATTCTCCTCAGTCTTTTGTAAATGTCATATGTCAAATGTCAAAGATAAGTCTGGTGTATACCGTAGCCTTTCTTTAAAATGTTGCACCTAAATGATGACAGGAACAGAGATTTCCCATTGAAATCTATTTTGACTTCAAAATGTTAAGCGGTGTTTGCAAGTAGATCCATATATGCCTCATACTCTTACAAAAGGTTGAGATGATAGATAAGTTATTATTATTATTATTATTATTATTATTATTATTATTATTATTATTATTATTATTGTTGTTGTTGTTATTGTTATTATTATAAATGTTATTATATAATTTTATTTTATAATTTTATTTAATTTTGTCAGTAAACAGAATTATTGATTTAATTGAACTAAATTTGATTTATTTTAATTTAGATGTTGTTTTATTCAGTTTGATTTAATTTAATTCTGTTCATTGACAGTGGAGTCTAGAGTTGTTTTTAACCATACAGATCCACTAAATGAAGCAAATTATTATTAATATGGAGTTAACTTGTTAACAAAAGTTCAGCAGCGGGATCACACCTCACTTTGCCTCCTAAACCAATCACCTACTCCCTAAAACTTCTAGCACTGTTCTTCTCATTCTCTCAAACCCAGCCTCCCTCCCTCTATGTCATTGCTTTCCATTAACAATCCTTATAACCTTCTCTTCCCTCCTAAGTTGAATCGGGGGGGTTCTAATCACTCTACCAAAATATAAGAGACCTTACCCCAACTCTGAGTCTCTGGACATCATCGTAAGATGCCCAATCAACCTACCTACCTGTTCACTATTTATCCTCTTACTTCCATTACCCTTCATCCAACTGTTCCCTTACCACCCCTTTTCATCTCTACATCCCTACAATAAAGTCAAGCACAAAGTGTTTCGTGGTCCAAGCTGGTGAAATTCTATTTTTATATTTATTATTATTATTATTATTATTATTATTATTATTATTATTATTATTATTATTATTATTATTAATATTTATTTATTTATTTTATTTCAGAAAGTTTAAAAAAGAGCAAAATGTTTAAATCATTATTATTTGTTATTATTTATTTATTTATTTATTTATTTATTTATTTATTTATTTATTTATTAGTTCGTTTGTTTATTTGCTTGTTTGTTTATTTATTTTCATTTATTTGCTGTCAGTTTGGCAAGTCAGTCACCTTTTGTTAAATAATTTAAAACTACAATAAAATAATAAAAAAAAATCCATACTGCTCTTTGTGCTTGCAAAGCAAGTTTGCTCATTATACATTTTTGAAATGTTTAAATTCTAGATTCACAGACGTTATTTTTGACACATTATTTGCAATATGTCGATAAGGAATAGCTTTTTAATTTTTTTGGAGGGGGGGGGGGGGTCTAGGGGTTGGGGGGCAGTAAAAATGCTGGCAGGCCAAGTAAAAATCTGACCAGGCCAGCCGAAAAAATCCTTAGCGTTGAACCTTGTTTATTATTATTATTATTATTATTATTATTATTATTATTATTATTATTATTATTATTATTATTATTGTTATTATTATTATTATTATTATTATTATTATTATTATTATTATTATGTATTTATTTATTTCAGAAATTTAAGAAAAAAATGTTTCAATGATTATTTTTATTCATTTTCGTATTATTATTATTATTATTATTATTATTATTATTATTATTATTATTATTATTATTATTATTATTATTATTATTTATTTCAGAAAGTTATGAAAGAGCAACATGTGTCAACCATTCTTCAAATGTCATACATGTTATTTTAGAAGAAAAAAAAATGTTATACAAGTTTGAAATGACACTAGTGAAACATTTTTTTTTTCTTTTCTAAAAGCAATTCCTTCAGATTTTCAATCTAGCACAATCTAAGACCGCACACTTACACAGTCTCTTGGGCCTTTTGTTACCGATTACTAGAAAAAGTCAATAAACGCTGTACCCTTCATACTAAAGCGCCAGATTAATGAACGTGTCAAAAGCAGCTATTGATTTTGGTGATAGTTTGCTTTAGTAAATCTCCAG
>NC_079445.1:7198790-7461290 GCF_903798145.1 Danio aesculapii | reverse complement strand
TTTTTCTAACTACTCCAACGTTAAGCATTCACTTGAAGACAAAAATATTAGCCAAAATATTTTTCAAATATTTTACCAAGTGATGTTAAAAGAAGCAAAGACATTTTTCCACAATATTTCCTATTATGTTTTTACACAGCTGCCTCTGGTGCATTTCACGAAAACAAAAACTGCAAAAAAAAACATAGCTCCTGATATGTATTTGGCGCTCCCCAGAAATGTATATAGGACTACGTTTTCAGAATGAGCTTGGGTTGTAATTTTAGATTCGGTATGACTGTAATACCTCAGTATCGATACTAAACAACAAATAACCAGCCTCAAAAGTTGCAGTTTCAAATGAATTGATAACTTGATTTTTAAAAATAATAATATTTTGTTTTTGGTCATATATTGATTGTCAATTTTTTTGTCATATATATATATACCAACGTATAAAACTGTAAGAAAAGATCAAAATTACATTATTTTCTCTCACGCATTTTCACTCTCTGATGTTTTTCAGACTTCATTCGGATAGCTAAAGCAAAAAAAATTAAATCTCTCTCTCTTGGCTCCTTCATATGAGCAGTCGGCAGTGCAGCAAAACCATTCCCATATTATTCCCTTCATATTACAGATACTAAAATGAATACAGCAAAACTCACCTCATTCAAATATGATTAATATTTGAGTTTGAAATGCGAGTGCAAATATTACAAGACCATATCTGCTTCTAGCGCATTTGAGCTTTCATTTTTACATCACATCTTATATATTGGGGTTCATCAGTTGTCTTAATCTTAATTTCTGAAAGATAAATAATGCGCTCACATGTTGATCTCTAAATTTGCAGAAAAGATCAGATGAAGATTTGTTGCACCTCCTGCAATAACAGGATTGATGGCACCGCCTGCATACAGTTCAACATCGCCTGCTTACAATACTGTATTAAATTTGAAAGGTATCTCACAGCAACCTTAATATTGTATAGACTAGTGTACAATATTTTATGGTTATAATATATTCAATATAGTGTCCATTACATTTAACATTTAATATTGAGGGAATCATTTTTATTTTTATTTTGAAGTAACAAAATAGCCTAATTACTTTTATAATGACATAATTCAGTCCTTAGGTCAGTTACTATTTGCGAAAGGTATCTGGCAACTATAATTACATTTTTAAAATTATATTCCCTCATAACACTGTAATAACCCAAATATAAATACACATGTTATAATTGCATTCTATCATTTATTTGCACATTTGTAAGATAGTAATATACTTGTAAAAATCGTACTGTATCCCATTTTAGTTATTATATTAAGCTATATGTCCTTAAATGTGTAAATATGTCCGTTTACACAATGTCCCACTATTTTATAAACTATTTACTATTTCAAGAGTTCACTGCCTGGTCAATGAGCGTTAGGAGGGATACTAGGTAGTTCTTGAGAGCTCCCCTGATTCGTTTAGCTTATACCTTGATTAATAAGACGGCTCTATGAAAACAGGCTGCCAACCGCACCAGTGTGTACACATTAAGTGCTTGAGACTGTTACTATTATTTATTTCACTTGTGTCACATGTCTTTAGACTGTGGGAGGAAACCGGAGTACCTGGGGAAAACCCACGCGAACATAAGAAAATGTAAACCCCACACTGATAGTGCCGACTGGCTCAGCTAGTACTTGATCCAGCAATTTTCTAGCAGCAGTGTTAGCCACTGAGCCGCTATGTCACCAGATCCTAGAATTGAGGAGAAGGGATAGATGGAAGGGCTCCTCCAAAACGAAGATAGGGAATAAAGTTAGGGTGGATATTTATGTTAAATTTGCAATAATCCAATTGGCTAGCTAATTATTAGCAATAGGGACCAGCTGCAGTCAATCATATCGAAATTAGTTTGTGAAACTTTGCTTATTTTTAAAAAAATACTTTGACAAATTACTGAATGAAACACAATACAATAAATAAAAAAATGTAGCACTAGATCTAGAAATATGTCTGAAAATGACAAAAAAATTTACTCACATTCCTGATATTTTATAAAAAAAAAGCAAAAATAAAAAGAAGAATTACCTGCATTTTTTGTCAAACAGTTAAAGTTGTAATGGACCCCATTACATTTCTTTATTGGACAAAAATTATTGAAACTAGGGCTGCACAATATTGGAAAAATATGATATTGTGATATTTTATTTTTTTCTGCAATAAATATTGCGATATGAATACAGTGTGAATAGCACTAAATAGTGATTTTCCAGGGAGTCTAACAGTATTCAGGTACAGAAATTAAATAATCAATGCAAAAGCTTTTCTTACTTTGTTTTGTCTTAAATCTAGTTCAAATATCAAAAAAGTCTTAGAGCAAGTAAAAATAATGTTTAGCTTTCACAGTCAGAAGAAATAAGTCAAAATGAAGAGTTTTCATTTGAGACAAGCAAAATTATCTTCTATAGTGGGGCAAGTGCAATAATCTAATTTTGGTTTTGAAATTTAAATATTTGGAATATTAGAAATATTACAAACAAGACAAAATGTCTAAGTAAGTTTTTTTTAGCATAAATCATATAAATTCATTGTAAATACACTGACTAAATACAGTTCTTTAGCTCCTGGTCAACTATAATTCAGGCTTAATATTGCATATTTTTGCGATGTGACTATTGCGGATGGGCAGCTTGCGAGATCGATGCTAAAACAATATATTATGCTGCCCTAATTGAAACACCAAAATGTATGTCTTTTTATGTCACACAAGTGTGCCACACACTTCCTTTTGAGTGACGCTCCCAGCCGTTAGATCGCCCCCTGAGGGCTGGCTGCAGTACAAGTCAGAAGGCCGCCTCCCCCATATTAACCAATGAGACTTGAGCCCAAAAAATAAATAAAAGTAATTACACTTGCAATAAAATGTCGCGAATGATGGTTTTGGTCAAATAAGGCACTTGTCATCACGCTGATACGTTCAGTTTTTGTAAACAGTATGTTTTTAGCCAGTAATTTAATGCTATAAAAACGGGACATGTCAACATGATTAACAGCTTCTCTAAGCAGAAATAGAACTGCAAAAGTTATGTGTTATTTATATACATCATTTACCGTTGGCTTTTTATATTAAAACACCTAATAAACATTCAAATGAATGTAAATTCATCTTTGCCAGATTTAATTAATGCCTCAAATAAACCAAATGAAAACAAAGACAAGGAAAAAATAATAAACTTTATACAAGTGATGTTGCAGCAGTTGCTGTAACTGCTAAGTTTGTTGTACAAATGTATAAGTATTATTTCATACAGCACTGTTAATATATAAAAATATCATAGTCCATTTTGATTTCATTTAGATTTTTTTTTGCTATTAAAAAAAACTAATATTAACACACTTGCATGCTGGCAATGGAAGGTCAGGTTGGCATTGTGGGAAAAATCGCACTGCACTGCGTGTGCTGCTATATATAATGCAATTTTTGGCAAGTGTGATAGAAAAATGTACTATGCTGCACAGAACAATATTATGTAAGACTATGAAAGTTCCTCTTCTAAGCCTTGAAAAATGATACTGACACAAGCAGTACATGAGAAAGTAAAAAAGCAGATAAAAAGCCAAGTAAAACAATGAAAAAGAACACATGTAGGCTGAAGCTGGAAGAGCCTAGATTAATGCTTGCTGCTTTGGCTTTTTTTTGCTTAGGAAAGGAGGTTAGAAAGTAAACAATTAAAATAATTACATTTCCTGCTCTGAGCTCATTCCTTAACTGGACTGATAACTCTTCGCTCTTAGTCCAAGCCCATTAGTGCTCATTATACAAAAAGGGGACGCTAAAAAGCTAAGCTACATGATAATATTCTTCATTACCGATCCCTACACCCTTAGTTGTTTGTATTAGAGAGAAATTAGACCTGTACATTTATCATAAGATAGAGAGAGAGAGAGTTAATACACTTATGTGGATACTTGAGTACACCTGTACATGCATTTAATCAGCAACAATTTATTGGAAGTTGTTGTTTGTTTGTTTGTTTGTTTGTTTGTTTGTTTCCCTGAAAATGTATACGTCTGTGTATAGGCTTTCCACCTATTTTAACCCCTTTTCAAGATATAGGATACTATTTTGTGTATCCAGAATGTTTCTGTAAAGTTTCAGCTCAAACCATCAGATTGTTTATTATACCATTTTGTATATTGGAAATTTGAGCTGTTAGCACATAGTAGCTGTTTTTGTTGCCTGTGCCTTTAATGCAAATGAGCTGGTTCTCCCCGCCCACCATTCCCACGTGCGTGTCCTTCTCCTACTGCGCCTCATGCATAAGCAGCACAGTGACAGACTTGAATGAAGCAGATCTCCCTGACTACAGTAAGAACTTTCCCAACGGTTATTTGATATATTTGTTGAGGAGTTAATTCAAGCCATCCTGCAACGATGAGTCACACAAAACATCATTATAAAATTCGCTCGCGCTTACACACACACACACACGTTTAGCTTTTCACAGTTTTTGCACGGCAAATGTGGCAGGATACACATTAATATACACAGCTGTATCGACATCCATAATGTTAATTTACAAAATAAACCTAATTTAAGTCCACGAACTGGGATAGAAGCTTCTTCTTTTTATTTGTACTCATAAGCGGATGTGGTGATGAATTACAGTGATTTCACCGTCTTGATTACAAACATGCACCGATTTAAAAACATTTTAAATTTGTAAAACTCATTCATGAGATGCTGATGATCAGAGAGCTGAGATCTTTTAACCCCAGTTGCTTTGTGCACGTCCTGTCTTGTGGATATGATTAGAAGCGTTACTATGGAGACATGTTAATATGCAGCTGTCAATCAATTCGATGGGCGGGGAAACCGCACTCCTGTGTCCTACGTCGTGCCATGCGTTTTAGAATTCTAAACATAGATTTCAATCAGGGTACGCACACCAGTACCGCAAGTCAGCGGCTGTCCACGACGCCCAGCTACGACTCAGGACACTGTTCATATTTCTGCGGTGCCACAGAGCGTCATCTGAATAGTTTCATTTTAAATAGCATGCAAATGTGCGCATGTGGTGTGTGATACTTCCAACTGTCATGTGTGCGCCGTGTCGCGGTGCTGAGTGGCACATCGGGTGTGCAACCACCTTTAAGGCACTAAACCGAAGGAAAATGAATGAATGAATGAATGAATATTATCGAGCAAGCTTACAGAAATATTACTGGCAGCTCATCACCTGTTTTTTTTCTTTTTTGTTTTTTTTTGCAACATAATTTACAAGACAAACACACACAATATATTGTTTCAATTTGTTTATAATGTCAATTAACTTTTTTTTTTGTTCATCTGTAGAGTTACATCTTGAGGAGGGAAAGAGAAGAAGCAACAATAATGCATTTCAGAAGGTTTAATAAACTGAAAACACCAATGAATCATGAGCTATGGGCAACAGTTAATTAACAAATTATTTATGCCATGTATTTAACAGAACATCCAGTCCATCAAGCATGTTTATACATTTTTATGCTGCAAATTACTGACCCTTGACAAGTAATTAGGATTTTAAAAATACAGTATAATAAAAAATAACAATGATAAGAATAAAATATGCCCAGTTACAGTATTTACTTGCAGTGGTATTCACATAAATAATGACAAAAACAACAACAACAACAACAACAACAACAACTAACAAATAATAATAATATTTAATTAATTAATTGTTATTATTATAATAATTATTATAATTATTATTATCTGTTAAAGTAATACTGGTTAGAGGAGTAATGAGATGAAACTAATCTTAATGTGTAATCTGTAGCTCGTCTACTGCTGAGGTTACAGTACAGAAACATATGCTTTATCGGAATATGAATCATATTGCCAGATTCTTGCCAATACACAACTTTAAGTCTCTAAGAGTTTAAGATGTTCTGTCATTGTCACTGGCTACTATCGTTTTTTTTTTTTTTTGTTTGTTTTTTTTTAGTTTTAGCAATTAAGAACATTCAACTAGCCAATCGGGTCATAAAGAAAAAAAAAAGTTTAAGAATGAACAAAGTAGCATTGAATTTTATTGTTAAATAACAATAAAGGCCATCTATATTGTTCTTGCTTCAATATGCTTGAGGTTTAAAATGGCAGTCAATCAGTTATTTTCAAACGCTTGATTGTGTTTATGTAGTGTACTGTAACACATTCATGCTTCATTTTCCACATATTTCCCCTTTATCTACACCAGTCTTATTGTCCTAAAATCAATCTGTGACTTTTGATTATGTAAAACCATTCCCACAGAAATATGTAGTGGATTGATTGGTCAGCGGGCCTGGAATGTTCTGATTGGCTAACATCTGTCTGGGTGGGCAGGGTTTATGCAAATTTTAATATTTAGTATCACAAACCCAGGAAGAAGCTAGTTGTAGACCATCCCAGTGAATTTTGTTGGGCTTAAAAACACAAATTGTCAAATAATTTTACTTTTGCAATGAACAATCTATCTATCCATCTATCTATCTATCTATCTATCTATCTATCTATCTATCTATCTATCTATCTATCTATCTATCTATCTATCTATCTATCTATCTATCTATCTATCTATCTATCTATCTATCTATCTATCTATTGCAGTATTTTGTAGGGTACTGTGGTTTGTTTTTGTCTTTTCCGATTCATTTTCAATGTCGTTCCAACACCACACGCCATGGTTGATTTTCACCCACATTTGGCAGGTTGACGGGTGTTCATTTTAAACCATGCCGATATGCGTGTCTGCAGTGGGGTTGAAGAAGTAACCTTGACAGTGGTCCAGTCAAAAGATCTACGACCCATGTATATGTGCAGCCAGCGACATATTACTCCAGAGCCGCGCGTTTAATCTAGTGTAGTGGCCGGCCTGCTTTTAAGAGCCAGTCTGCTTGACGGAAAGCAGGGTTTCAAGGCAGAAAGGTCAAGATTTCTCAATGTCCCTTCAATACAGTCACAGTCGAGTGGCTCACAAACACACACACACACACACACTCACACACACATAAACACGTAAGAAGAGGGCGAGGCTGATAGACAACACTCTGCTGCCTTCAGCCGTCACTGTCCTCCTGGCAGCAAAGACCAGCATCAATGTCAACATTCTAGAAGAGCAAATAAATCACACTCTCAAGCACTGCATGATCTAATGTGAACACCAACACTTGGAAGAGCACAAGTTTAAAGTCAAGACTTGGAGAAAAAATTAGCTGTCTGGAGATTTTATGTAGTCTTAATGCTTTGAAAACTACAATTTTCTGCAATGGACCTTAACTGACAGACTTTTATGACACAGCAGTCAAAAGTCCTATACAACTCCTTGCATTATAATTAAGGCCTTATACAGACTAAAATTCATTGTTATTATTATTATTCCTGCTTATTTAACATTAGACAAAGATTCTTTAAAGAGCCCATATTATGGGTTTTTGAAAATGACCTTCCATGTATTGTGCAACACAGCTCTAAGTGAAGTGAAATATCCAGCTAAGGCTTAAATCTGTAAGTGTACAGTGTTTAAAACAGTTGATTCATCTATAAAAGAGTCGACTCATAGTGCTTCAAATGAGTCGTCTTGATAACGAGTCGTTTCGCGATGATGCGGCTACGAAACAAGCCCCACCCAGTAGTTGCGCGCGCAAACCCGGGAGATTTGAAACCTGCGGCCCCGCCCACTAACACAAAAAAAAGCCACACACACACAGGGGGGACCCGATTTCTCACCACACTGGTCGAATGAAGTCACGCTGTGCTCAGATGCATATTATTGACAGTCTCTACCCAAAGATGAAACTGTGAAGAGTCAGTGATTGTGGTTTATTTTTGCAAAAAATATCTCAGCATTATAGCCCAGCCTTGTGCAGTGCTTCTGGAAACTACATGCTTACAAAGGAGACTTCATCGGCTGTTTGTTAAAGGAAGGTAAAGACTGTCAGAACATAGATCAGTGCATCATGGATCAGTTTCTTCCTCCATTTCACAAGTGTAAGTACGTGCGATTAAAATTGTTGCCTCGTTTAATCTAGCTTGCAAATTATGTATTTAGTTGTGTTTTATTACTTGTAACCGTGTGTACTGTATCAGGTTATCTCTTTATTCTCATATCGCGTGTAAAGCCACGTTGAAAATGTGACGCGTGCCGCTTTGTTTACGGATAGTCAGCTGTTCCTACACACATGCAACGGTCAAGTTTCAAAATAGTTCAGCTCAGGTTCGAGGTGAGGTGTTCTGTTTTTTAATGTTTTGGTGTTGTGTCCACTGAGGAGGAGGGTAATGTGTGTGTGTGTGTGTGTGTGCGCGTGAACTTTGTAACGACATTGTGTGTGACTCATCGATGCAACAGCACAACAAATACTCATTGGTAAAGTTCTTACTATAGTAGTTCTCACAAACGCTACGTGAGATCTGCTTCCTTCAAGTCTGTCTGTTGTCTGACGCAGCCGAGGGAGGAGATTAAGGCACGCAGAAAGGCACGTAGAAACGGTAGGTGGGGAGGACTAGCCTTAAAGCCGCAGTACGACAAAACAGCCCCCTAGTGCAAAAATTTATAAAATTGAATCTTGCAAAAGGTATAATGAAAAATCTTATGGGTGTTTAGAGCTGAAACTTTACAGACACATTCTGGAGACGCAAAACACTTATATTAAATCTGAAATAGGGGTAACTTAGGTGCCCTTTAAGTTCAGTTCAGTTTAGCTCAGTTCAGTGTGGTTTAAAAATCACTACTGAGAGTCCAAACACTGAAGAGCAAATCCAATGATGCGTAGCTCTACCGATCCCAAACCATGCAAGCTAGAGGTGACAGCGGAGAGGGAAAAAAAAAGGCTGGAAGGCGAAGACTCGTCTGTCCCTGGAGCGTCACAGAAATCAGTCTCATGTTCTCCACTCCTCCATGACCACCACAGTAGCTGCTCAGGATACGGCCTGGTCCAGTATATAGAAACCTTGGCTAAGTTTGTGTTAGCCACGAACCTTATTTAAGCAATTTAACCAAAATTCCATTAAAAACAAAACCCATCGACTCTGGGACGAGGGAACCAGAACTCCTAAGATGCTAACTCGCTTCCGGGTTTTTGCATACAAATTGACATCTTAGTTCATCCACTCTATTACACACATACTGTATGTACAAATTTAAAAAGAAAAACTAATTATAACAACAACCACTCCCCTTTTTTCAGGGGAGTGTTTTTACAAAATAAATGAATATCTGTATAGATGTACGTGTTTTCTACAGCCTTCTTTGTCAAACCAATAAAAAATAAAATATGTATGTGGTTGGGTGGGTAATGACACATTTTGTTGAGTTACGATGCCTTTCTTTATCCGGTCCACGTTTCACTGTGGAGGTGACTGGAGGGAAACAAATTATCCAAACCACAAAAGGCAAATATTGTTCATTTGTCATGACAACCATGTAATAAATTCACTAAACGTTAAGCTAAGCGATATATCATGAGCATACTACAGGCTAACTTGGAGAAATGTAATAGTGAAAACATGTCCCTTCATCCAATCATTTAAATATATTCTTAAAACTAATAAACAGAATATATACACATTTCCTTTGTTTTTCCCTGTTTAAGTGATAAAAGAGAAGACCATGGACTATGTGAAGACCATACAACTCAATGTGAACTGATTATTATAGACATTTGTTGAAAAATCAAACAACAAGGGGAAACATGGGTGACTGTGAAGGAATTAAAATTAGTAAGTCACAGTTGCCCTAATATGCTTAAAGTTTGGTGAAAAAATAACATTTACATGAGAATTGCCATTTATTTCTACTTGAGCACCTACACCTTTATGCAATCCCCTGCATAAATTAATAACACTGATGATAATACAGTATTTTTATAAATATATGCTAAACTTGCTTTGTTTATCAAACAAGTGGATCTAACTGGATTTGCATTGTAAACCTTAAATACAAGTTAAAAAGGTACTACTTTATTATTTTGTTATGAGTTTAGTCGCGGGCAACGCAGTGGCGCAGTAGGTAGTGCTGTCGCCTCACAGCAAGAAGGTCGCTGGTTCGAGCCTCGGCTGGGTCAGTTGGCGTTTCTGTGTGGAGTTTGCATGTTCTCCTTGTGTTTAAGTGGGTTTCCTCCGGGTGCTCCAGTTTCCCCCACAGTCCAAAGACATGCCGTACAGGTGAATTGGGTAGGCTAAATTGTCCGTAGTGTATGGGTGTGAATGAGTGTGTGTGGATGTTTTCCAGAGATGGGTTGCGGCTGGAAGGGCACCTGCTGCATAAAAACGTACTGGATAAGTTGGCGGAACAATCCGCTGTGGCGACCCCAGAATAATAAAGGGACTAAGCCAAAAAGAAAATAAATGAATGGAATTTAGTCGCTATACTCCCAAAATCATTCAAATTTTTTTGTACAAAATAGTATGTCTACGATAAGTCATTGGCTGGTGACTTGTAAATAAGTAACTTCAAATAACTTCAATTCTTCGGGCTTCAAATCTTTTTTATTTGAAATAATATTTAAAAAATATTAACTAAATATACAGACTTTGGAAAACACGTTAATCATAATAAAAAAAATTTAGGTGTTAATATCAGTATGTTATTCTTAAAAGGTTAGTTTGCCCGAGAATGAAAATTTAGTTATTAATTACTCATTTCTAGGGATGGGTATCGAAACTCGGAATTATCATTAAGCTCTGACATTAACGGCTCTACAAGTACTGGAGAATTATTGCTAAATATACACGTTACCTACAATAGCATAATTATACTGACCAATCTTTTCTAATTTGCGATATTTGAAATTCATCCGCACTGTTGGCAATTGCATGTGAGAAATGTTTGTCTTTCAAAAGTGCATTGACTGCAGAAAGACAAATGCAAAGTTTTTGACTGCTTAGCTACTAACATTACACCACATCCGTATGCTAGCAGCCAATCACATAAAATCTCTCTAAATTAGTATAACATTAATAGTTAAATAAACACACACATTCGGTTACACTGAAATTTCTTTTTTCTGCAGTTGCCTAAATAAACTTTAAACATTAAAAATGCTTTTCCATCACTGCATTTACAAATAGATGAATAAGGATAAACTATGCTTAAGAAATGATAAAAAGCAGCTTATTTTGACATGGCAAGAGGTTCCAAACTGTATTACTTTTAATCACAAACATAGTTAACTCATTTATGTGAATGTGTTAATAATAAAACATAAACCTTAGCCCCGGCTGATTGATTAACTGCATATTGCAACTCAAAGAGGTTATTTTCAACTGCTGGGACCACAATAAGCCAAGAAAGGTCTCGACTTCTACCAGAAAATGCAAAACTGTTTATTTTTCTCCAGAAGAATGGTTGAAAACAAAGTCATTTGCGGCCTACCTGAGCATGCTCCAACTGTGTTTCTTCAAACCATTGTACATTATTTTACAGATTTTTTTTTTTTTTTTTTTTACAATTACTGCTTTCATCTTATTTTACATTTAAGAGGTAATAATAAAATACAGTGTTTTTAATTATGATAACAAAAAGTACCGTTAAGAGTACCGTTAATGCACCGAAGTGATAAGTGGTACTGATAAAAGCAGTAATACCATTAAAACCTTAACGATACCCATCCCTACTTATTCCCACGTTGCTGTAAACCCCTTCATTCCTCTACAGAACACAAATGAAGATATTTTAGGTGAAATCTGGGCTCCCTCATCTTCTGCAGACAGCAAAGTTCCAGACTCCTTCAAAGTCCAAAAGTCAAAAATACCAAAAAAAAAAAACATGCTCAGACCATATGCCTTTAGTGATTCAATCAGAATATTACCAAGCTATGAGAAACCTGTTGTGCACACACAAAACAAGCATAATGACTAAATAACGGGCATCCAAACTATACATCAGCAGACCCTGCTCATGAGCGTGTGCAATAATCTTACACTGAGAAGAAGAAACGGTTGAATAAAGTTATTTTCAGAGGTGGGTAGTAACAAACTACATTTACTTCGTTACATTTACTTGAGTAAAATTGTTTGGTAACATGTACTTTTTGAATACGTGTAAAAATGTGTACTAGTAAATTATTCGAGAAAAAGCATTACTCTTACTTCGCTAAATTTGGCGGCGTTCCTCCATAGACCTTTTTCACAGCGGAATTGAATACCGGAAGCGCCCTCCGAAGCAATGTTTAGCTTATTCCGGTTTCGCTAACAGTCGCAGAAACATGACAGCCTCAGGACATTGGATGACATTTTCACTGTCAACTTTGCCTTAATTTGGACAAGAACAGGTTGTTCGCTTGGTTAATGAACTGACGTAGCCTAAATAAATCAGCATTTAAAAGGAATTTGTGCAGAAAATGTGTCTTACACGAAGCGTTTGCAACGTTAGGTTACAGTAAGGTGCGCAGCCAACAGCATAAGATCTGCTAACTCAAGCCATTTGTTAGCAAAAATAACTATTTAACATCCAGCAGGATTAGTTTTATGTTAGTAGTTGTCCGTAAGCTGTGCTAACCCCCCGCTATTCAGGGTCAGATACGGGCGAGTTGCTATCCGTCAATGCAAAAGAACAAGGAGCCCATAATGACAGGTTGCTTAATGCTCGTAAGGTTTACTCAAGTCTGGAAACATAATTTAGCTCCGACTCACTGGAAAAAATGAAGATATTTGTTGTTGTGTTTGAATACCATTCTATTAAAGCACTTCAGTTTTCCACTAATTACTCAATTTTAAAGCAAATATGTTCAAAACAGTCCGTCTGTGGGGTATAGGGTGTTTCTGAATCTTCAGGTTAAAGTTAGTTCATGTTCCAGTTAGTTTTGTTCATCTACTTTGAATGTTTTTATTATTTATTTAAAGAACAGCAAATAACATTTTACAACACAAAAAATATACATGCCAGGGGTTAATTATAAATAAAATACAAATATACAAAATGTACATATGTAATAATTAAATAAATACATTATAGAGGTCACAATTTTTTAAAGTGGGTAGGCTTCCTTGTTTAAAGAGTCTCTGATGCTGGTAATATACAAGCATAGTTTAGTGATCAATACCTTAAAATTTGGTTGCTTATTAGTAAATTAGACAGTAAAGCCAAAAAGTACATTTTCCCACAATATAAAAGAGGTTTTAAAAATTGTTAATAATCTTTTGCACCTCTTCCTTTTGACTGAGTATGTACAATACCAAAAGTGTAAAACCGTCTCCTCGTATTCATTACAAAAATACAATTTACATCAATTCCACTTTTACATAGTTGGAAATAATGTTTTGCTGGATAAAATCTGTGGAGAAGTTTATAGGATATTTCTTTGATTTTGTTTCTAACCTGATATTTCTGTGGTAACAGCCACACTTTTTTTCAGCAAATCAAGTCACCCTTTAATAAAGACATCGAATAAAATTTTATATAAGGAACAGTATTGATTTCTTTTTGGAAAAGAGTTTGAAAAGCTCTATTATTACTCTTGATGTTTACTGTAAAACAAGTTTTGCCAACATAAGATTTAGTAAAATCAAAAGACGAAGGTCTTGATTAATACCACTAAATAGCATATGGGTCTCTGAAGGAATTGAACCAATAACAGTTAAAAACTTGCAGGGTTATTGAGATTCTGTAATGAGAAAGGAATTCATTGTGAGAAAAGTATGCCATCTTTATTATAAAACTGACTAACCAAATTAATTTTGTTGTAAAAAATAGCATTTGTATTAGTTTTTTATTATTCCAATGTGGGGGGAAATTATGCTTATATATTAATGACCTTGATAGGAACACTTATCAGAAGGCAGATAACTGGAATTTTGTCTATATTATAATTTCACATCTAAATAAAACTAAGACCACCAATATTTGATAAAACATAATGATCTCCGCTTTGAAGTGCATACTGCACATGAGCGTACTCTGGCATATCCCTTGAAACGAAGGACATTCATTCCGTCTAATTAATTTCAACCATGATTTCCTCTGTCCTTTGTCTTTTCGTGGAAATTGAGGTAAGGATGTTGTTTTTTTTTAAGCTGGAGCAGCCAGGAACGCTGCAATAACAGCGACGAGATGACTTTGCCATTCTATTATACTCTGTTACATTGGAACCGGATGTTGTGAAACGCTGTTTCACTTACCGGAACCAGGAAGTGTGAAAAAGGCCTATTGCAGTCAAATGATAATAAATATGATTCATATGACTTGTTTGCAAATATCGCGAGGTGCCGCATTGGAGAGGTTGTGTAGTGAGAGGTTTTTATAGAGACGCGTCTCCCGCTTTCGGAGCGCGTGCGCCTACTGTATGTTGGAATGATGGCTGAAATCGAGGAATACGTGCAAGCTTTTACTCATTATACTGCGGTCATGGTCATCTGCGGTTCCGAGAAGGACGGTCACGCTGTCTGCGCAGTGAGTTTATCGGACCAGGTCACCCGCAGCCTCAAGTTCAGTCTATGTTTTCACTCCAAGATGTCAACAATAATAGTTTGATGATGTGATGCACACTGTACATCGAACTGACATCGAAAAATATACATGAATTCCAGCGCCAACCTGAAAAAACACATAGTGGTAAGTGTTAAAATGCTCCCAATTTGAACCGTATTAATGATAACTATGGGATAACTAAAGGAACTACTGTTTAATTTAACTGATTAGCCTGTATTATTAGCCCCCTTGTATATTTTTCCCAATTTCTGTTTAACAGAAAGATTTTATCAACACATTTATATAGTTTTAATAACACATATTTAATAACTGAATTCTTTTATCTTTGCCCTGATGACAGCAAATAATATTTGACTAGATATTTATCAAGATATTAATATTCAGTTTAAAGTGACCTTTAAAGGCTTAACTAGGTTAATTCGGCAAGTTATTATAAGTAATAAAGCACCTTAAAATGGTTTTAAAAACTGCCTTTATTTTAGCCAATATAAAACAAGTAAGACTTTTACAAGAACAAAAAAAATATATAGGAAATACTGTGAAAAATTTCTTGCTCTGTTATCATTTTGGTAACTTTTTGAAAAAAAAAAAAACAATCACAGGAGGGCTAATAATTTTTCAGCTTTTCATCAAATTATTGGACCAATCAAACGCTTTCTAGTTTGTGAAACTTCTCATCCTCCTCAAGACATTTTTGCTGCAGTTAAAATTGGTCATGAACGTGCAAATACAAGAAAATAATATACTGTAGCCAAACAGTAGGGTTTTGAAAGGTTGTACTCTATACAACACCTCTCTACGGCAAGCCAAGAGGGGGGGGAATGCATTGCACATGCACATACATGGTTAGTTTACTGTCAAATAGTACATTCAACATAAAATCTGTTACATTTTATATGGGGACTAGTATAGGGGTTAAATGACTTAGTGTAAATAGGATTTAGGATTTCCTTTGAGGTGAATAAAGTCTGCTTTTGTGCTAACGTCCCATGAATCACCACAGCACACAGGTACATGGTTCACTTCAGCCCTTCACAGACAACAAAACATACTGGACCCATTTGAATTACTCTGAAAGTTGAATTTTGAAGCAGAGAAATGATTGGACAGACTCAGCTTTGCTATTATAGACTGAAGCTACCATCAGTCAAATGCACTGATTCTGAGCCAAATTTAAATTCTACTGGCAGTATTTTTTTAAGGGGAGGGGCTGCTAAATGTCCCGAAGCGATTTTTATGTTTTCCTTGAAATGGCACCAATTATTGAACAAAACAGCAAATTTCAAAGCGTCTCAGAGAACCATTATTATTGTTACTGTTAGTATTACTTTAAGCAAATTAATAAAATCTATTAAAAATACCACAAGATATCTCTATAGCTTCATTGAACAGTAAAGAATTCCATGTCGCCAAATGTACACGTCCTATTTGTATTCATAATATTGTAGTGTGTATCATAAACAGCAAACATTGTCTTTTTCTTGGTTCACAGCTCCTTATAAAATTCAGCTCCTTATTCTAGTTGTTATCAGACTACTTAATAATGGCCCATTTCCACTGAGTGGTATAGGTCGGTACGCTTTTATGCCCATTTCCACTATCAAAAGGTACCAAAAAGCAAACCATACCATGCCACTTTCTGGGTACCCTTTCCAAAGGGTACCTAGCACAACAAAAGGGTACCAAAAAGCAGAGCAAGACAAGTTTTGATAAACAGCCACAAAGCCAAGAAGAAGAGCAGAATCTGCCATGTGTCCTGTTGTTGTGTACGAGGCCGCTTAGAAGCACGAGTGGTTTCACTTTCTCTAGAGAGCTTACATGCGCTGACCATCCATTTATTTTAGAAATACTTCTTGAGCTCATAATAATAACGTGGAAATGATTATTGAAGTGCTTGTGACATCCTTTCAGAAATGGACAAACGCCAGAGTGAAGCTCTGAACAAACATGAAGCTCTGAACAAAACATGAACAAACTGCCATGTTTAACTATTATCATCACCTCTTGAACTATTATGACCTCGGAATGACAGAATTACTTTCTAACAAGATGTTAACATGAAGATGAGAGGTTTGTACTGACTGTGTACATTCCGTATCATTTATCAATCCAAATACGGCCTAAATGTGTGTTTTGGGTATTTTTTTATTTGTAATTGGTAAAATTTTAGAATGTTTTAATTAAATGTTTAATTTAAATGTTTTATTTATTTCTTTTTTTTATTTTATAAAAATCGCGGACGTTTCTGTAGGCTATTTCACTTTATCATTGATCTGCAGATGTAATCAAATCCTGTTCATAGAAAGGTATGTAACATTGAGTAATTAGTAATTTAAGTAATTAACATTTATTTATAAATAATTATGTATATAAAGCATGTTTAGTAAGAAATGCTTCTCATACAAGATGTGGACTTCAAGCGAGAATGACATTGACTGCAACTTTCTGTCGAACACCATGCTTACAAAAAGGGTACCACTGGTACCATTTGGAAGTGGGGACACAAGCCTAATAAAGGTGGCCATACCCAATGGTACCATATCGTACTGTGACACGAAATAAAATGAGGCTTAAAAGATCCTACGTGTGAGTCAGGTAGAGAATAATCCCCCAAAACTGTGGCTTCACATCTGCCTCCATTTTGGCCATTTCAGCCTCCAACGTCCAATGATCTAGTAAATTCCTGAAGGATGAAACTAAGCCAAACTTTACTTTTTTTTTCCTTATTTTAAAAGCGGTTTTACTCACATATACATAAAAATATATATTAGAGTTACAAATTTAAGATGTTTTATGCTGTTGTACTTTCCAATGCAGATTAGAAATTGCTCAAACTCACACCACTTTGGAGTTTATGTGGTGCAGTATTTACTGCACTGACACAATGACAGCAATCTTATCATGAGCTGCACATCAAAACATCAGTCCTGTGCATCAGATATACATTTATATAACTGTCTGCAAGCGTTTTTGTGATTGAATAATCTCACTAAACAATATCACTTTCTCCTACTGACCCAACTGGTGAGTACTCCATTTAGTATACTCACCATTAAAATATTTACATGGTTTTGATGCTTGGAAAGTCTTCATTTTAGGCTTTGAGCATGTCTTTTAATAAGAACAGAACATGATTTCAGCCATCATTAGTGTTAAACCTGTACAGCGCAAGTGTCAAATCCAGTTTTAACCCTTATTAAACACACGTGATCAAACTAGTTGAGTCCTTCAGGCTTTTTTAAAACCTCTAGGTAAGTGTGTTGAAGCAGGGTTGGAACTAAACCGTGTCCAGGAACTGGATTTGACACCTGTGCTGTACAGGAAGAGGTGCTTGCTGAAATGTAGTATTTAAAGGATAAGTCGACCCCAAAACGAAACTTCTCTCATTATTTACTCACCCTTTACTTTATCTATAACAGTTTGAGTTTTTTTAATGGAAACAGTGACAGTATATACGAGTACACCCCTCACAAATCTCTCATTTAAATTAATATTTTCTATAGGATGCTTTACAATATCATATTTGTGCATAAACATTACATTAGTTAGTACTATGGGGCAAATCTGGTGCTTATCTTACAAAGTAACTTACAATAACGGTTCAAAAATTAGTAGCCCAAATTTATATGTTAGGCTAAAATATTAAATACAATTTTCAAAAATAGCTAAAATCAACAGAAACAAAAAAATATATATACAATTTTGTTGAAATTTAACTGTAGTTTCTGGCAATAGTTTGCATTAATTTCCATTTCTAAAGATGTTCTGTGACTAAAATATTATTTTAATAAATATTTCTGTCTAATAAATCGGTTTTGTTCAAATGCACAAATATATTATTACTCATATTCACTGAGAAATGGATAAAAATATTCATTTTCAAACTGGGCATCCACTCATTTATGCTGAGCACTGTATATTGAAAAATAGAAACCTGTAAACAATGATTTCCAAAGTGTTTGTTTTTCCAACAATCGATGTCAATGGTTACAGCTTTCCAACATTCTTCAAATTATCTCCTTTTTGTATGGGTAAGTAAATTATGCCAAAATTTTTCTTTTTTTGGTAAACTGTCTCTTTAAGACTGCAGTTGTGCTCAAATGCTCAAGCTTGCAAACTCTTTGAGCAATAGTAAAAGTGATGGTTGACTTGGCAAACACAGCTAATTATAGTATTTATAAAGTGAGATGAAAAACAACAGTTTTTGTTCCTGGGAGAGAAAACAAGTGAAAATATTTATCAAAAAAAATAGTGATTATTGAGCTCTTGCCTAAATTATTAATTATATCCATCTGGACTGACATTTCAGCAGCGGTGTGGAGATCTGAAAAAAGAAGATTTATCGAAAAACATCATTTCTTCTTTGCAGTTACACAAAAACATGTAATTTCTAGCAAGCCCACACGACTGCTTAAACGCAGACTGCAGCATCCATTGCATACATAATTTGACTAGTTTTTCTCTTAAGAAGCTGTTTGCTCAAATCATGAGGTTTGTTTACACCAATTAATGTGAAAGTGTAGGATTTCTGTTATATTAACCAGAAAGGTTATTTGCCTGACCACGCTGTTGTCGCAAATGCTACCGCAGTACCCAACACAATCACAGCATTTAACACTGTATATTGAAAACATTATCTTACAAACCTTATTGGAAAATAAATCATATAAACATCTGGATATTAGTCAATAATACTTCTGAAATTAATATAAAACTAAATAAATATACTGTATATTTACACACATTTACATAAGTCGTTAAATAGACTCAATGATGGGCTAAAAAAAATCCATGTGGGCCTACATAGAATAGCATTAGCATAGGATAAATCAGCATAAGCTCGGCATACAACATCAGTGTCCATTTCAAGGGAAGATCCTGAAATGCGGCTTTCAGTTCAGTTTGCTCACTGCTGCCAAATGCCATTGCCAAATGTCATCAGAGTAATGTTACATAATTCAGTCGGAGCTCAGTGGGGCACAGCTCTCACCTCATTCAATCCTCCTGATGGTGAACTTAGTAATGCGCTAATTGCCATGTTTCATGCCAGGAGTAACGGAGGAGGAGATCCGCCTGTGTCTGTGTGCATGTGTGCGTGTCTGTGTGTGCGAGTGTGTCTGTCTACACTAATGCACTTGTAATGTTCTTCATCCTGTGGAGGGACAGTAAATGAAACCCAATGAAGAATCCAAACAGCGCAAGCTCTGTAATGAGACACAACACCAATTATAGAGCACAAAGATGTAAATTCTGCTGATACTGGATTCCCACAGGCAGTCAAGGAGTTTATCCAGGCTGTCTGCAAGTTGTAAATGAGCTCCAGCTGGCCTCCGTGTCCTGCTCATGCTAGAGGACCCAGAAATCTGTCAGCAAAGAGATGACTGTCAACTTGTTTAAATAATTAGTGCGTCTAAAGGAGACACTTTCATTGAATTTTTATCAATAAAAAAATGCTTACTTCTTACAAATGTATCATGAAATTACAGCTATTAAAAACTACTTATAATAATACAATTATTATTATTAAACTCAAATTATAAAATAATTATATTGAATGCAATATTAATTTATAAATGTTATGAATATGACCATTGAGTATTAGCATTAGACATTAGAATATTTTTTTAATGAATATGTATGATTGAATACATGCACTTATGTTTGGTTTTGGTGGACTGGATCCGATACAATGGTAAAAGCGAGTACCGGACTCGCTCTTTACCACAATAATAAGCTGCTCTTCCACGATTGTGCTGAACTGTTCCATTCCATGCCAAACTGGGCCAGACAGCACGGATACAGTTTCATTTTCCACTGTCATACTGCAACAAAGCTCTTTGGAACGTTATACAAAGCGCATCAGTAATTGCCTTGATAATTCAATGTAAACGGCTATAAATAATAGCTGAAACTAGTTTTTTTTCATGTTCATGTGTAAAAGCAAAAGCAACCATGTGACTAAACACTGTTATGCCTCTCTCTTATATAGGGGTGCTAAATCAAGTCACAGAACCTGTATTTATCTAGAGGTCATGTGTTGCGCGGCTCTTGGCAAATTTTATTTAGAGGGAAAATGACCAAAATGTAACGTGATGATTGAAAATGACTGGAGGGGAAATAAATAATATATTTCAAATCTCTGTACATAACAGAAAAATAAATAATGCAACAACAATAGTGCAATTGTATTATAGTGGCAGAAATATATTTTTGGACAGGAATGTCAAAAGAGAGCAGGCACTTTCACTAATAAAAAAACATAGCACTTAAATTATTTCATTTTTAACAATCAATTAAATTACACAGCAGTTTTATAGCAAAAGTTGATAATGATATAAAATATACTACATTTTGATGGTAAAATATAATCATTTAAAAGATGGCTGTTATATGTTTTAGTAGTCAAACATTAAATAACGAGTTCAATAAAAAACTAATATCAAAACACATAGCATATCAGGATATAAAGCATATAAAATACTATTATATTTAGCAAAATGCTGCTCTTTTATCTATGCATTTTTATCATTTTATTTTTGTTATTTATTTTATTTTTGTCTACATGATTAACTAATGAGCTAGACAAACTCCTGCTTGATGTTTAAAATATTTTGCGATACAATGTGAAAATAAAAAGGCACACACACTTACTAATTTGTGTGTGTGTGTGTGTATTTACCGACCAAAGCACCTTCACAACTGGCCTCTGTGGACTGTAAGAAAGAGCAGCCAAAGCAAAAAGCAGGAAAGGCTCAGTTTTGGGAAAAATAAATCAATTGTGATGACCATGTTAAAAATCGCCTGCATTCTTTCTGCACTGAAACCTCTCAACGACAAGTCTGAAAAAAAATGGTTGAAGGAGCAATAGTTAAACACCGCAATCCGACGAACATCCCTTCACGCACCCATGACGCCCAGAGGCCATCATCCGTGGTCATTTGTTTTCATCTGGCTTGTATTTACCAGCGGTCGTGCTGATAAGAGCTCTATAACATGTGCTGTGTGGGCAGTCACAGCGAAAAGGAATATGAGCTATTAAATGTTTCGGTGACTGGGCACAACCTGTCCAACAGACTGGCAGCCGCTCACTATTAGTCAGCCGTGGTGAGTGGGCAGGACACTTTCATGCCACTATGAGAGAAAGAGAGACCGGAAAGATGACATTCACACTCTAGCCTTGTCTCTAAGAAACACATTCGCCTACCATGTTCCTCACAGATCTTCTGCTGAGCTCCTCCTAAAGATTGGGAAAACATTTGTAAGAGCTAAGATGCAAGGAGATGTGGAAAAACAATGAGTCTGTGGGCAAACAGCTGGATCAAAGAAGCAAATTGAGTTTCATGTGGTGAATCTAATAATAATAATAATAATAATAATAGTAATAATAATAATAATAATAATAATAATAATAATTTCTATATATAATAATATATGATAATTAATGCGGCGACGCAGTGGCGCAGTAGGTAGTGCTGTCGCCTCACAGCAAGAAGGTTGCTGGTTCGAGCCTCGGCTGGGTCAGTTGGCATTTTTGTGTGGAGTTTGCATGTTCTCCATGCATTCGCGTGGGTTTCCTCCAGGTGTTCCTGTTTCCCTCCACAGTCCAAGGACATGCGGTACAGGTGAATTGGGTAAGCTAAATTGTCCTTAGTGTTTGTGTGTGAATGAGTGTGTATGGATGTTTCCCAGAGATGAGTTGCAGCTGGAAGGGCATCCGCTGCGTAAAACATGTGCTGGATAAGTTGGCGGATCATTCCCCTGTGGCGACCCCGGATTAATAAAGGGACTAAGCCAAAAAGAAAATTAATGAATGAATGATTATTAAAAATTAATTAGTTTTATAAACATTTTAGTTGTATTTTAGTATTAGAAATATATCTGTATATTAGCAGTTTTTATTCCTGTTTTTGTCTCCTTTTGAATTGCTTTATAAGACCTTAATCTTTCTTCCAACAACTTTTGGCCTTGAAAAGTTTGAAAAGGTGACTTTTATTAACATCTTTAATAGTTTAAAGTGATATATTGTATGGGTTGGTGTTGTATATTATGGCACAAAAACCATGTAATAAACTGCTAGTATATTTTCTGCTATTTTACAGATTTATTTCTCTCTATATTATTTATTATACATTATATTATTTCACTAAACTGTCAATAAAAGTCACTTTGTTAAACCGTGGAGTTGAATTTTCAACTGCAGAAGTCAACAGAGCAGAGATCAAGGTCCCATAATGCAAATCACAATGAAACTTTGACGCTGGTGAATGTTGTAGCAATTTCATTGTGTTACCAATGGGTGGAGACAAACAACCATCAACATTATGTCACTGAATAGGCTTTCAAATATGATACACCTATAATGAAACTAAGTTTTATGAGTGAATTGTTGAGTCATTAATTGTAAATAAATATGATATGTTGTACAAGATGTTCGATTTCTATATTTAGCACTATCAGCAACAAAGAACAATTTTCGTATTGTATATTTCTTTTTTTTTAGCTGGTTCTTTCTTAATTTTTATTTTTTATTAAAATTACAGGTTCTAAGTTCTGTTTGTTAAAAACAATGGTTTTTGCAGTAATATTTTTGCATAAATGGAAAGCAATTGACATGTCTCCTCCCATTTTTGCTGATCCAAAAAATGGTCCAATCCAAACTGTAGTGTGATCCAAACCGTGAAATTTGTAGTATTTAAACTGATTTATTAATTAATACTTCAACAAAATCACAAACAGCATAAATAAATAAATAAATAAATAAAAAGCTTGTATAGAAATTTGCCAATCATTAAATTATTTACAATAATGATATCATCATTTGACTGATTGATTGGTTTTTATGCTATTACAACCGATTATGATTTAAATTATCAACCACAAAACATAAATAATAAGAAGAAAAAGAAGAAGAAATTTCATTAATATTAATAATACATTTTATAATTAATTATTTTTTTGCTTTAAATTGGAATGTAAAATATAATATTCATCTATACAAATAGAATAACAGTTTAATATTTTAACTGAATTCTAAAGACTCAGAAAAAAACCTTTACATATTTTGTGCTGAGGTATTTCTGAAGACTGGGAAGAGGATGAAGACAAGAGTGTCTCTGTATGAAACAGCTGTGCTGTAATCAGCAAACTGCGCTCTGGACAGGCAACGTAATTGTTGTTTAACTGAGACAAGAAGCAGTGACCCTTTCCAAGACAAATAAGCCGCTGTTTAGATTACTGTGCTTTGCCTTTGGGCAGCTCACTAGCACAGACAACCAGCCTGCAAGAGCACCTACTTAAAACAGAGCATGACAAGCACCATTCACAGAAAAGACCATCTCATATGATTTTTATTGAACCTGGATTCAGAAATTTCCACTATAGAGCCCTAAAGAAAGGCCACTTCTACATTGACCACCTGCTTCTGCTTGTCTGAACCGCACTGAAGGACCTTCACCCACTAACCACAAAAACACATGTAGACTGGCCCATTTCATCAGTGTATTATCATGACCTCTGACTTTTAGATCCATTTATAAAACTATTTTTCTCTATCGTTTTCCATGTGTGCCTTTTCTCAGGAGTACATATTAATAAAATGTTGGTGGAATGTGTTGCTGGCAGCATATAGTTTTTTATTATTAATTTAATAGAAACTAGCAAGCATAATACAACAAAGAATATATGATACACCCACATGAGCAAACATACTATACTGTCTACAGCAGGGGTTCCCAAACCACTTTTCAGTCCGCGACCCCTAGAATAACAATGCCAGTGTCTCGCGACCCCCAAATTCCTCTTAGGTGGTTATAAATATGCAAATGTTGTGCACACAACAATAGGCCTATATAAGCATGAGAATACTGACAACATAAAAAGTACAACAGTCTAACAATCATATCATTTTATAGTCATTTATTAATTTGTTTAGTTTAATATGAACCTAAAAAGCATGGTGGACACAATGTTTTCAGCACAAGTCTATTTATGGTTTAATTTTGGAGACTGCTAATCAGAGATCATTCTCAATATTCAGTTGTGGCCTGTATCTATTTTAATGTATTTGATTGCCATAAAGGTGTCAGAAAGTTTACCCTGGTGCTAAAAAAAAAAATCAATCTGCTGCAGCCATTACTCTGTTGTTAATCTAACACAAACACACCAATCCTATGAAAACAGAAATTATTTAAAGGCTGATGGCTTTTCATTTGCATGTTGTTGGGGTTCTTTTACTTTTACAAACTACAATTTTTATCTTCTGTGGGTTATGGTTAAAATATGATAATTCTAATAGCTTAATAAAATTTATTTTACTTTTGGAAGTCACCAGGCGAAATTACATGCATATAATGTATTGACTAAGGTCATTAATTGGTGGAGGAACCACAGATTTATAGTAAAATTACATGCATATAATGTATTCACTAGGTCATTAATTGGTGGAGGGAGGGAGGTTATTAATTGGTGGAGGGAGGGAAGGGATCGATGGAAGGAAGGAAGGAAGGAAGGAAGGAAGGCTACTAAAAAAAACAACAGCAACATTTTTGTGAAGCCGCGACTTAAGAAAATGTACTTAAGTATATGTTTGACTGCTGTTTCAAGATTAAAACAGAAAAATAATGCCATTTTGCACCTTTTCACACACAAAAAAATACCTTTAAAAAGTGTCTGATTTGTAATCGAATACGTTTGTCTCACCTGTTTATCTGCATATGAAGAAAATTTTTAGAGTGGTCAGTTTTCTAGGTAGCTCACTTTGTGTCTTGTTTGTTGGACTTTTTGCATCATATTACATTAATAATGAATTATGTAAAATTATTTTTACATAATATGTAAAATTATGTAAATTATACATTTGTATACATCATTCCAGTTCATAGAAAATTACTGGGAAATTCTTGAGATGTATCCACATTTCTAGAATGAGTCATACAGTATAATTACATTTTATAAGTCAACTAATACTCAAAACAAAAGTCCTAATGAGAAAGCACTTATTGTATGTCTTGAGGACAAAGTTTATTTTGTATATAATGCACAAGGCAACTGGGCCATATAGTGACAGGCTGACCCAGTGACTGCTGTTAACAGGTATTAAAGCCAGCTGTTCACTCTGGGGTCATTTATCTGATGATGCTGATGTTTTGCATGAAACAAGTGCTCTCAGACATTATTAGTCAAAAGTGGAGGAGGAGCTGTCTGTTGCTAGGCTTTGATCTCTCAAATATCGAACGAGGAGGACACTGCGGTCAGAAACACGACTGTATTTACATAGCTCCAGTGCATTAAACTCATAAACAAAAACAGTATCATTCTCCAAATAGAAAAAAAAATGCATAAATCAAACAAATATGTCTTAGAAATCCTTCAAAAAAACTAACTTTACTTAAAGAACTAACTTTACTTTTAACAAACAGCCTTGAGGTCACGTTTGATTTATTTTTTTATTTTTTTTTGTGAATTAATGAAGTTAATTCTGTTCTCATGTCATTCCAAACCAATTAGAAAATCTTCAGACCACAAATGAAGATTTTTTATTTTAGAAAATATGAGATTTCAGTCCCTCCTTTGAAAGTCTCACACTTACAAAATTAATAATAATAATAATAATAATAATAATAATAATAATAATAATAATAATAATAATAATAAATTATTATTATTATTATTATTATTATTATTATTATTATTATAAATCCATATGTACCAAGGTGTTCAATCTAAGTCTTCTAAAGATACACATTAGATTATTAAGGGATTTAGAGATTGATGATAAACACTGATCAGCAAACAAATTTTAAAGCATTCACTTGGCCACAGAAAGTGGTGGATTTAGGCATGGGCAATCGCCCAGGGCGGCATCTCACCAGGCGCGGCACAGGGAGTCTGTGCCCACAGGGCAGGGGGAGAGTGCTTGGGGGTGGTAATGGGGGGCACCGTATGGGGTGGTTTGCCCAGGGTGCCATTCAAGCTAGAACTGCCACTGGCCACAGAAGCTGAAGTATTCTTGTTCGAGGTTCATTCTTGCATGTCAATTGGCCCATTTGAAATTCATGAACCAATGAAGTTTGTTCTTTTGTGTCAAGCAGGTATGGTTGTGTTTCTGTACAATGATCAACGTTTAAATGCAAGTAAAATTATCAATAGCTGTTCATCGTTTAAACTGACAAAATGATAGATAGATAGATAGACAGACAGACAGACAGACAGACAGACAGACAGACAGACAGACAGACAGACAGACAGACAGACAGACAGACAGACAGACAGACAGACAGACAGACAGACAGACAGACAGACAGACAGACAGACAGACAGACAGATAGATAGATAGATAGATAGATAGATAGATAGATAGATAGATAGATAGATAGATAGATAGATAGATGAATGATAAGTTCTAAGTGTGAACGAAAGTCCTGGGTTTGAGGGGGACATGAAAAATCTAACCTATTAAACTTGAGTACATAGAATCTTCTGTACTCTTCCAAATAAAGTTTCTGTACTTCCATTTATGGTTCCATGAGGAACTTTTAACGCCCATAAAGACTTTTCATTTCCCTAAAAGTTGCTCTTGACTGCATTCTCTATGCTTACAATGAATTGTATAAAAATATATATATATTTTAAAAAGCCATAAAGCTGTGAATTAGCAATTATTTGAGCATTTTTCCCAGTTTTCCTGTGTGTGTGGGCTTAGATATTTCTCTTTTATGCTGATGAATATGTTATTTCCATTCCCTTAATAGCATATAAACATGGGAGATTTATAGGAGCTCAATTTTGAAGACAATTTCATATGGCATTCAGAGGTTTTTGCATCTGAACTCTTCATATTTTAGCAGTGTATAACCCATGATCTCAAATTGCTTTTTAAACTACGCAATTACTGCAAACAGATATGTATCATTCATCACCCACTATCACCATTTTATTGTCTACATACATTCCATTTATCTTCAATAGCACCTAAACCTTGGTCATTGACTTGGAAATATAAACCACATTAAGTGCAATGTGCAAATGAATACCCTCTCCACCTTTCATTAGACAGTTAATAGAAGTAGAAAAATAACCGTGTCTGCATGTCAAAGAGAAACACCAATAGTAGTATGCTATGAGATAAATGATCTCTATAAGAATGACCTGAAACGGTACCGAGCTACTCAAGGATATATGCACAATTACATGATTGCGGTTCTCTTCGTGCCAGACTCGTCAAGTCGAGCATAAACATTTGATTTACACTGCCATCTACAGGAGTAGATTTCGAGGAGTGTGTCCTGAAATAAAAGCCTCAGAGGTCTGCTGTGAGGAGCAGCTTCACCTGTGTCAGTCATATCCTGATTCCTGCAGTACTCGCTTGAGGAAGAGAGGGAAGTTAAGAGCGCTGCTGTTTCTAGTGGTGCAGGCTACTTCAGCACGGACAGCGACAGCCAGTGTTCAAACGGTCGCTCATTAGTATTCACAGTGAACAGTTAACTCTTCCCAATACCAATTTCCTGCCCTAGAATTTAGCGCTACTCAGAAGTTTGAACAACCTCTGAATGATTTTAAACGAGTCTGTCCTTTTAGTGAACTACAATTAAAGCGAAAGCATCGCAGTTCTTCTTATTTAAGTGACTCTTATGAGTCGGTTCTTTGTGAAATCTGCAACTATAAAATAAAAGTGAAGTCTGATTCCACAACGAATAATTCTAAACGGTTCTTTTAAGTGAATTAAAAACGTAGAGGGGAAAAACATTGCAGTTATATGTTGACAAGCAAGTTAAAAGCAAAAACTATTAAACAACCGGTGGCTGGAGATTGCACAAAGAATCAATGACTCGTGTGAACCGATTATTTTCAGTGAATCACATCTCTTAAGCAGCAACGGACAGATCATAATTTAACTGATAGGCCTATATTTAAACGTCTTGTATAGGCTAATTTGAAATGTAAACTGCCATGTTTTAAGAGGTTATAAATCCGCTCGGTATGTCAAAGTCAAACTGGTTTATATGCATGTACTTTTTGTTTGTTTGTTGGTTTATTTATTCATGGCTCATTTTGAGGAAATGCCATGCCTCAAGTAGTTAAAACTGTAAATCTCATCATAATAGTTTCAATTGTTTTTTGTTTTGTTGTTTGTTTTTATAAAACTCTAAAATACACTAGGCTAAGCACAACATACAAAAGTACAACCGAGTCTTTACGTTAATTATTCGCTATTTCCATCTTTAACAACATTGACACCTTAAAGCTTTTTCTTCTCATTCAAGAGAGTTCCTCAAGTTCAGACTTGCATTTTTAACTGATCATGAACGTTACATTCAGACGTCATTACAACGACAGCCCATCTTTACGATACATTTTGACCACTAAAACGCGACAACGACAAATAAATGAATAAAATATCGATGTCAAACCTACCTCAGCTTTTAGAGGTCTTCCTGCAATAGGTCGTTGGTGGCCCGTAAAATCCTTTCGGTGTTTGAAAGAAATTCAAAATCCCAAACGTTCACGGCGTTGAAATGACGCGTGGTGTTGATTCAAATGAGGAGCAGATGACAAGATCTGGTTCTCTCCCAAAATCCAGAGAAACATCCACGAGGTGACTTCCACGTCCTCCCTGGAGCTGTGGAGGAGTATCGAGCCGTCAAGTCTCAGTTCAAACCATCCTTCCTCTCCAAAGTTTCAGTGCTCCAGCGGTCGATGTGCCGGTGTCCGGTTATTACAGCGCGCATCTGCAGTTAGCAGTGACACAGTGTTGTTGTATAGTCCGACTGTTATATAGTAACGACTACGACAGAATAAATAGTGCTTTGCGTATGGAATTAATAAGAAAAAACGACGCTTCAGATGAGCGACCATGAAGAAACAGCATCTTTCTCTCCTTACCAGAACGGAAAGGCTTCTGCAGAAAGATGTGCGCAGATGAGGGAGTGACGCACACGGTGCTTAATAAAGCAAAGGACTGTGGTGGTATTATAGGTTAATGGGTATCAGCTGTATTGCCATTATATTGTGGCTTCGCTGCATATGTCGGCTTATTGCCTATTTACTTGTAGGCAATAAGCATTTTAAACTAGACAGCTAAAGATTAAATACTGCAATACTATGGAGTTTAAGACTTTAAATCTTCGCAGTGGGATATGATGCATAATGAATTAAGTGGATTTTTAAATGACTATATTAAATGTGTTCATAAATAAGTAGAAAATAAATATATAAATGCATTATATGAAAAAGTTAGGGGAGAGCGGGGACGAAAGTACCATTTTTTATTTTAAAAAATAGATCTTTAAAATATGACGCTTTAGACAGAAATATATTTTTGCTGTGGTTACTAAATCATAAGTGTGGTCTATCAATATAGATTTTTTTTTAATTTATAGATCAGCTTCAAAATAATTTCACTTTAAACAAATTGCACATTGTTACTTTTGACCCCCGTCAGTAGGGACAAAAGTAACACAAGAGTGGGTCAAAAGTAACACCACAATATTTGCTAGATTTACTGTTGTAATCTTGTTTATTTGAAATATATCTGACTCTGACCTTGTTAATGTTAACTGTAAACATATTTACACTTATTATTGCAAAAACTATTAAACTGTGTTTCAATTAAAATTTCTATAAGTAGTTTTAAATAGTCTATAATAGTTCTATAAATAGTTTCAAAAGCAATCCAACAATGCAAAATGTTAAAATGTTCTTAAATTTTTGAATATCTTTAAAATTATTTTTGGCAATATGCATAAATTTCATAAAACATATGAGTCAAAACACTGAAATCTCTGTTGTGCAAGTGAAAAATAATGCATGGCTATAAGTAGTGGGACCTAAATAACTTTTGGGTTACTTTTGTCACCACCTGATTTACTTTTAAACTGAAAAACTCAGAGATTGCAAACTTTAGGATGTGTTATTGCACAAAATAACCTGTATATTGATCATTAGTGACACGTGAAAAGAGAAACAAAACTTGCAATAAGGAAAAAAGAATGCTATAATTTACTTTTTGCACTCAAAAACTGAAATTTAGACCTAACTGCGGGACATTTACTCGATCAGATATTTGTCAGGTCCATCATGGTTGCATGATGAATGTGCTGTTATAGTCTGGAAAGCAAATGTTGTCAGGGCTTTTCGTGCCATGTTACTTTCAGCCCACACTCCCTTAGTATATTATTTTATTGAAGATTTTTTAAATAATTTAATAAAATAATAACATAATAACGACAAGAACGGCAATAGCTTGATTGGTTTTCACAACTTATTCTGTATTTCAAATTTAATAATCAGTGTTAGCAAGAAAACTGTAAAAGTACCATTACTTGCCAAAAAAATTGTGCAAGTAGACTAAAAGTATCTGTTCTAAACACTACTCAAAGTTGAGCTGAAAAGTAGCCCTTCCCAATAGTACTTAAGTTGAGTGATTATTAAGCAGTGAAGTTTGTTCCAATTTATACCCTGCAAATGAAAAATGTAGCTTACATCAGTGCCAATTTGTTTAAAGGTGTTTCTGTGCAAGTTAATTTATTTGCCATTCACGGATTAGAAATTTAAAATGTGAGATGAATTTATCGTGAGAGCACATTACATTAATATACACACCTAATAAGCTGACAATAGCAGGTAGATTCATTCATTCAATCATTCATTCTCTTATTCATTAGCGGTCGCCACAGCGAAATGAACCACCATCTTATCCAGCATGTGTTTTACACAGTGGATGTCCTTCCAGCTGCAACTCAGTTCTGGGAAACATTCATACACACTCATTCGCACACACTCATACACTACGGCCAATTTAGTTGACCAAATTCACCTATAATGCATTGGCAGTAGTGTCTGAGTGTGTGAATGCATGTTTCCCAGTGTTGGGTTGCAGCTGAAAGGGCAACCGCTGTGTAAAATATATGCTGGATACGTTTGCAGTTCTTTCCGCTGTAGTGACCCCTGATTAATAAAGAAACTAAGCCAGTAAGTAAAATTTCTGAGGGAAAAAAATACATTTCAGTAGTTTGAGTATTTGTAATTTGTTACTTTACACCACTGGAAATAATGCACATACAGATTATTGCCATAAAAAAATTACAAACAAACTATCTTTCATGCAACTCTTGATTGAAAATCAAACATATTAGCAATGACAAAAGCAAATATTATAGATTGGTCAACTATTATTCTGAATGACATATCATCTAAATCTATGTGGTTGTTAAAGGCCTACAATTTCATCAACGAGTGAGAAAAATTCACTGACTTGCGTTAAATATATTGCAGTTTAGCTCCCATAAGGTTAATTATGACATTGATGCACGTATAAAATAATGTGTAATTGGGGGTTTTCGCAAATCAATAGTGTAACTGAGACTGAAATTAAGATATCGGCTGTTCTGAACAAATTATCTTGTATTAGATGTTCAGTGGCTAAATGAGTTCATGAGTTCTTATTCTTCCAGTAACAGAGTCGAAGGGACGGCGTCAGGAATCAATTGTCTAATGAGTTTGGTTGATGAAATCAAATTAAACTGCTCAACTGATCAAAGGGTCAAATGTGTGTAGTCTAGCATAAAGACTCAGTGGTTTCTTTGCAGCTGACCTGTTATATTTCTACAAGATTTAACCTATACAAAAATGTTTGTTGGAATTATTTGATATATGATTTATGGTTTAGTGAAATTAAAGGGGTGGTTCAATCAAAATTTTAAATGTATAGCTAATTTACTCACTATCATCCAATAAAGATGTAAGTGAATTTCTCATCAGTCCAATATTAAAAATAATTCTTAAAGATTTATTTAGGATGGTTTGCTTATGATAGGACATTAGGCCTGAGCCGATAAACGATTTTATATCGAATCATGATCAAATTTACATCACTAACAATGCTAAGCTCTGGACTTTTTTGCTTTATATTGATCTAAAAGCCAATCACACAGCACAAATGTGCAACAATGGGAATCTGAAAGTGT
Organism: Danio aesculapii; assembly: GCF_903798145.1. Taxonomy (NCBI): domain Eukaryota; kingdom Metazoa; phylum Chordata; class Actinopteri; order Cypriniformes; family Danionidae; genus Danio; species Danio aesculapii. Next base: position 7,428,895 of record NC_079445.1, on the reverse strand, counting down.
GTAGATATTAGAAATGCACCGAATTTTCGGCCACTGAAAATGTATCGGCCAAAAATGTTATGCCATTTAATGGACCCTCTGATATTTGTGGCCTCAGTCATTGTTGGGGTACTCGTTTAAATCTGGAAGCATTAACAACTTATATCAAAATATACAGTTGAAGTCAGAATTATTAGCCCCCCTTTGAATTTTGTTTATCTTTTTTAAACATTTCCCAAATTATGTTTACCAGAGCAAGGAAATTTTCATAGTATGTCTGATAATATTTTTTTCTTCAGGAGAAAGTCTTATTTGTTTTATTTTGGCTAGAATAAAATCACTTTTAATTTTTAAAAAAACATTTTAGAGACAAAATTATTAGACCCTTTAAGCTATATTTTTTTTCAATAGTCTACAGAACAAACCATCGTTATACAATTACTTGCCTAATTACCCTAACCAGCTAGGTAACCTAATTAACCTATTTAAGCCTTTAAATGTCACTTTAAGCTGTATAGAAGTGTCTTGAAAAATATCTAGTAAAATATTATTCACTGTCATCATGGCAAAGATAAAATAAATCAGTTAATAGAAATGAGTTATTAAAACTATTATGTTTATAAATATGTTGAAAAAAATCTTCTCTCCATTAAACAGAAATTGGGGAAAAAAATAAACAGGGGGGCTAATAATTCTGGCTTCAACTGTATATCATTATCATTCAATATGGAAAAAAATTAACAAGATTGCCGTTTTGCCATATCCCCCATAGGACATTATATGGAAGTACCATATGTGAAAGACTAGTACAAGTCCAGAATAAGCTACAGGACCTCTGAATTTCACCTAATTTTCATCTAAAATTGAAGATTTAAGATATAAAACTTTCCTTTGGAGTTATCACAATTTCCTTAATTATCAGGGCTTGACAAATGATTCTTACCCATTGTTCTGAAAGTTATTTAAATGTATATTTTAATGCACACATAAATCTTTGTTAGTATACTTGTAATTTTATACTTTAAAAAGTTTTCTTGTCAAAAATGTTGCATTTTTGAGGAAATCCATACATTTAAGGGATGATAAAACATTTGAAATTTGAAATTTATTTAACAGGTACAATGCTCAATAATCAATAGTAAAACTGTAAATAAGCCAGAGTTAGCCACAAGGGCTAATTATTATCTGTTGCCCCTGCCAGATTTTAAAAGGCAATTCAAAAAACACATGATCACACATACAATAACAGTACAGTTACATACGACAAAAGGATAAAACATATAATAAGAGTTTCATTAAAAGTTATAGAAAAGAAATAGACATGACTACAAACTTGATTTGCTTTTAGCCATTTCTTTAACTTGTTTTTAAAATGTTGAATAATTTGTTACACCCCTTAAATCAATAGGAAGTGTGTTCCAGAAATGACTGGCTCTGACTGAGAAGACTGACCGTGCAAAAGTTGTACGTCTAAATGTGCACAGCACAGTCTCCTCTAGTAATAAATCATGTTGCTTGAACATTATTAGTCTTGTGTGTCACAAACTCACATAATGGAGGTGGAGCATATCCAAATTAAAATAAAATAAAAAATCATATAAGCATCAGCCAAATATTTCACATCATCAAAGCTCAATACTGTTTTTGTTTTATATTACAATGTGATACCTAATAGACTTTTGATCAAATACTTTAAGTCAGGGGCGTAGCGGACATTTTAAAAGTGGGGGGGATCATATGTTCATATAATTATTAATCACCTGTTTCTAAATGGTCTGTCTCTAAAAGTGAGGAGGACGGATCCCCCCGTCCCCCCCGGTTGCTACGCCCCTGCTTTAAGTGCCTGTTTATAAAATGATTCAACTGATTATAAAACTGTTTTACTGGTGTGTGAACAACTAGTAAGACAATATGTAATATGAGAAAAAATCATGGAGTGGAAAATTTTTGCTGCTTCATTAGTCAAGTAAGGTCGTATATGTCTAAAGTTGGCCAGATTAAATGTAACAATTTTAGTGACCTTCTTGGCATGCTTTGAACGTGAAGATTACATTATATTTTTGATGTGAAACAAGCAATTACTTTTAATTTAATGTATTTAATGCATTAAAAGGTGATTATTTGTACAGAAAAACTGAATTTCTTTCAATGATAATTGTGTAAATACTTTCTATTATGACATGAAGTTTCCAATGGCTTCTAGGCCTTCCTCGAAACACCTATTTATTTATTCTCCCATTTATTCATTCATCCATTGAAATAAAACATTTTCTGACCTTCACACATACAATCATATTCATTGACTGAATCTTTTTTGCACTCAAGTTACTGTCTTTTATCCCCTGTTGATTCTTTTCTCCTATAGGCTTACAGAATGTTTCAAATGACTGAATCACACTTAGATCTATACATTTGGGACCTTTCCAGCAAATATATAATCATGGCATCATTTAAAGCTGAGAGCACCTCATTACAGATCCAACAGCAGAAATGGCATCCAGCAGTGGGAGGAAAAAGCAGATGGTTTTAAATACATGCTTGCTGTTTGTAAAGTCTAAAGCTACTTTTCAAGGTTAAGGCACGAGTTGTAATATTTTTATGTCTTTCATTTTTTTATTTGGATATATTAAAGGCAACATATTGGTCTGCATGTTTTCTGGTCCGCAGATTACAGCCCACATAGAGCAGTAAACCACCTGGTTTGGCAAAATAGGTTGGGCTTTTATTTAAAGATATACAGTCGCCAAGGCCTTCTTGACAGTTTTATCCTGCTGGAGCTTATTTTTACACTCTGGGAAGCAAAAAGAAACTTTTAGGGTAGGTTTACTTTACAATGATGCAGTAAAAGCAGAGAAGTTTTCTGTTGTGTATTTGTAAATTTTCCACTTTCAAGTGACTACAATGTCAAAATGATCCCAGTTCACACGGATCTGCAATAACTAATATAAAACTACAAGATGCGTACAGGCTGTGCATGCAATACACATGTGCATGATGTCACTTTGATATCATTTGATGATGGTGGTATTGGGAATAAATAAAATTTGAATAAAAGAAAAATCTGACATTACAATATTTTAATTTATTTTTAATAAATATTGCGTTATGAATACAGTTTCACCAGATGGCTTGAATTCCCTATTTGACCCTTTCTAGGGAGTGAAACATGTATTTAGGTACAGAAATTGAGTAATCACAATGCAAATAGGGTATATGCAGAGCTAGTGTTCCTTCCCATACTGTTAAACTTCCGGTGAACAGTTAATAGGACTTATTTCCATTTTATACGGTTCCTTTTACAGAGTCGATGTTGTAATGTAATTAAAATGTAATCAGTTAAATAAACGTTGGCATTCATTCAGTTGCGTAAAACTAGATGAAAAGTTGTTTACACGCACGCACCTGTCAGGATTAGCAGGCTAGCACAGAAACTCCATTGAAAATACTAAGGTTAAAATAAATGTTCATATTTTAAAGACATGGTGGGGAAAAATGTAATGCAGTGCTTCTTGTACAATCTGAAACCCACTTTATATCGCATATCACTCAGCCAGGGGAGATCGTAGATTTTTTTAAGAAAACCGACCTTAAAGGCGCCGATTTCGTAATGGCATACAGTTCACTAGGAGTGCTTGACCCAGGTTACTGACAAATTAAACGTCCTTCTGCATACTTCCACATACCCTACTACTTTGGGTTGCCTGGTTTTTAGTCCAAATACCAAAAAAAAAGAAATAATAAGTCAAAATTAAGTGAGATTTTCCTTAAAACAAGCAAAATAATCTTGTTTTAGTTTGAAATGCAGATATTTGGATATGAAACTATACAAAAAAGTATCTTCTATTCTTTTTTTGTAAATGTAAATTAACATTATCATCTTCATTGTATAAATAATTAAATGCAAATAATTTTTGTTACGCCTCCAAAAGTCATAATTTCTTGTGTGCAAATGTTTTAAACTCTCAAATGCTCCATCACATGGCTTAGAAACACATGCAACTGATACACCTTCACTTCATTAAGCTTAATCTTAGAAGTGACTCTAAAAATACTGTGTTTTATGGCATGGTCAACTATAATACAGACTCATCACTGTAAATCCTGCGATGTGATTATTCACATTGCAATATCAATGCTGAAACAATATATTGTGCAACCCTAGAATGAATTCATAATAGAAAAAAACACTGGCTCCTGTTTTTATACAAGAGTTAACAAATAAATCATGAAAAGAGAATTTAAGGGATAAATAAAAAGTTCCATGCACTCAAAAGATGACATTTGCTGTTTGTTCAACCTACTTATTGAAACTGAACTGAAACAACACAATTATTGTTTTGTTTTTGGAGGTGGCGGTCAACTCAAATGTTATTTGTTCAATCAATTTAGATTTGTAAGAACTAAAAAAGTTAATTAAGAACTAATAAGTTAACTTAATTCCTTCATGTTGTCTCAACACAAATCAATTATGTGGAACTTAGCATTGTTTTTTGTATTCATCAGAAAAAACTGCTATTCATCTCAAGCTGAACTTTTTAACAGGATACTTAAAGACTTTTATTTATTTATTTATTTATTTATTTATTTATTTATTTATTTATTTATTCATTCATTCATTCATTCATTCATTCATTCATTCATTCATTCATTTATTTATTTATTTATTCATTCATTCATTTGTTGTTGTTAAACTAATAAAACTTATGTTAAATTAAATTTTCATAATCTCAACTAATTATAGCTTGTTTTGATGACTAAAATGTAATTTATCCATTTAAGCAAAGTCCAGAAAAGGAAAAACATTTATACATGAACAGTGGTGTAAATTAACAAATTACAAACACTCAGATTACTGTAATTGAGTAGTTTTTCTCTGAAACTATAATTTACTAAGTAGTTTTATAAATGTGTACTTTTACTTTGCCTTGAGTACATTTTTAGTGCAGTATTGGTACTTTTACTCCACTACTTCAACCTGCAGTCACTACTTTATTTTTTCTTGACTATGGGGATTAGAAAATCAGTCCTGTGATTCCTGTCCAATCAACTTGCATATACAAGGTAAATCGCATCATAATGAACTATCTCAAGGCATGGCGATTTATAAATGCAGCAAACTGTTTGGAAGAATTAAAAGTGTCCAAGAAGATGTCCAGAATTTTTACATGCATTGACTCAGAGACTGTTAAGATACATGTCATTGATGAGAAGATGACGGATGTTTACTGTATGATGACCGAAATGGCCTTAAACACCCAACAGGCACAAGACATCAACATAACATCAGATTGACGCTGTACCCCAATGTCATAGAGACATTGCATTTTGTTTGGAAGTGAAAATCGGGTTGACGTCAGAACTCGACGTCAGGTCGACATCAATGTCCAACCTAAAATCAACCAAATATAAACGTCTAACGATGTTACAGCTTAATATTTTGTGGACTTTACCACTATGACGTCCATCAGAAGTTGGACTTTAGTTGCCATACCTGATGAATAAATGTCATTATTTGACATTGGTTTAAGATGTTGGATTTTGGTCACTTTCTAATACAACCTAAAATCAACGTCATTTGACGTCATCATTGGACACGTCACGACCTAAATCTAACCTAATATTAACGTCTTATGATGTTATGTGGCTGTTGGGTAATAACTAAAATGCACTACAAAATGTTACATTTACATACGTCCACAAATGAGATGTAAATGCATCAGCTTTTTACAGCGTAATACTCACAACTCACTACTCTTGAGTACTTTTGGAAAGGTCTACTTTTTTACTCATACTTTGAGTAATATTTACAACAGATACTTTTACGCTACTTGTACTACATTTGCAGCCAAGTAATGGTGCTTTTACTTAAGTGTGATTTTTCAGTACTCTATCCACCACTGTGAATGATCCCACGCACACACACACACACACACACACACACACACACATACATATATAAGCAAAATCCAAAGCAAACTCTCACTCACTTTTCTTTGGCTTATTCCCTGCTTTATCAGGAGTCGCCACAGTGGAATGAACTGCCATTTACTCTGGCATATGTTTTACGCAGTGGATGCCCTTCCAGCTGCAACCCTGAACTAAGAGTGCACTAACACCTACACACTCTCATTCACACACACTCATACACTACGGTCAATGTAGTTTATTCAATTCACCTATGCTGGATGTTTTGGGACTGTGGGTGAAACCGGAGCATAAGGAGAAAACCCACGCAGACACGGACAGAACATGCAAACTCCACACCGAAAGACCTTCTGGTTCAGATGGGACCAGTGACCTTCTTGCTGTGAGGCAACTGTGCTAACCACAGAGCTAACAGTAGATTTGTAATACTAGATATAGAAATACTATACAAAAAATAGGAGATTGACTTAGTGCATGAGTTACCTCAGATTCTGTAAAGCAGGATTGTAACATTTTCTCTGAATAACATTAAAATGTGTTTGCATCTTTAAAGCCTGTAAATTTATATTTTACATATGTATGGATTGATTTTGTGGCGCAGTAGGTAGTGTTGTCGCCTCACAGCAAGAAGGTCGTTGGTTCGAGCCACAGCTGGGTCAGTTGGCATTTCTCTTTGCATTCGCGTGGGTTTCCTTCGAGTGCTCCAGTTTCCCCCACAGTCCAAAGACATGAGGTACATGCGGTTCAGTTTGCATGTTCTCTCTGCATTCGAGTGGGGGTTTCCTTTGGGTGCTCCGGTTTCCCCCACAGTCCAAAGACATGCGGTACAGGTGAATTGGGTAAGCTAAATTGTCCATAGTGTATGAGTGTGAATGAGTGTGTATGGTTGTTACCCAGAGATGGGTTGTGGATGGAAGGGCATCCACTGCGTAAAAACGTGCTGAATAAGTTGGCGGTTCATTCCGCTGTGGCGACCCCGGATTAATAAAGGGACTAAGCCGAAAAAAGAAAATGAATGAATAAATGGATTTTACTCAGACTTAAATGTGCCATGTAATAAAACAACAACAAAAAAGGCCCAGGTTCGACTTTGACACATTATTGCCCTCTTTACTGAACTTTCCGTCCCCTCTGGCATTGATAAATACTCAGGTGTGACTGGTAACAAGGTTTTGTTCACTATATATACAGGGAATCGCCACTATATTTAATCAATTTTGATTAAATCCCAACAGATGTGTAAATATTCTGGTCACTGGTCAACTTAAACAAAATAACCATTCATTGCTCTCCTAGGGTATTTAAAGAAAAGGACGAAATGTCTCAGGCCGCAAGTCTGTATTCAGACCAGTCTGTAGTGAAGAGCTCTCAAGCTTAACACTATGTATAATTTGGACTTCCATCTATACTCATAGATTTGTCTATAAGTAATTGATGTGCTTCTGAATTGGTTTTTATTGTTTGATTCTGTAATTGGCATGATACACTTTCATTTGGAAAATAAATGTGAACCTTTCTGATTAATTCTGGAGTCTTACGAATTCATTGTATTCAGTAGATTAAGTGAAGTCTGCACTACCATTATGTTGTGACATGATTTAATTGATTTTTAAGGCACATTTGACTGTATGAAGCAGTGCGACATGACAGCATGAAGATCTTCTAATAATTTAATCACTGATATTTGCAAGTTGTAAGGAAATGACTAAACTAACTACTCTGTTAGTATGAGTGAGCAAGAGCCAACCAGATTACTTGAGAATTAGATAACCCTACATCCTCTGACTAAAGTAGAGTGTCAAGATAATATCCGTAAGAAATGCAATCCCGGGGCATGGAACTCCAAGCAGCATTTGGTCCCTACTGAACGTACACTTAAGAATATCAGACCCAAGCAAATATCAAAATCTAAATTATATCACAACAAGTTATATGATCATCTAAAAACATTAACGGTAAAATTGGAGTAACCAAAATTGGAGTCAGACTGAACTTGTATATTAAACAAATATAAATAAATTCTAATAAATAACAATTATTTTCAGAAGCTCAAAAAAGCCTTACATGCAATTAACCTTCGACCATTCATCGGATTCCATCGTTGGGCTGATAGAATGGAATTTTACACATCTGTGTTGCCAAATTAGGAAACTAAGGAAGCAACGGAACGGAAATGCCAGAAATATGCAGCAGTTTCATATAGAAAGTATTTATAAGAAATAGTACTTTACATTTATTTCAAATGCCATTTATTGAACAATAACATTTAACAAACATTGAAATAAAGATTCTAAGTAAATCAGTGAAAAAAAAACTATTATCTTTATGTAGTATAATATTCAGGTATATTTAGCTGTAATACTTATTGCAGTCAAATCTAATTGCTCAGGGGCAAATAACACAAGACCAAAACAATGAATGACCTACTTTTGTCGCTAGATATAGCCAAAACAAATATTATTTGCACATTAAACCACTATACAGACATCCTCCAATCTAAGTGTTCATCAGAGGAGTACTCTCAACAGCCAATGAGAGGTTGAACAGACACAGACGTGCTGGAGGTCCCATTAAATTTTTATTTTTGATGCCTGTAACACTCAAAATAGTTGGGACAGAGGTAAAACAAAAGTGAAAAGGTAATTGAATATCCAAATGAATCTATTTTAAAGCAGTCCATAACAAGCAGGTGAATGGGTAATACGTGAGGGCTTCATGGTTGGAGATAAAATGAGCATTTCAGTCCTTGCAAGTAAAGCAGGATCACGGCTCATCACTTTGTGGATTAAATCACATTCATCAGTCTAAAATCGCTGCCAAGGTTAGTCTTTCACCAACTACCACATAATAATGGGAAAAGATTGAGGAAATCCAGAGAAATCTCAATCTGTATAGAGCAAGTTGAGCTCCAGCTTTGAGACTCAGATGGCACTGCATGAAAAACTGTTGAATAAAGACACAGGAGATCTTTAGAAGAAAAAGGAGAACACTTAACGGAACACTGTCGCTGCATCAAGAAATGCCACTTGAATGTTTGTTGATGGTGAACGCTGTACATCAGTTGTGTCCAGTGGTGATGCTGCTGGTTTTCAGGGCCACAGATTATCAAGAACACACTGGTTATAAGATCAAGTGTCATTCTGCATGTGCAGCAGCTTGGTTTTGCAGAGACAGAATGAATGTGCTTGACTGGCATTCCTGATGTCCAGATCTGTGTCCTATTGAAATGTATGTCTCATCATGAAAAGGATAAACAGAAAATTATTACCACTGACTGTTGAGAATCAAATTTTTTTATTATACAGACTGGCCAAAAAATGCTTATAAAACCTATTTTTGAAATGTTTGTATCATCAATTTCCATATAATTAACTGAAAAGTTGATTTGTAACCATGTTAAACTATAATAATGTTTAATTTAACCCTCCTAATATCCTTAGGGTCAATTTTTATTTATTTTTTTGCTCCAGATTGAATGACTTTTCCTAATTTAATGGGGAAAACTTTGTAAACATAAAATGATTCGCGCCTTCTGATTGGTTCTCGGGACATAGCAGCTTTTGCTGTTAAAGGCAAGTGGCGTTTAAAGGGCTTTTGCCAAAAAAAAATGTCATTTCTATATGCATTGACGCTGCGATTTAGATGATTTGAAGCAAAAATATTTGATGATCGTTTACTAAGCTGCAGTCACACTGGACTTTTCTCCCCATAGACTTCCATTGATACGCACGCGAATGCATCAGACAGGAAACGCAAGGTCATGTATCGAGTTTCGAGTGTCTGCGGTGCAAAGTTCAAGCATGGTAAACTCTGACCTGCGAAATCTAATCACTTGACTGCGTGAGATCAATCGAGGATCAAAACATGACCTCTCTGGACAGAAATTTAAAAAATCCACCCCTTTTCACAGCGCCATACGACAGAATTTTGCAAGCTCAAACTGCAGTGTGACCACAGCTTAAAGCATCTGCTCAATGTCGTTAGCTAATTTCTGGTGGAAGTGGCATTTAGCGGCTTTTGCATCTGAACTCTTCACAAATACTTTTCCAATTTTAGGTGAAACGGTACGTTTTCATGCTGATTTGATGAATTTGTCTATAGTAATGCAATAGGTAATCTGTATGTACAAGGGGCAGGAAGTGTGGGATTTGGAGTGGGAAATGGGGGGAGGGGGGGGGGTTGGCTGGTTCAGACAGTTGTTAAGTAGTCAACAAAAACATCAATTACCTGACACTAACCCTTTGGCAAAAAAATAAATAAATAAAAAATCATTCTTTAAATTGCTGGGATCAAATTGACCCATAAGGGGAAAAATGGTGTTAGTAGATTTTAGGGTAGCAGGAGGGTTAAACAATGTTCTTTTTGTTTACTAAACTTAAATTATTATGAGAGTCCAGAAACAAATGAAATGTGCTAAAACAAACTACAGAAACGCTAAAAAGGGGAAAAAAAACGTTAAAATTAAAATGTAAATCGGGGCATAAATAAAATTGATTTCATAGGTCTCTAACCACCGCTACTCATCTCTCCAACCACGTGATGTGCATGTTCCAATGAAGTCCTTCATTTTTAAGGCAGCATTTATTGTTATTGGTATTTATATTTGCTGCGTGGAGGAAATTTATGTACCCATCTGTCTGGTGTAAAGCAGTTAGAAATAAGTGAATTGTGAGAGCGGAGTGCTGTGTGTCAGGGTGAAATATGTCTCTTCACTGCTCATGGCTGCACAATGGTGTGAGTTTCATTAAAATGAACGCGAGACATAAGGGCCAATCAGAAGCTCATCACTCTGCTTTGGCTGTTAAACCATGCATGGTGGAAAATGACAGACAGTGTGATTTAATGCCTGAAAGGACCCGAATACCAACCTGGCACTATGTATATAAATATATATATGCATGAATCACAATTAAAGCTTCCTTCGACATCCCTTGAAGTGAACTGAGTAGTGAATATCGAACATAAAGCTCAGCTGGAGCCTGTTGGTGTAGCAGCGAGCATCATTAGCAGGACGTCTAACCGAGGGGAAGGATTTGTGTCGGAGATAACAATGCATTTACTCCACACTGCCAGTAGGCTAATGCTTGCTGCATTATGGCCAGGCATAATACCTGCTGGAATTTGTACAGACAAGCAGTGTCAATGGATAACTTCCATTATCATATCAGCCCAGCTAACAGCATCATATATAATAACATGATTCAGTGAAAATCATTTAGCTTATTTATTTATTTTTTGCTAAATAAGTAAACAAGTAAAAATAATATACAATTTTAAACATGACCTTTATTGCACTGAAAAGTAGTATTAGTAAAAAAAGTAAAAAATTGGATAACAATATATACAAAAAAATAATTAAAAAACAGAATGAGAATCACTTAAGAGAATAATAGTAAATAGAAACTGAGGAAAAATATATTTCTGTCTGTTGAAACTCATCATGTTTCACCCCAGTATCAATAAATATACACAAACATGCGCACACAGGTTTGTTTTCGTATATTGAAGGCACTTCTACACTTACCGGACACTTAATCAGGTACACCTTATTAGTAGCGAGTTGGACCCTTTTTGCATTCAGAAGGGCCTTAATCCTTCGTGGCATAGATTCGTGGAAGTATTCCTCAGAGATTTTGGTCCATATTAACATGATAGCATCATGCAGTTGCTGTAGATTGGTCAGATGGGCACACTGTGGTCAGGGGATGGACATGGACATGGTCAGAAACTATACACTCTAGGCTATTGCGTTGACATGATGCTCAATTGGTACTAATTGGCCCAAAGTGTGCCAAGAAAATACCCCCCAACACCGTTACACAACCACAAGCTGATAAACTGTTGATACAAGGCAAGTAATATCCATGCTTTCATGTTGTTGATGCCAAATTCTGACCCTACCATTCGAATGTTGCAGCAGAAATCGAGACTCATAAGACCAGGCAACGTTTTTCCAATCTTCTATTGTCCAATTTTGGTGAGCCTGTGCGAATTGTAGCCTTAGCTTCCTGTTCTTCCTGTGACAGGAGTGGCACCTGGTGTGGTCTTCTGCGGCTGTAGCCCATCTGCTTCAAGGTTCGATGTGTTGTGCTTACAGAGACGCTCTTCTGCATACCTCAGTTGTAAGGAGTGGTTATCTGAGTTGCCTTTCTATTAGCTCAAACCAGTCTGGCCATTCTCCTCAACAAGGCATTTGTGCCCACAGAACTGCCACTCACTGGATATTTTCTTTTTTTCTGACAATTCTCTGTAAACCATAGAGATGGTTGTGCATGAAAATCCTAGTAGATCAGCAGTTTCTGAAATACTCAGACCAGCCCTTCTGGCACCAACAAACATTCCATGTTCAAATCAACTTTTTCCTTATTCTGATGCTCAGTTTGAACTGCAGCAGATTGTATTGAACATGTCCACATGCCTAAATGCATTGAGTTGCTGCCATGTGATTGGCTGATTAGAAATTTGCATTAACGAGCAGTTGTACAAGTATACCTAATAAAGTGGTCGGTGAGGTTTTCATTATTTTAATACTGTACCAACTATTTTCTATTGCCCCTTACAGGAAACTGTGTGCAGCTTTACTTTCAGAAAAATAAAACTCATTCACCATAATTCACCATATCCTTGTAATAACTGTCATACTCATGTCATTGTACACATTTGTGTACTGATATGTCATAAAAACACTTACATGCACACACACAAATCTGATACAAATAATTATTTCTTAATTTCTTCAAACATTCTCATTCGAAACCTGTAATTAAACCTAAAATATATTAAAATTGTGAAGTATCAATATCATTGTAATATTTATTATACTTATAATGTAGGCTAATTTAAAATCACTGATGTGAAAAAAAATCAATATAGTGAAGGACATTATTTTATTTATGGCATTTCTATGTGAAGTTTGCATGTTTTCCCCATGTTTGCATGGATTTCCTCCGGGTGCTCTGGTTTCCCCCACAGTTCAAAGACGTGTGGTATAGGTGAATTGGATTAACTAAATTAGCCGTAGTGTATGAGTGTGTGATTGTGTAAATGTATGGGTGTTTCCAAGTACTGGGTTGCGGCTGGAAGGCTATCCACTGCGTAAAACATATGCTTGAATAGTTGGCGGGTCATTCCACTGTGGCGACCTCTGATAAATAATTGCCCGTTTCCACTGAGTGGTACGGTATGGTACGGTACGGTTCTGTTTGGTAAGCTTTTAAGGCCGTTTCCACTGTCAAACGGCGTACCGAACCATACCGTACCACTTTTTCGGCACCCTTTTGAAAGGGTACCAAACACGAGAAAGGGTACCAAAAGGCAGAGCTAGGCGCGCAGCTATTGGTTTACAGAGATACGTCATTCGCTTACGCAACAAGCCAGAATGAAAACAAAAAACCCGCCATGTTTATAATACACAGCAAGAGTTTACAGCGGAATTATATATATATACATATATAATAACGAGCCATGGTTGATCTGGGCTCAAACAAACCTTGTCGTTGTCTTGATGAACAGCCACAAAGCCATGGAGTAGAGCAGAATCTACCCTGTGCCTAGTTTTTTACGAGGCAGTCTGAAGTGTGTGCTGTTTCACTTTCTTCCTTGCGTTCGCTGCGCGTCTATATCTGAAATAGCAAACTTCTTGAGCTGATGATAACAACGTGTGCTTGATTATTGACGTGCTTTTTGATTATTGACATGTCAGACACTGACAAACACAAGAGTGAAGCGTGAAAAAACAAAGGAGAAGCCGGAAAAAAAGGAGCACATTATTTTCAGCAAACATGAACAAAATGCCATGTTTAACTATTATCTTCACCTTTTGGACTAATATGAACTGGGAATGATGGAATTACTGCCTAACAGAGGCTACATGTGCTGCTGAAGATTACAGACACAGATAAGAGGTTTACACTGACTGTAGGCTATATTTTGTGTTGTTTTGAACCTAAATAAGGACGAAATGTCTGCTATATGTAGTTCTTCTATAGTTGGTAAAATATCGGAGACTGTAAGGGGCTGTATGTGTTTATATATGTTCATTTATTTATTTAATATAATTACAGACGTAAGGCTAATTCGCACTGTCATTGATCTGCAGTTAAAATCAACTCAAGTTCATAAAAAGTTAGTAATAAACATTTCTACACAAGTATTTATGTGTGTAAAGCATCTGTTTTGTGAGAAGACCTTCTCATATGATATGTGAGCGATCTGTACAGCTTAATTGTAGACATTTCCTTGAGCGAGAATGACGTCAACTGAAACTTTCTGTTATACACCATGCCCACCAAAAGGGTACCCTTGGTAGTGGAAACGCAAGCCTGATAAAGGTGACCCGTACCGACCCGAACCATACCGTACTGTACTAGTCAGTGGAAACGAGCCATAAGGGACGAAGGAAGGAAAATGAATGAATGAATGTTTCTTTGGATTTGGAGGTGATTGTAATCTTTCTTTAAATAAATGTAATGTAATTTTATTAACAATATTTTTACTAACTTACTTACAATAATTTACTAACTGTAATTGTGTTCATTCATCCCAACATCTTAATTATTGAGCCTTTCAGAAAAAATAGAGCTTAAAATGTAGAAATAAATGTATCAAATAAATGTATAATTGCGTTAACAGTTTATTTTGATAGTACCCCTGTTCAGTGACTTAAACTTTACATCTACTTCACATTATGAGCAGCTTTTGGTTTCCAACTAGCCCAAAACACTAGATGCATCAGGAAGAAATCAGCAAAAAAGCATCAACCCGAGAACCATTTTCCTCTGCAGTTCCTGTCCACTCTCCAACTTCATTGAGTTACTTCAACTAACAAGACAAAAGCATGTGTTAAATTTCATTTCACCCTTCTACCATTAGCATTATCAAATATAGCAACAACCTCCCCGTAACCTTAGATGACACCATAGTTTCACAGCCCCAAATAAGCAATTTCCTCCATAATCCCCAGCAATGATGGAAGAGTCCCAATCGAGAACACACCACCCCGATCCATTACCGCATCGGCGAATTGGCCTATAGAGTCATTTAACATGCCAGTAATTAGCGTCCCAGGAGGCCGAGAGCGAGCGGTGTTCACAGCTTCAGTGTGCAGCTCGACAGCCTACAGCTCTATCTATAACTCTGACAGAAACCTCAGCGCTGTCAGTCCCTCTGTGGCGCCTCCCAAATCTACAGAGAGGATGATGAATGTCCCATCACAATCAGAGCAGGCCCTCTCTCTTTTGAACTCTTTTTGTCCTCTCGCCTTTCACTCGATCATTCGCTTACTTTGTCTCTCCCTTTAAAACCGCTTTTCCTTTATGCCGCTAGCTTTGTTTCACTGTAAAGTGGCTGCTCTTTTTTTTCTCGGTCATGATTTGCCTATATTCTATTACTATTGTCATACAGGGAGGGACATGACACATGATATGACATTTTGTGCCAACAATATTAAGTCCGCTGTGTATATTTTTAATAGAGATAATCAAATATGGATCTACAGATATTAAAACTTGTCCATATTGATAATGATGTTCAGAATATTGATAATGATGTCCAGAATACTTCAGAATCTCGTCGGAATTAGCAGGTCATCCAGTTACGTCTCACCTACTGATTTCGAATACTTTAAATTCGGACTTACTATACTTGCCTCACACATTATTTTTTATTTTATTTTTTTTTATATACATACATACATACATACATACATACATACATACATACATACATACATATATACACTACACTACCTAGCAAAATTTTTGATGTCGATCCTAGTTGTAAGAGCAACAAATAATAACTTGACTTCTAGTCGATTGTTAGGAAAAGTGGCAGAAGGTAGGTTTTTCTGATGAATGATCCGTTGAACTGCATCCCAGTCATCACAAATACTGCAGAAGACCTTTTGGAAACTGCAGAAGGACCTTTAGGAAAAATCATGGTTTGGGGTTATATTCAGTATGGGGGCGTGTGAGAGATGCAGAGTGGATGACAACATCAACAGCCTGAGGTATCAAGACATTTGTGCTGGCCATTACATTACAGACCACAGGAGAGGGCAAATTCTTTAACAGGATAGCGCTCCTTCTCATACTTAGGCCTCCACATCAAAGTTCCTAAAATCAAATAAGGTCAAGGTGCTCTAGGATTGGCCAGCCCAGTAACCAGACATGAACATTATTGAGCATATCTGGGGTAATATGAAGGAGGAGGTGTTGAAGATGAATCCAAAGAATTTTGTTGAACTGCAAGAATGCTTTCTTTGCCATTTAGATTACTTTATTGATAAGTCATTGCAGAGATGTATGGATGCAGTCATCCAAGTTCATGTTAAATGTCCCAGTTGTTAGCACTTAAGTAGTAGCTTTAAACATTTAGCTAGCATAAGTAACACACTGGAAGTCATGTTTGCTAGCATGATTTAAAAAAACATGTTTATCCAATGTTCTGATGCAGAGATTGAGGTCTTAATAATCGGTTGCTAGGGTAGTCTGATTTGGTGGGAGTGAATGGCAGCTGCTAAAGATGATACTCTAAAGGGTACTTGCCAATGTGAATGATATTACTCAAACTTTATGCCTGTATAACATTCAGACTAGAAGATATTAATCTTTGAGTTTGGGATGCTTGGAATTGGTTGCTAGCGTGTGGCAGATGTGATGCATAATTGGCTGTTTTCATCCTGAATCATCTTTCTATGACTTTTCAATTGAGAGCTATTTACTGGAAACATGAACGGACTATAGTTAAAAAAGAACCATGTTATTTATCAATGAACTAATTTACATATCAATTTAAAATGTGTACAAATCAGATATAAATAATTTTACAATCATTTCAAACCTATTTGTGGGAAGTTGACAATGTTAATTGACATTAAAACTTACAATAATTGACAGTGAGTTGGCAATGTCAATCAACAAAAGACAAAGAGATTAGTTAGTTTTAGTAGTTAGTCAAGTAAGTTGCTTGGTAAGGAAATATTTTAATGTCATCTCAGCAAGTGAGCCTGTTTTCATCACACTGTTGTGAAACAAACATATCTCATACTGTGAAATAAGATTTTGGTCGTACCTTGCACCTACCATTGTAATTTTACTCTGATGGAAACCAAATTGTGTAACAAATCCTGTATCGGACACAGGATTATTCATTCTAGACGCTAAGTTATCAGCCATCAACTTCCATCTATTGTATATGGGCACAATTTGGAATTCAAAAACTCTGCTGCCAACCTCTGCTATAACCCGCAGAAATCGATTCCATCTCATCAAGACCTTAAGAATATGTATGCACAAGCCATCTATTGTACAGTCACGGCCAAAAGTTGAGAAATGTTCGCACCCATCTGACCCTGCCCACACCAGAACCTCAGCCAACTTCTCAAGGCCATGTTTTGGCCTTTATGGTGCTCTTTTGCACTAAATAATTCCACACACACATCGGTTCGACTCATTTTGCTTCAAGACCTTACACCAGAAGTAGTGACCCAACAAACTTGTACTCTGGGTCATATTTTCTCATACCTTGCATGGTTTGAGGTTATGTTATGCAACCCATGCTGGTATTTGTTTAATTGTTCCTACCAGCAGACAGATTTGCTAAATTATATCAGTTTGATTAGACGAATGTACTTTGACACTAGTAATAACAAATATGGTAAGTAAAGTATTTCTCTTTACATAATAGAAAAGTTTAGCCCGTGTATTTCAATTTCCTTGAGGCCTAAATATACTCAAGGAGAAAAAGTTCTTTCTCTTTCTTAGTTTAGGGATATAAAAAGAACTTTTTGCAGCCGTATACTGTTAGAGAATATTAAGCTGATCTTGAGGAAATGTAATTATTTAACTTATTGTCAGTAAACTGACTAGTTTGTATGAATTCATATGATTTAGTTTATACAATAGTATACAATTAAAAAAAAAAGGTGTACCTTTAAAGTAGAAGTGAAGCAGTCAGTGAAGATTACATTATTTTGAAAATTGATTTCCCCTTTAATGAAAATATAACAAACTCAATTAATGTAACCATTTTGAAGAAAATGGCTGGTTTTACTATAGCTTTTAGCACAAAGGTGCCGCCATCTTTGAAAGTCCCTGTGTCTGACGTCACAGGGCTGGTTCTGTCTTCAGAGGTGAATGGATAGTGGAAGTAATTTACTGAACATGGGGATTTTCTCAACATATTTCTAAACATAATAGTTTTAATAACTCATTTCTGATAACTGATTTATTTTATCTTTGCCATGATGACAGTATATAATATTTTACTTGATATTTTTAAAGACACTTCTTTACAGCTTAGTGACATTTAAAGGCTTAACTAGATTAATTAGGTTAACTAGGCAGGATAGGGTAATTAGGCAAGTTATTGTATAATGATGGTTTGTTCTGTAGACTATTGAAAAAATATATATAGCTTAAAGGAAATAATAATTTTGACCTTAAAATGGTTTTAAAAAAAATTAACACCTTCTTTTATTCTAGCCTAAATAAAACAAATAAGATTTTCTTCTGAAGAAAAAATATTATCATACATGCTGTGAAAATTTCCTTGCTCTGTTAAACATCATTTGGGAAATATTTCAAAAAGAAAAAAAACTAAATAATTCTCACTTCAACATATATATATATATTACTTTCCATGAATTCACTCTGAGCAGGTTTCCCTACCGTATAAACAGAGGTCAAATTTAACTTCCTACAAAACAGATGCTTTATACACATAAATATTGTGTATAATGTTGTTAATTGACAAAATTGACTTATAATGGCTGCATCTAAACAGTGATCAGTGACAAACTGAAGTTCTTGGTTAGCAGGTTAAGCAACCCAAATGAATCTGTGCATAATTATGTTAATTAAAACTTTTATACCTGCAAATACCTGAACCCATTTTTAGATCCCGTTAGACCCAATAAAATAACAAAACAGCTGAACCACCAAAAATGTGCTTTCCCTTTCCTTTTTCTGCCTTTGTTTGGGGTTATCTAAAAAAAAAGGCTCAAAACTCATCCACTTCAGAGAAGTGACTGTAACTGCATTTCCCCCTCCATCTGTCAGAGACTCTGTCTGTCTTTTATGTCCATCTGTCTCTCAGTATCTGTTTACTCTAGTCCTCTGAGGTTGCACAGAAGACGTTTTTTTCATGCACATTTGCACATTAAGAGATTTGTAATGCCAAAACAGTCTCTTAGAGAATTTAGCTTGTCACCCAGATCCACTAGAGGCACTGCAGGAAGGTTGGCAGATAAAAATATGCAACCAAAAAAGTGAAATCAAGCTTTAAAACATTCCGTGTCCATGTAAAGCACTCCAAAAAGCAGCCAAGACAACCTGCAACTTCATGAAAAAGCATTTAACAATATTCTTAAACATGCATTTTGTAAAACTGGCCTATACGTGATTAATTTAAACATTAGACTGAACCTATTTGGAAAGATTATCATTGAATGATGTCTTTAAAATAAAAATACGGTAAAAATAGATCTTAGAAATGATTAAACAAAGTCAATAATAAAAGAATTAAGCAATATCCCAGGAAATAATGCTAATCTTTAATTTAGGACAAACTATCCCTTAAAGAATTAGAGAAGCAATTACAGGCAGGTTTATGTTCACTTCATTAATTCATTCATTTATTTATTCCCTCTTTAAAATTGAAGTTTTAACCAAGCCTTTCCCTGAAGAGAAAATATATGGAGTGGAGGATTGTGGGTCTCTCAACGTGGCCCTAAAACATTTTCTAATCCACTTTTATTCCTCACCAAGGTCTATTAATCTGGGGAGCAGATACTTATCCTCCTCTGATTTATCCGCTTATAAATGAGCTGACATATGGATGAGATTAAGCATTGGCATGGTGTAAGGTTTATAGTTAAGGTTTATGATTTAAGCTGGGCCTATGAGATTCCAGTGGCGTAATGAGAGTCCACTAGTGTAATGTGAAGCTCAGCCCAGTGGATTTTAGCCTTTAGGCCTGAATTAGAGTAAATTAATGAAATATATAAGAGCAAGACTTTGAGTAGTTTCTTTAAAGGTGACATACTGCATGTAGTTTCAGTTCTACTAATGTCACATAGTGGAATTACACAAATAAATCACCCCTTATGTAAAAAAAAAATTATTAAAAAAAAGTACTTCCTTTGCAAAATGTTGCTGTTCAGTTTAGGGCTTGACAAAGAAATAATGTGTGTGTCAAAAACGTTCAAGGTGAACCAAAACATTCCATCAAATACCTTGTAAAAGCACCATCCTTGTTTTAAAACAAACACCATTGTTTGTTTCTGCATACTTTTGGCAAGTCTTCTAGCTTGGCTTGCTCTTCTGTAAGTACAGTAAATCTAAATTTCTCTTCTGATGTAATGCATCACCTATGATCCCACTCCAACTAAACACCTTCTGAACCGGTGAGCACACCCCATTTGAGCCAAGAGACTGCTTCAAAGTTCAATCCCAGCTATTAACAAACCATTAACAAATGACTTTTGCTTGAATAAACTCATAATTCACTGTTTATTAATAGTAATTAATTTTAGTAAGGTAGTAGTCCGATTTAGGTATTGGGTCGGACTAGAGATGTAGAATAAAATCATGCAGAATATGTTCTTTATAGGTACTAATAAGCAACCAGTATGTTAATAATATGCATGCTAATAAGAAACCAATTAATAGTGGAAATTAATTCAAGGCTATAGTGTTACCTCAAGACCTAGATGGGTCAATGAGGCCAGCTAGTTAGAAATGTTCATTTATTCATTTTCTTTTCAGCTTAGTTCCTTTATTAATCTGGGGTCGCCACAGCGGAATGAACCGCCAACTTATCCAGCATATGTTTTACGCAGCGGATCCCCTTCCAGCTACAACCCATCACTGGGAAACACCAATACACTTCCATTTACAGACAAACACTACAGACAATTTAACTTACCCAAATCACCTTTACTGCATGTCTTTTGGGGAAGACCGGAGCACCCGGAGGAAATCCACGCCAACATGGGGAGAACATGCAAACTCCAAACAGAAATGCCAACTGACCAAGCCAAGGCTCGAATCAGTGACCTCCTTTGCTGTGAGGTGAGAGCGCTACCGTGCTGCCCCTAGTTAGAGTTGTAATTTAGTCAAAGATATTTATCGTCCTTGTTTGTGTGTCATTCAAATACAACATAACTGTGGTTTTAGGGGAAGTACCGGTAAGTAAATCCAGTTAGAAAAAGCTGTGCAGGTAAACATCACTCCCTTGGCCTCAAGAGACACTTGCAGCAGAAACTATAACTGCAGTCTTTAACATCCTTGTCAGAAGCTGAAATCATGCTTGAAGACCTGCAAATAGAACCAGAGGGTGACCCAAATAACAATGATGTTTAGGGAAGTGAATGTATTGGATTTCAAGTAAACCTTAGTCTCGTTGTCTCAAAAGGTGCACTAGAGGCTGCAGTTTTAAGCTTCCTTGTTAGTACACTAAACAGTTCAATTCATGCTTAGAAGGTTTAAGTAGAACCAGAAGGGATGTTTTGGTGCTGTGACCCAGATGGAAGGTGTAATGAAGTTCAGCTAGTGAGAGTTGTAAAGTAAACCTCCCTCCACAGCTGCTCTTTAGCATCTTTATAGCACATTCACCAATTTAAAATATTCTTGGAGCACTACAAGTAGAATCTGAAGCAATGTGTTGGTGCCGTGACCCAGATAAGAGTGAGGTTTAGAACTGTAATGAAGTTCAGCTAGTAAGAGTTGTACAAGTAAACCTCACTCCCCTGCAACAGACACTAAAGGTGGTGACCTTTAGCATGCTTATAGCACAACCACCAGTTTAAAATATTCTTGAAGAATTATAAGTAGAACCAGAAGCAATGTGTTGGTGCCGTGACCCAGATGGGTGTGGGGTTAAAATGTTTATTAAAAGCCAGCTAGTAAGAGTTGTGCAGTTAAACCTCACTCCTCCGCAACAGACACTTGAGGTGGTGCTCTTTAGCATCCGTTTAGCACACCCAGCAGTTTAAAATATTCTTGGAGCACTAGAAGTATAACCAGAAGCAATGAGTTGGTGCCGTGACCCAGATGAGAGTGAAGTTTAGATATATAATGAAGGTCAGCTAGGGAGAGTTGTACAAGTAAACCTCACTCCACTGCAACAGACACCAGAGGTGGTGATCTTTAGCATGCTTATAGTGCTCTAATAAGGTTTTAAACTGTATGTGTGCTATAAGTAGAAACAGAAGGGATGCTTTGGTGTCGTAACCCAGATGGGTGTGGGGTTAAAAGGTTTAATAAAGGCCAGCTAGTAAGAGTTGTGCAGTTAAACCTCACTCCTCTGCAACAGACACTTAAGGTGGTGGTCTTCAGCATTTTTTAAGCACACCCCACCAGTTTAGTAGAACTGAAGGGATTACATTTGTGTCATGACCTAGATGATAATAAACTGGATGATAGTAACAAAGGCCAGTTAGTAAAAGCTGTGCATGTATACCACATTTCTCTGCAACAGAGGTGGTGGTCTTTAAAAATCCTTTTCAGCACATTCATCAGTTTAAAAGCACAGTTTTTTTGCCACTAGATAGCCCATATTCACAACAAACACATGTGTATTTTGATGTAGTGAGTGAGTGTAGGATCATGACATTTGCTTGAGCAGAAATAATATCATGTATGAGCTAAAATATTCCAAAACAAATTATTTTCTTTTTAAAGCAAAATGAGCCCGCTGAGGCAATTGCTGATGAGAGACGAGTGTGATGTAGCGCAAAAGCAGCAGAGCTTTTATTATCACAGTCCATCAGTTGTGATCACATGGAAAAGCAGCAGCTTTCTGTGATGCTAACTTGTGCATCCTAAATAAAAACTAAACAGAGTGTCGTTGGTGTTTCCTTGTTTTTTATATAAAATCAAGCCAGAAAATTAAGGGTGTGTGATGAATTAACATGGTCACATAAGACATGATCCATTGCTTATTTCTCTGGATTTGAACATTCTTTGAAACATTTGGGATAATGCAAGCACTTAAGTTGTCAAAATATAAAACTATATATTTTTATGTTTAGATATGTTAATGAAAAATGACAAATTGTGCATTTAAATCATTCTTAGAGTAGTTTAAAAACAACCAGAGATTGCAAAAGTAGACAATCTTTACTCACGTAGAAGTACAGAAACTCATGTTTAAAATGACTCCGGTAAAAGTTGAAGTACTGACTACACTTTTGTACACAAAGTACAGCCTGAAATTTGTACTTCAGTAAAAAGTATTCATTACTACTAATGGTTTTAGTTTGATGGTCTATAAAACATAATTAACATTTATATATATTTTTTGCTACTTGCAAAGTAGCCAAGCAACATCACTCTACAATATTGGTAATGATCTGAGTGGGGAAATCAAACCCGGGTGTATGGTGTGGTTAGCAGTAGTTCTAACTACATGAGCTAAGTCAGCAGCTGGTGGCCCAAGAGCAGAGGAAGAACAAAGTTAGTCCACAACGTATGAATTACAAAAAAAAAAAAAAAATTACAGTCTTTACTGAAGAGAACTTTACAGAAAGGAGAGACAATATATCTCTCTACAGCCAGGGTTGAAAAAGTACAACAAAAATAGGAAAGCCGAGCTTCCTAAAATTTATACAAAATAAAATAGACACAAGGGTCTCAGTAGGGATGGCTGACGTGAAACTGTTGTTTCGACACAGTGTCGAGATCCCGAAGCGCAAGTGTTTCGAAACACTGTACCGAAGCATGATCCGAAACACCCAGGTCACGTGACTAAAGTGTTTCGAAACACCTGGTCACGTGACTAAAGCGATTCAAAGCATCGATCAGTTCAGAAGCGTTTCGAGACTTGGAGAATCTGCATTTGACTGATAGGGTCAAATTTAAGCTTTTGTTATGTATGGCCTAGTGGACTGTGCGTGTGCATGTTGTTATAGACTTCAGATGACTTCGAATCCCGACAAATACTCCAAAATCGTGATTTTATGTATTTTAATCATGTTACTGTTATGGTGTACTCTAGATATGATACAGCTGCTGATACGCCATCAATTTAGCATCATTTTTGTAACTGTAAAACAATAATTAATATTTTACAGTACTGTGATGGTTGGGTTTAGAGTTGCGGTAGACGTTAATAAAATACAATAAATGGGAAATTTAATGAATAATATAAATAATTCTTGTTAACTTCTGTCCACAACTGTATCTGATCTAACAACAGGCCTGTTTTATGACCGAAACAAGCTATATTTATTCACAAAATGTTTATTCTGATGTCAGACCAATGTTGAAACAAAACGATACACGAACAAAGCATCTCAAACTGATATTAAAGCATTTCAAAATAACTGTATCAGCCTGGATTCGAACCAACAATCCCCGTATGGAAGTCAGGAACCCTAACCACTCTACTATATCACTTGTGGATTAGAATTTACAAAGTGGGGTTTAATACCTCAATTTGCTCAACTGTTCTTTGCTGAAACTGCAATACATAAAAAATGACCACTAGGTGTCACCGTAGAGTGGGGTTTCGAAACGTTTCGAAGCTTCGACACATTTGCTTCAACTGTTTCAGTGTTTCACGAAGCCTCGCTTTGCCCACCACTAGGTCTCAGAAGAATCAAACAGAAATATAGCAAGCAAAAAGTCTTGAGAATAACTTAACTGGACTCTTGACAAGGTAGCAAGAGATAGAGTTCAGGACTGAACACGAGCTGGATATGAAGCAGTCTTATATAGAGCAAAGAACAGGTGGTGGTGATTAGGCTGATTACAGGGGAGTTTAGAGGAACAAGAGTCACTACTGGCATCTAATGTTGAGGAGTATAGGGCAATATCTGCACCCCCTGGTGGGTTGGAGGATGTGATAAAGTGCTGAGATATTGCAATATTGTCCAACAACACTTCTCAAAGGTCGCCCTGTGTGTCAAGAACAACAACTGCCATATTCATATACTCTAAAATGTAATTCCTCTGCTTATATATTTATAACTAATAAATGTCTTAAATTTAAGACTTCCAATTTGTACACTTTGGACATTTTGTCCAAAACATATTTCAGTATTTTCCTTTTAATAAAATAATAATAAAAAATGATGACTACAAATTATTTTTTGCATTATGCTGAAGCTGCTTCATTTTCTTCAAACAGCACACTCATGCAGCTCATATGATTTCGCTTTTTTTTTTTGTTTGTTTGTTTGTTTTCAGAGTAGTGTGTATGTTTGAATGGATACAGTTATTAATGCTGTTATAAATATTAATTCCTGATCCTTTGCAATATATTTTATTCATAAATCACCCAGTATAAATACTTTTGAAGTTCTAAAATATTTATCTAACAGTCTATCTAACAAATTTAAATGCCCACTACAGGTTTTTATTAGCCTAATATAAAGGTTAATACTATACAACAGTATACATTCCGTATTAGGAAATATGAACTCATTGGAAACTAAGA
This sequence comes from Danio aesculapii, assembly GCF_903798145.1. NCBI lineage: Eukaryota > Metazoa > Chordata > Actinopteri > Cypriniformes > Danionidae > Danio > Danio aesculapii. Next base: position 7,403,551 of record NC_079445.1, on the reverse strand, counting down.
AAATGCATCTCAATGCATAATGTATTCATTAAGTATTTAATATCTTTAGTATTTAATGTACAAACTTTTTAAATGCCAGATTGGAACAGGAATGCGTTTCATTTACCCGTGATCTGATTGACCAAAATGCAACTTATTACCCGGTTTCACATAAGTCATATTTACATCACTGAATCCCTGTCACATCCACATTCACCATTCTTGCTGTTCCCATGGTAAGACGAATAAACAACAGTGCATGATCAGAAGTTAAAAAAAGCTGCACACTGCAGCGCGCGATGACAAACAATGTATTGATTGCCTCAGAGGGATTCAAATTGCGCAATGACAAGAAATATTATAGATCGCACCACAAAACACATTAAAACGAAAGGAGCTCAATTGAAAAATCTAAGGAGTAGAAAGTACAGATATTTGTATATCAATGTAATGTTGGTGCCGTGACCCAGATGGGAGTGAGCTTCAGAGAAGTGAATGTAACAAAGGGCAATTAGTAAAACTTTCAAATAAAACTTAAGTCTCCTTGTCTAAAAAGTTCACTAGAAGCTGTGGTTTTTAGCTTCATTTTTAGTGTACTCGCCAGTGGGAATTGTTCTTGGAGTGGTGCGAATAAAACCAGATGGGCCATATTAGAGCTGAGACTCAAATGGAAGGTTTAGGCTGGAGAGTGTAAGAAAGAGCAGATCCCGATGATATCTCAGATGTTGTATAGCTTTGGCAAAGCAATGGGATTATGATGATTAGGATTATCTGAAGATACTTATGTGTTTGGCCTCATTTGGATCAAAAACACCTGTTTTTAGCTGATACATTTTGTTTCCTTTCCCCAAGTATTTGTAAATGAAGTGCTTTAGTTTGTGAGTGGGCTATGAGGTCCACCACAACTCATAAAGGTCTACTCAATTTACAATTTCTGGCCTCGCCACTGCTATGAATGTTGTTTTTCATTTTTCATCCAGAATCTCTCTCTCACACACATACATACACAAAACTGAACGCATCAGTAGAAAACTCCCTCAGGGTTGGTGAACTCCACCTTTAAACCAGGACACTGTGTGCAGTAATGATCTCCAGATACTGTAGTTACATAATTTATATGATCAGTTCTTCTCGAGAACCACTCCATCCTCGTCTCCGCTACTTTCAATCATATCCTTTACAATTTCAAAAAGGCATTTAATTAACAGCATGAGACGTGCAATGGCAAGAATGCAGTGATGGAGCAACTCTTTCTGTGAACCAACAATATATTATGACAGTTGGCCTGTTTAACTAATGCAGATTCTAAAGCGCTCCACATCATTGGGCCGTAGCCTGGTAACGGAATCCTGTCAGCCTGCGCATTCATCGAAAAAATCATCCAATTACACAAGCCAAATGAGACAAATACCCCGAAACTCACTGGTGGACACACGCGGTGACAGTGTCAAGACTTTCCACTTAATCATCAATGAGTTTATTAGTAATAGCTGCTTACATCAAGCTAAGCCTTATTTCAGCCACACATTTATTTACATGCATTTTTTATTTATTTATTTTTTACTCCCCAGTACTGCTTTTCTATTCCATTTTCACTTTGAACCAGCCAAGAGTAAACAGGCTCTCAAGGTTCCGAAAATAATCTGGATTAATATGGATGAGACATCTCATTAAAAGCAAAAGATGGGGGAACATTAAAGCGGGTTGTAAAAACAGTGGTGCAGAATCTCTGTGCTTTTCCTTAAAGCATTGTACATGACAGCACGACCAATTGAAAGCGAAGCCTCTGCATGCTCTTTTAAAATAATCAAAAAGGTGTGAGTGAGAAGAGGGCTGAGCTGCTCAATGAAAGTACTTCTTGCAGACGTTCCACTTCACTGTGGTCACATTGAAGCTATTCAGGACGTCCTTTAGCGGAAGACTAATAACTCAGGTCTGCGGTCTTCGTAAATTGTCGGAGACACAGAGTGGAATCACTGTCTGGCGAACTGGTACATGACGGATAAATGAATAAGCAGCTATTTATATGCATCCAGGATGAACAGGAGAGTGTTTGTGTGTGTGTGTGTGTGTGTGTGTGTGTTTCATCCAGTGCTGATTGTTCAGGCTGGACGTGGAGACAACGTAAAACAATGTTTATGGAGTTTATTTCAGAAGACCACAATAAATTGAAAGGTTGTGTCTTGATAATGTACACAATTGAAGCAACTCAGACGTGTTGGAAAGTCAGTGCTGGACATTCTAGATATGAACTGAAGCCAATTAAAACTGTGACAGACCAATTAAGAACATTAATCTGTACAACAGCAAATCACATCTTAATCTTGCCTTTTATTAGCTAAAAGTCCCATCTCCAAAATTATTGAAACACTTTCATATAGGCACTATCTAGTCCCACTTTATATTATTTGGTATTAACTACTATGTATTTATATTCTGATGTATGTACAATGTACTTAATGTGCTCATAATGTATCGTAAAGCACTTCTGGTGGGATATGGGTAAGGTAAGGCACAGGTTTGTTGGTATGGGTAGGTTTAAAGGTGCATTAAGGTGTATGGGATGGTCAACAGTGTAATGATAAACGTAATTATAAAATTGTTTGCTTATGTAATTACATGCAGGTATTTACTCAAGCAAAATTACAACGTCAACACATGTATTTGCACAGTACATTGTAATGAATTACTGATTTCAATGTAAGTACATATTTGTTAAGGTCATTTAATATAAAGTGGACCTATTATCCTTATAAATAAACCACATATTTGAAATGTAAACAACTACATTTTTCAATCAAAAATTTTGACAGTTCATTATGTGGTCCAATTGACACAATAATGTTCAAACTACTGTATAGTGAGTTTAGGCATTCGTGATAGGCGTAGTAAATACACATAGGTGAAAAGGATGGAAGAGTTCTGTAAAACCTGCCAATCAGATTTGAGAACCAAAAAGAATAGTTGTGTGTGTATACATGGATGGATGGACAGACTCTGGACCACAAAACCAGTTATACAGTGAGTGTTTTCGAAATTTATACATAACCTGAAAATGGAATAGATAAATGTTTCATTGGTTGTTACAAATAAAGCTATTTGGAAATCTGGAATTTATAAATAAATTGAGAAAATCAAAGTTTTTACATCTATATAAATATATATATATATATATATATATATATATATATATATATATATATATATATATATATATATATATATATATATATATAAATAAATATATATATATATATATATATATATATATATATATATATATATTTATATATATATATATATATATATATATATATATATATATATATATATATATATATATATATATATATATATATATTTATACAGTTAGGTTCGTAAATATTTGGACATGACCCAATTGTAACATTTTTGGCTCTATACTCCAACACAATGAATTTGAAAAAAAGCGAACAAGATGTGCTTTAACTGCATACTGTGAGCTTTAGTTTGAGGATTTACGTCCAAATTAGGTAAACACCGTAGGAGTAAAGCTACGGTCACACTCTGCTTTGTGTGTGCGAAATTCTGTCGTACTGCGCTGCGGAAAGGGGCGGGATTAAACAAGATGATTAGACATTAAAAAAGCGAGCGATTGCTCCATGTTTTAAATTTCTGTCCAGAGAGGTCCTGTTTTGATCCTCGATTGGTCTCACGCAGACAAGTGATGCGATTTCGCAGGTTAGAGTTCACCAAGCTTGAACTTTGCACCCAGCGAACAGCGAAACTTAACGCATGACCCCGCGTTTCCGGTCTGACGCATTCGCGTGCGTATGAATGGAAGTCTATGGGAGGAAAAGTCAAGTGTGACCGCAGCTTTACATGAGTTACAATAATTTGCATGTGCCTCCCACATGTTAAGGGTCCAAAAGTAATTGGACAGTTGGCTTCTAAGCTGTTCCCTGGCCAGGTGTGTGTTATTCCCTCATTATCCCAATTACAATGTGCAGATAAAGGTCCAAAGATCCAAAGAGCTGTCACTTTCAGTCAAGCAAGCCATCGTTAGGCTGAAAAAACAAAACAAACCCTTCAGAGAGATAGCAAAAACACTAGGTGTGGCCGAAACAACAGTTTGGAACATTCTTAAAAAGAAAGAACGCACCAGTGAGCACCGCACCACCAAAAGACCCGAAAGACCACAGAAACAGGTGATGTACGACTGATGAATTCTTTCCCTGGTGAAGAAAACAACCTTTACAACAGTTGGCCAGATCAAGAACACTTCAAGAAAGACTTCAGGCTGTAATTGACTGCAACGAATTTGCTACCAAGTATTAAAAAGTGAAAGTCTGATTTATGATCATTATTTTGTCCAATTACTTTTGGACCCTTTACAAGTGGGAGGAACATATGCAAACTGTTGTAATTCCTACAGCATTCATCTAATTTGGATATAAATACATTGCTCTTTTCGTTTTAAAATTCATTGGGTTGGTGTATAGAGCCAAAAATTTTAGAATTGTGTCAATGTCCAAATATTTATGAACCTAACTGTATCTGTATGTATGTATGTATGTATGTATGTATATATATATATTTTTTATTTTTTTATTTATTATTTTTTTTTTCCCTTTATATTGCCACTCCTATATTATTGACCCTGAAATCTATTTTAGTCCTATGAGAATTGAGTCTATTCCAGTTGAAAACCCTGTAAAAAGCGGCATGAAAGAGCATTATGTAATATTTGTGATTTCTTTTAGCACCTCCACTCATACTTTTTTCCCCTTCCTTTTTCATATATGAAGTCCATTCTGGGTTTATCATTTTCTGGCGCAGACACAGTTTATTTCCCCCCAGGCTGTAAAAACACACACACTGAAGCCCACACCCACACACACAGTCTTATTTTATAAAGTTGACATTCCAATAGGGACTGCTGTCCTCCTCACGGAGTGTGAGAGACATGTATTTTATTGTTCGAAAAAACATTACCTCATCGTCACCTTACTAACAATTGACATACTGTTTGAGCGATGCTTATTGTCAAGGTTAATCGAAACAGACACTCTTATGAAGATTTAACACAGCAAAACAAGAGTATTTATCTATTCATCTGGCCTCCAGGGGTGGAAAAAAAGATGAATGATTAATATATGTTTTATACAGGGTTTGGACAATGCAATTGAAACACTGGACAATTTAGTGCTGGAGGGTTCATGGCTAAATTTGACCAGCCTGATGGCCAATCCTCATTGATTGTACATTCCACCAGTAAGAGCAGAGTCTGAAGGTTTAATTACCAGAGTAATAGCAAAGTTTTGCTCAAAATATTTCAATTTAAATAAGGACAAACTGTTAGTGCGTGTCTCATTGGTGCATCTGTGACCAAGACAGCAAGCGTTTGTGATGTATAAAGAGCCATGGTATCTAGGGTAATTTCAGCACATCACCAAGGAGGACAAACCATATCCAACAGGAGTAACTGTGGATTTTATCCAAAAAACAAAACCACAGTGCCCAACTTAATGCAGAATTAAATGTGCACCTCCTGTTTCTACCAAAACGTTGATCGTCAAGAACTCCACAGGGTCAGTATACTGTACATGGCCGGGCTGCTATAGTGAAACCTTTGGTTACTCGTGCCAATGCCAAACTTCAAATTCAGTGGTGCCAGCAGCAAAAATCTTGGGCTATGGACAACGTAAACTTCTGTTGTATTGTTCTCTGATGAGTCCACCTTTACTGTCTTTCCCACATCTGGGAGAATTACAGTGTGGAGAAGCCCCAAAGATTGTTGCATGCCCAGAGTGAAGCATGGGGTTGGATCAGTGATGGTTTGGGCTGCAATATCATGGCATTCCCTAGGCCCAATATTTGGGCACGTCACTGTCAAATCATTCTGGAGAAACATGTGCACCCAATGGTTCAAACAATGGTTATCCTGAAATTGGTGTCATGTATGAGGATGATAATGCACCAATACACAGTAAGACTGGTGACAGAGTGGTTTGATAAAACATGAACGTGAATTTGAACATCTCCCATAGCCTGCAACATCTAAATATTATTGATCCAATTTGGAGTGTTTTGGGAGCGAGTCAGAAAGCATCACGTAGTGACCTTGCCGTTATTCTGCATGAAGAAAGGCTCAAAATCCCTCTGGCCAATGACTTGTATTTGTCATTACCAAGATGAAATGATGCTCTATTGGTCATAAAAGGCAGGCCCTACACCATACTATTGAATAATTGTGGTCTAAAACCAGACATTTCAGTACCATTGTTTAACCGCAAATTCAAAGGGAGTTCATACCAGGCAGTGAACTACAATTAAAATAATCAGTGCAATTATTGATCACTATTTATTTATTTATTACAAAAATAGATCCCTATTTATTTGTTTATTTATTTATTTTTCCCCCAATGACGTACATCTAGTTCATTAAAGAAATGGTAGGAGAAAAAATTAGGCAAATTTTAGGCAATTTTATGACACTGACACATTTTTGTAATTTAATTGGGTCTGGCAGACTAGGTGTCACAACATTAAGAATGGAAATATACCATTCCTTTTATAAGACATCTGTTAGTTGGCTTATTCATACCTATTGTCATAAGCTTTAATGGCAATCTAGTGATTTTTTAATATATATTTATACACACACACACACGCTGTGTCAAACTAAAGATCGTTAAGCATTTAGTTTACAAGTATACAAATAGGCCAAAACATTGCCTTAAAAAGGCAAGTAGATAATGATATCTGTAACAAACAAATCTTAAATTTACCAATTGTTAAACTGGATCTCAAATTTAGTATCTGATCTGATCAGTAACTGATCAAAAATAAGCTCTTGAAAGTTTTCATATCAAATCATTGAACACGTTTGCTATTATACATTCATATGGTATGAGCCAGTGGTGTAGTCCTAAAAAAAAAGGTGGCGTACTATTACACCCAACCCAAATTTTAAATAAAAGTAGGCAAAGAAACGACGAATGTCAAAGTTTCTTTGATTCATTAGCTATATATTATATATATATATATAAGCTAGCCTTGCCAATTGTAGCTTTTTTACTTACTTTCTTTACTGGCTTATTACTTTACATTAAAAGGTTCCTTTAAACATCAGTCAGCCATTATTTTTGATTGTCACATTCGTGCATGCTTGTTTTAAACCAAACTATTAGGAGTCTGTCTTCTGTTGTTGCTATTATATACTAGTAGTTACCCTTTTAAATAGCATATTGTTACGTGATTTATGAGTAGTCTTTGCCCCATCGTTTTTAGTGTATATATATAGTGTCGTTCCCTGTAGCGGTGGGCACGATTCAGGCAAATATGAAATACTGTTGTACAGAGCCGATTTTAGGATTTTCATTTTAGGGCGAATCGGGAACATATAATTTTGGGGTAAACAAAGAAAAATGTATATATATTTACACACGTATACATTTTTAAGTAAGAATTTTAAAAATACACTAAAATTAGGGAAGTTTAATCAGAAAAATAAGTGAGTATACCGAGGGTATATGCGTTATTGATCCTCAGAAGTGGTAATACCCAAACAGCTCATGGAAAAAAGTAAACATACTGAGTATACGTGCGTATAGCAAGGACTACACCACTGGTATGAGCGTTTTTTATACATCATATTAGCTATTACTGAAATAATTATGGAATATGGTAATATATTAAGCCTTAGCAAATATGTAAACATTATTTTTAGTAAACTGTGTACAGTATGTAAATATATTAGACTGATTTAAATTAATCTTATGCAGCATTTTGAGCAACTGGCAGGCTATCCTTTGAGACTATGTGCCACATCTGTCAGCAATGGTACATGAAGTTGTGTTCACCTTGCATGCGTGCAGTTTAGCATCATTTTCACACATATTAATTAAATTAAAGTTTTACAGTGTACATACATTACAAGACTTAAATATTAGAATATATCCCTTTAAGCTGAATATCTTGCAAAATAACAAGTGAAATATTATTTACTGCCATCATGGCAAATACAAATCAAACATGTTATTGTAAATTAGTTATTAAAACCTTTATATTTAAAAATATTTGTGTTGATAAAAATAATCTCTAGATTAAACAATACTTCAGAAATATCAGAAAAATAATTTATATTTCACAGGAAGGCTAATATTTGTCTTTAAATATCTGACCATAGCTTTGGTTATTTATTTCAAACAGTGAAAACAGAATTTAATCAAAAGGCACAGAGTGTGCAACAGAAGTAGATTTGAAGTAAAATATATACAATTTCTCAAACAATTTTATTGACAGTTTTCAGTTTTTTTCGATCTATGCAAGACATTTTGATAAGTAACTATTTCTTTTACAATACAGTCATTTAATAATATTTATTACAAATAAAAATAAAAAGTCATTATTTAAAAATTAAGACATTCATTATATAAAATATGGTCATTCAGGATTTTATCTTGACATAACTACAGTAGAAATGGTTTTCACATTCGTAATTGCAAGTTAATCAACATCTAAATTTTGTTGAATGGTAATTTCATTCTTTAAAATTTGCTATTACATGATTGTCTACCACTGATTATAGGCTATTTTTGTTTAACCGGACAGCTAGTGCTCAGCCATGATGAAATTTGAAAAAAATTATGTAAGAAATACAGAACAGAACATTGGGATACCTAAAACACAGGTGAGATGTCCAATGGTCACCATACACTTATTCACATTTTTGTTAATGCAGTAAAACATTATCCATCATGCTGTCCAGGACATTTGGCCAATCAAAAAGTGGTAAAAAAGTTAAGTAAAAAAAAATTGTCTCTCGTACTGAGCTCAACAAATTACATAATTAAGTCAGTCTTTACTATGAATATTATATTCATTAATTCATTTTCTTTTCGGCTTAGTTCCTTTATCAATCAGGGGTCGCCACAGCGGAATGAACCACCAATTTATAACTGAATCTTGAGAAGTGTGACAATTTGGTGGATAACTGAAAAAGAGAAAATATAAAATAAAATAAAGAATAATAAAATAAAACTGAGATGAATAAACCTGAATTTGTAGTAATTAGCTACACTGAATCCATCAACTAAGGGCGTTGCACACTGGATGCACTGCTCAGGGACACGGTGCGCACATGACAGTTGGAAGTAAAAGAGGTCACACACCGGATGTGTCGCTCAGTGCCGCAACACGGCACGTACATGACAGTTGGAAGTATCGCACACCTGACAGGCATATTCGAAATGTATTTAAATTAAACTATTCCGATGGCACTCTGTGGTGTGGCCATAGAGTCGTGAACAGTGTCCCGAGTCGTGGCTGGGCGTCGTGGACACCCGCCAACTTGCGTCAATGGTGTGTGTACCCTGATAGAAATCTATGTTTACATTTCTAAATAGCATGTCGCGTGACGCATCGCCGAGCAGCGCATCCGGTCTGCGACCCCCTTGAATCACTCTATTAAAACAAATCATATGTTACTGTTTAAAATGTTTTTTCTGTAAATGCTAGATGCTAATGCATACATTTTTATATTTAAAATCATTTCCTTGGCTGCCCTACTGAAAAATCCAGCTTAAACCAGCCTAGGCTGGTTGGCTGGTTTTAGATGGTTGACCAGCCTGGTTTTAGAGGGGTTTTGGCCATTTCCAGGCTGGTTTCCAGCCATTTCCAGCCTGGTCTTAGCTGGTCAGGCTGGAAAATGACCAGCTAAAACCAGCTTGACCACCTAGCCAGGCTGGGAGCCCAGCCAAAACCAGCTATGTCCATCTTAAACCAGGCTGGTCAAGCTGGTTTTAGCTGGTCGTTTTCCAGCCTGACCAGCTAAAACCAGGCTGGAAAAGGCTGGTAACCAGCCTGGAAAACCCCTCTAAAACCAGGCTGGTCAACCAGCTAAAACCAGCCAACCAGCCTAGGCTGGTTTAAGCTGGATTTTTAAGCAGGGTGTGTTGGTATATGGCTTATGACCATATGGTTTATGATGATATTTCACCATTAAAATATTCTAAAAGCATAAAACACCCGAACCTGTCTGAAACTAATGTACTATGCAGAGGTGAATGGCTGTGTTAAGGGGGTCCCAATACATTTGAATAAATGTGACTGTATCGACATAAAATGGGGACACAGCTTTGAAATCATAGACCATACTTGTGTCAATTTAAAGCAACATAGTTTTGATATACAGCATCATTAAGTGTTGCTTTTGATAAACTAAACTTTTTTCATTAATAATATTTTCTGTTTTGATATTTGACAGTATTTATGAATGACCAACCTTCTTTCTGTGGACACATTGTTTTAGATTTAGTGAGAAGACAACAGGTGCCATACATTAAATTTATCAACGGGGAATGTGTCTATGGTGAATGATTAATGAATTCTATTATTAATCCCTGAAAAATAATTACAATTAAACATATATGTTTAATGCGTTCACACAGTTGCCCTCGCAGCTCACTAGGGATCCCACCCGGTAACACTCATCCGGACTACATACCTTACAATTACATAGCTGTTTTAAGTTCAAGTGAATTTATTTGGTTGTTTGCCACCTGCCTTGACCTTTTTGCCTGTTATTTGCATTAAGCTCTGGATTCGCCTCAATTGCTGTATATGGTGGTTTTCAAGTGCTGCCTGACTGACTATTCTCTTAATAAAACTGCATTTGGATTAAACCCCTTGTCCCTCGATACAAAACAATATCCATTGATTTTAATTTACTTGTGTCATTTGCAGTGTTTTAAACTTTAAATCAAATGTTGTAAAATTGTGAGACATCCTGGTTTGGCTGGGTTTTATAATGTAAAAAAATGGGAACAATAATTCTAGAACTGATAAAAAAGAGCAGTAATGCACTACTTCTGAAAAGCGCTGTGGGTATATGATGAAATCATGCCAATCTAGCAACATTCCCAAACTACTTTAATATTACTATTAAAGTTGAAGCACTTTTGAAGTATAAGCAGCATATTTTAAGTAAGCTGAATTTTTAAATATTTAGATATAAATAAGTAAAAAAAGCAACAAGATGAAAGAGTAAAACCAAATATTAGCAAAATATGACTGTCATACACTGGATGGATGAATGGATGGATTGTATGTATTGAATAGTGTGTATGTATAGCATATATTTTGTCTGTTTGTACAATTTTCCATGTACTGTAGATATTTATTTATTTAAACAAAATTTATGTTGTTGTGATTCTGTTGGTTCAGGGCTTGTAAAGCTCTTATAAATAAAATTGAGTGGGCACTCTTACACCATATAACAGTCAGCTACAATGCTGTAATCTGATTGGACAACAATTTCATGAGTTGGACAATGCGGTGATGTCATCATCAGAATGTTATTTTTCAAGCATTCAAAAAGAAACTTTTCACAGTGAAATCTCAGAGGTAAGTGAATCATTAGATAAAGTTAATTTAAAATAAATAGCTTAGACAGATTGCAGAGATTTAGGGTTTTTTCCTCAGTTTAGGCACCAATTATGGATACAGCAATAGACTGTTTAGAAATAATTTTTAATATATTTATATATATATATATATATATATATATATATATATATATATATATATATATATATATATATATATATATATATATATATATATTTATTTTTATTTTTATTTTTTTACAAGAGACTTATCCAGCATCCATATCCACATCCCTATTTAAATTTAACCATGCCTGGAAATTGTTTGTTTTGTTGCTGAAAAATGTTTTGTTTGTTTGTTTGTTTGTTTTTAAATGCATCAGACTTTATTATTTATGCAGTTAATTTAAAAACATAATTTAAAAAAAGATGGTTTGGGCTGTTAGTATACCATTATGTCTTAAGAATACTACATTTACAGTTATCTATGAACTAGTGTGTTCCAATACAATGGCAAAATTTGCAAGATACAGTAAAATATCAGAGATCAGAAATAATTTCATCTGGACCCACCCCCATTTTACATGTCAAGAGAGCTAATTACATAATGGATTTAAAAAAAATGGATTTACTTTGATAAATGAGTGTTAAACTTGTAATCTTGTTAGTTTTTTTATTGTCTCTTGATGGTCCAAAACAAAGGGGATAGTTTTGTTGTCAGGACACCCTTCACAATTGAGTAAAACTCACATTTATATAGGATGTCCATTTCCAGAAAAGAAAAGTTGACAAATAAATCATTTTCACAGATGACTGGTCAGAATGATTTGCATTTACTTTGCACCAATCCAACACAAAACTGTTCTGTTAGATAAGGAGTGTTGTAGAAGGAGAGTGAAAATGTGAAAAATCTTGTGAAAAAAAGGTTTTGTCCACTTATGGAATTAGACCGTGCCATTTCTCACATTAGACCATTCTTTATTTTTCATCATGTTAATTTTGACCTACCTCTAAATGTTTTTTTTTTTGTTGTTGTTGTTTATAAAAATGCTGACACTTAAAGGAAAACTTAAGTCCCCTAGAGTTAAAGGTCCCATGAAATTAAAATAAAGTTTTTTAGATGTTAAAATCAGTGTTGTTTGATTTTAAGATATCTTTACATTAGTGTGCTTCAAAAAACTGACAAAATTTGCGTTAATGGATCACCGGTTTTATTCATGTCACCTCATATTACAGTTTCTCATCAAATCCTGACCAATCAAAAGCTCTCTTTTATCTGACATGCCCTGGTTCCTCTAAGATGCTTCTCATTTGCTTTTCATTTGATGCACTTGAGCTCAACCACTCTCACTGGCAGAGATGGGATGAAACAAAACGGCATTGGCTGTTTTGTTTTTTAATAAAAGAGAGGAGCTACACTATGTCCCACCCTCTCTTAATGTTTCAGTTGAGATTACGCCAAACATCGAATTAAAATGCATGTTTTAAAGCACTTCACAACACCTTTAATCAGTTAATTTTAACTATTTAATTTCACTCAGCCAATCTGGACCTGGAAGCTGAACTTTTAGCTTAGCTTAGCATAAATAACTGAATCAGATTAGACCATTAGCATCTGGTTTTAAAACATTGCTTTAGATTAAATGTCACTTGTCATTTTTGTCAAAGTTTCACTTGTTATTAAAATGGTAAAGAATCTAAATGGTTGATTTCTATAAGTGCATTTTTATTAAAAATCAAGTTGTTATAACACATTTTTCCAGACCTTCAACATTGAGGAAAGCTTTCATTTGAGACCTTGAATTGAATTGAGAATTGAGAACCCCTGTTCACGACTGTTGCTATAAGGTTAAGTCAGAAAAAAGTGGGAGGAGCTTTTCTACATGTCTCGTTTCAGCTGAAATTATGTCACATCAAAGTTGTGCATTTCAGGGCACTTCAGAGGACATTTAAGCTGAAAAGGGCTCTTAAAGAGGATTTGATTCCCCTCGACAGAATCAATTTCAACCTTTTGAATCAACTCTCGATTCTCATCGCCTCAGAATCAATGTATTGATTCTTGAACCAACTCACAGCCCTACTGTACCTTTAATATTTATTTATTTATTGCAGCTTAATGGCTTCTATAGTTCTGTATGCACATCTTCCTTAAGAAGAATTCTCATGACCTACTATACTAAAATATATTTATGAGGACAAAATCTCTCCTCGCCACATGGTAGTAACACACATACACACACACACACACACACACACACACACACACACACGCACACACACACACACACACAGCAGAATTTGCAGTCTAGTCTTAAAGCTTAAGTTCGGCCCATTGCCAACAGGTGTATATGTCACAGTGACCTTTTCCTAAGCACATCTCAAGAGCGGCAGTGAATCAGCACCCCGGCCCTCTACATTATTTAGGTGACTTCTCTAACAGTACACTAACAGCAGCGCTCTTACAGAAGAATAATAGCAGTGAATGTATTAAAGTTTCAACCCACTTTGACAATCCAGAACTCTGAACTCGGTCTGCATGCGGAGAGCAGGCCTTCATTGGGATGTAAAATGCAATCACTTCCTAGGCTGTTTGAATTCATAGGTAGCAACCCATAGGAATGAGATTTCCTGCGTGTCGGGTGTCTGTTATTTTCATTTTTTGTGGTTGCTACTCTGGCTGGTTTATTACAGCCTTTAGTAGCATTACTTTTAAAGCTCTTCTCATCACATCACTAGCTAATGCGTGTTCAAATCTTCAAAACTACACCTGAATAATAAGGATAGAAAAGAAAGTACTCCCAACTAATGTGGAACAGTATTTTATTGATATATAAAAAAAAAAAATGACTACACTGTAAAACCCCAAAAGTTAAGGTACTGTAACTCAAACCGTTAAGGAAACCGATTGCAACAAACCATTTAAGTTCAAAAACTAATCCTAATGAGTACTATGAACTTAATCCATTTGTATAAATAAAGCAAATTGAGCTGTAGCAATTGAGCTTTCAGTAAAACCCCATAAATGAAGAGTATTGACTGTATACAACTGAGTATTGTAAAACCAAATAAGTTAAGGCAACTCAAACGGTTTGAGGAAACCGATTGCCACAAACCATTTGAGTTAAAAAACTAATCTATATGAGTAATGTGAACTTACTCCATTTAAGTTGAAGTAATGAGATTTTAATTAACTCATTACCTTCAACACTGAGTTCAAATCTCTTTACAAATGAGTTGACTTAAGTTTTATTAAATTTTGAGTTAACTACACTCATTTCATTTGATAAAGTTGACTGTTGGGTTTTACAGTGTACATAAAAGACGTCACACATATACAATAGACTAATTCTGGATTCGACAGATAACACCCTTAATATTAAGGCAAAGTGGGAATCTGAGCTTAACAAAAAAATTGAGCATAAGATTTAGGAAAACATAAGTTCAGAATCTCACAAGGGGATCAATAGCCATAACTGGAAAGAGTTTGACTGGAAAACAAAAGCTAAAAGTTTTATAGAACACCATTGATGGTGTCAAAATATGTTGACTCCACAGTCAGAGCAATGCTGGAGGGGTTGCGGGAATGTAAGTAATCACACACGTATATTTTGAGTTTGTCCGAAGATACTTGCATTTTGGAAAAGGGGTAAAGATTGAGATCTACCTTTTACTCTTGCTTTTTTATTTTTTATTTTTTTAACTTGAATGCATACCCCAAAATGTATATAACCAGAGATGCACTACTGGTCAAAAGTCTGGGGTCAGTTTTATTTTATTTATAATATTTTATTTTATTTTAATTTATCCATTTATTTATTTATTTTTAAGATAGTATGTAGTTTCAAATGAAATTATTACTCCAGTGATTATTGCTTTTATTACTATTACCATACATAATACTACTACTACTACTGCTACTACTACTATTATTACTACTACTACTACTACTACTACTACTACTAATAATAATAATAATAATAATAATAACAACAATAATAATAATTAACATCAAAGTGATTTCTAAGGAATTATGCGACTTTGAAGACTAAGTAATGAAGCTAAAAACTCATCAATAAATTACTGGAATAAACTATTAAATTAAATGATAAACTACTTTTGAACAGCTATTTTATATTGCAATACATTTCACAGTTTTACAATTTATACTGTATTTTTGATTATATTAATGCAGCCTTGGTGAGCAGGGTAAGCTTATTTTAAAACATTTAACTGACCCCAAACTTTTGATCGGTAGTGTATATACTACATATACTTTTACTAAGTGCAAGAAAGACTATAACAATAAATTGTATGAAGCCACACCCTCCAACAATATAGCACAGTGGATAGAAACACTTGAATCCATAAATAGAATGAAATACATGACTGCCCAACTAAACAAAGATGGGCACCTATTAATATGTATCTGAACATGGCAACAGGACATAGTAAGGATGTGTCTTTTTGTCATTTGTTTTTATGTACTGGTGGTGTTTTTATTATTATTATTATTATTATTATTATTATTATTATTATTATTATTATTATTATTATTATTATTATTATTATTATTAAATTCTTGAGTTTGAATTGAATTATTGAGTTCTGTAAAATGTTTAAAATAAAATGTATAAAAATAAAGTAAAAAAAAATAGAAAAACATACAGTATTAGAGTATTCTCTATCAAATTCTTATTTAAACTTTAAATGTTGAAATTATTCAGCATTATTGTATTTATCATAGTACCATGACATCATCATATACTATAACATGTTTATGTCTCCATACTTTTTTTGCAATTGATTTTACTTAGTTTGAACAAGATTACAGTTCTGGTAAGCAAACAAGTAACTAGTTTATATTAAAGTTGTCATTTTTAAACAAATTAAATTAAAATCCATAAATTAAAATATTAAAGGTACAGATATTTTAGCAGAACATGATAATAAGATGATAATCTAGTGAGAATCTGGATACGGATTTTAAGGTTTAGTTAAAAAAAAAGTTTAAAGTGAAATAAAGAGGCAAAGGCGGGCCTAATGTAATGTAAACATAATGTTTAATATTAAATATTAATAAAAATTAACACTAGTTAAAGTATACACAATTAAAGTGAGTTAAAACGCATTCATTTCTCATTAATTTAACGGTTAAATTAAGCAAAGTCTAGAGCTCAGAGAAAAAAAAAAATATTTAAAATTAAGAACTCTTTAAGAAAGTGCAATTATTCTTTCTGAATAAATCATCAATGAAGATCCCACCACCTTTTATTCTGTATTGTAAAAATACTTTTGTATTAATGATTTGCCTTATTTTAAGATATATTTTCTAAAAAAAAAAATTTAAAAACACATTTAGTAAATATAGGTATTGTTAATATTGTAACAAAAATAATCAGTTTTGTTTTAAAACAATTGCTTATTTTCAGAAATTAATAAATGACTGCATCCCACATTTCATGGCTAACATTTTAAGGCGTTTACTGTAATTATTATAAATATCTTTCAGGCACGTGATGGCAAATTCAGCTGGAAGCCTGGATCTCCAAGAACAGCTTTTTTTCTAGAATCCCCAGAACATCGGACGCCTGCCACCATCCGGACAAACCATCCAGAGAAAAACAGCCAAAACAAGAGAAAAGAAAAAAAAACAGACAGCGGAGCCCCAAAGAGGAGCAAGAAGAATGACACCCAAAGAAAAGATGGATCGCCAGGCGACTATGCGGAGGCAAATAATGAACGCAACCCCCTTCCAGCGCCCCCTCGCATTTCTCCAAGAGACTTGATGGAGGCTGAGACAAAGTTAGTGTTCGGTGACGAACAGGACATTACCCACAAGTCCCTGGCCTGTACTGCCACACAATTAATGTGTCAAGCGGCTGAAATAGGAGGGCCTCCGAGTGGACCTAATCTCAGCTTTCTGCCTCAAATTGACAAATGGCTCGATGTAGCTTTACAGGACGCCAACTCGTACTACCAACAGAAGAAATATGCCACTGCAGCCAGCCGTTTCACCGCCGCAATAGAGGTACTCGATATTCAAATTATATCACAGGCCTCTCATCCTACAGGCCTTTATCTATTCATTTAATCCACTGCCGCAATACATTTTAAGAAGATGTGAGAGCGCATAGACTGATAGTTCCTAAATTGTACAGAGTATTTTTTTAGATGTGGTTGGATGTTTGGGGGAAAAGCAAACAAACTATACAATGCCTCTTTTGCCATAGTTAAAATCTCTGCCCTTGAACACTTGACTACTTTCATGATGTATTTACTGTATTTGGCACAAATCTTCAAGTGGGTATGAAGATCTTGTGTGTGCTTGTACAATTTCTTACATATTGGGTTAATTCACCCTAAAATGGATAATGTTAACAATTAATCAACTTTACATCCTTAAAATACCCCCTTTGTTCTCTTCAGAACACAAATTAAAGGGGTAGTTCACCCAAAAATGAAAATTTACTCAGTTTACACATCATTAAGGGGTTCCAAATCTTCTTAAGCTTCTTTCTACTGTTCTTTCTACACAAAAGAAGATATTTTGAAGGCTGAAAACCGGTAACCACTGAAAAACAAACACTATGGTTACAGGTTTCCAGCTTTCTCTGAAATATCTTCTATTGTGTTTAACAGAAGGATCTCATAAAAAGTCTGAAATGGGTAAAGTGTGAGTAAATGATGAGAAAAGTTTTTGACGACACACACACTAGCTCTGGGAAAAAAATAAATAATGAAATAAATAAATAAATACATAAAATACGCAATTGGTCTCAACAAACCGCATGATTCAAGGTACCATTTCTTGCTCAGATCAGGGATGTCAAACGCAATTCCTGGAGGGCCGCAGCCCTGCACAATTTATTTCCCTGCTTCAACACACCTACCTGTATAGGTTTCAAACAAGACTGTAAGGCTGCGTCCGAAACCGCCTACTACTCAGCAGGTACTGCATTTGAATTTAAACGTACTACTCGGCCGTTAGTACATTCTATACAGTATGAATATGAGAAGTATGAATGGAATTCTGATGTACTGCATCCGCCATTTTGTCATGGTTATGTGACATACCTGCGTCAGTTGCGTCGCTTTGCTCCCATTCATGAATTCGCTCATGGGGCATCATGGAATGCGCACTTCAGAATCTCCCCGGAAGTAGTAAGTCATCCAGGTACTTCTCGCATACTGATTTTCGTATTTTATGAATTCGGACATACTACTCGGCTCGCATACTGATTTTAGTGTACTGTATAGTATGGAAGTATGTGGTTTTGGGTTAATTAGTTGGATCAGCTGTGTTTAATTAGGGTTGGAACTAAACTGTGCAGGTCTGCGGCTCTCCAGGAATTGAGTTTGACATCCCTGGCTTAGATTATGGACGATTTACAGTATGTACTAATTTAAAGTCTGTGTGAAATCAGGAATTACAATGTTTATTTTGATAGCTCACATGGTTATTCTTAGGATGAACAATTAATCCGTACAAGTTAAAAATAAAAAAATGTTTTTGTAATCTTTGATCAAAGTCTGATATTCCGCCTTTGGAGTGTTGGTCCATCTCTGATGGTGCATTCAAACCAGACGTGGATAAAGCATCAGCCGTGACTGATTTACATGTTAAGTCAATGCAAAGAAGCGCATAGACATTCTGAGTTGCTATTGAACATTTTGCGTGTGTGACATAACTTAACAACATTGACTTAATGCACGAATTGCTCGAGTTGGAAAATCTGAACTTTAGCAGACATTTGTGCTGTGTTATCCAATCAGGAGCTTGTTCTTGTAGAGCCGTGATTATGACATATAGTGCCTGTTCAGTCGGAAGCACCACTGAAAGCTTCCATTGTCCAGGTATAGTTTCTGGAGGAGTTGATAAACTCACAGCTGGGTGCACCTCAGAAAGAATTTAGTGGAATCGCCAAATGAATTTATAGGCTATACGCTGTTTTTCAGCCTTCCTAAAGCACATCTTGATCACAATGATGTGCCCCTTCTCAATATTCTGTTTCTGTTGGAAGTACGTCAACATACTGAAATAAGTCTCAGCAACTTGCAGTTCAACCAGACTGTAAATGTTTAATGTTTTAGAGTTGTTCATATGCCAGAAACTAAAGCCGCATTAATACTATAGTGACACAGCAACAAGATCCCATTCATTTTCAATGGGGTATATGCACAGCTAGTGTTTTTCAGCCAATGATAAACTTTCGGTGAAAGCTTAATGTGACTATTTTCTATTTCACATTTTAAAGACATGGCAAGGGAAAATGGAATTTAATGCAGTGCTTCTTGTCCAGTCTGAAACCCACTTAATCTATCAGGCAGTGATAAATATAAATAAGAAAAAACAGTTTTTTAAAAATCAGACCTTAAACACGACAGTTTCATAATGGGAAGGCAGTTCACCAGAAGCGCTGAGGCTGGCTGGCTGAAATTAAAAGTCCGTTTGCATATACCCCATTTTGAGAAGGCGACTTCCTGTGACACAAGCAGAGCATCAGTGACCAACTTTTATTTGCAGAATATTTTATTTTGTTTTATGGTTTCATGCAAATAAACTCTAAAAGTACCATCAAATTTCATCAAAATAAAACAATAAAAAATTATAAAAATGTGAAATTATCAGAAATCATCAAAAAGAAGTGACCTCATCTTTAGGCAGAACAATTTGAAATTACCATGATGATTTAAAGGGCACCTATGGTAAAAAATCTACTTTTCAAGCTGTTTGGACAGCCATATGTGCATGTATGGTGTATAGACTGTCATATTGGGGTGATATAAGCACACCCAGTGCTTTTTTTTTTCAATTTAACAACATAAAAACGGTGGACAAATTGGAGTGGTTTTCAAATTGACCGCAACTTTACGTAGGAGAGCGGCCCCCCCGCTCACCAATAATGATTGACAGGCGCGTCGTCATATCCTCAGTTTGTTGATTCACGTCCGCCATTTTCAGCGTGAGTCGAAGCGATATCACTAAAGAAACACCCTAGATCTATTTTTAGATGCAAGGCTCATTGGGCTCAACACAAGATCAATATTCTCCACATTATCGCTCTAATCGGAATTTTTGGTTGTATCTTTAGGTAGGTTTGCAAACATGTGTACTTCTCATTGAGTCTACCTTCTACTTCAGCCGTTTGCATTTCTCGCGATCCCAGAAGCTCCCTGTGATCTTAACTAGTATGCGTTTTAGAATTCTAAACATCGGTTTCTATCAGGGTACACTCAAGTCGACGGCTGGGCGCCGCGGACTGCTGCAGAAACCTATGTTTAGAATTCAAAAATGCGTGGCGCGACAATTCGGGACACTTCATGCTTCTGGTGCGCCACAGAGAGTGTCTGGTGCGCCATGTCGCGGCTTCGAGCGCCGCATTCGGTGCCTCAGTCAAAGTTAATTCAGTGTGCGTGGTTATTAGTTTCTGTGTACAAGCTCGGCACTTGAAACTAGCACACAGTTGGCTGTAAAACTGTACAAAGACACAAATGATTTTGTACTCTCTGCTTGGTCTGTGTCAGAGTCGTACATGTACGACTGAACGGTGATCCTCTCTCTCCTTCTCCATCTGCTTGTCAGACTCTGTTGCAAACGCAGAGCGGGTGAGCTCATGGCCCCGCCCCCTTGTTACATTGGCAGGAAGCCGAAACTAATTTACATGTGAAGCAACACACCCCTAAATCAGCGAACTGTGGACACGCCCCCAACATGACACTTTTTAACACATTATAATAAAAAAATCTGAATTGTGTTTTGAACTGAACCTAAACTGGCACACTCAGAAAAACCATAATATTAGTATTAAATCATAAAAAAGAGGTAAACTATGTGCCCTTTAAAACATTTACACATAATAATCCATCATTGCCATGGTATTTAAGTACTCTGACCCCTCAATGTAATTTTATTGTAAAAACTGTCAAACATCAAAAAATGTTTTTAATGATTTTTTAATAAATACATAAAGGTCAGTGAGTGAAATTTAATATAATGACAGTCTAAAATGTATAATTGTTTCTGAGATGTGGTAAAGATCACATTTAATAGCGTTCGTAATTAATGCAATTATTTCACTCAGTCTTAGATAGTGGTCATATTAGGTACAAATATAAACATAAAAAATAGAAGAAATAAGCAAGCACATTTAAATTAAACTAAATACAATTATTTCTGCTGCACTCTAGAGTACATCACCTTAAATTGTTATTGAATGTATTTTATACCACAAATTGGAGCTCAAAAGTGATTTGAATCATAATTCTGAGCTGTAATTGCAGTTTCCTGAATTGCACATACCAGACTCTTGTTTATTTAGATCTCTTAAAAGTCACAGATGTTCGTTCCTTTCTCCCTTTTTTCAACTGAGATGAATACAGTGTCATCCTACAATAATGAGAATATTTATTTGTTGTGAAGTGGAAAGTGAAGAGAATGTTTTCCTTTTTAAGTGAGCTGCTTCAAAATAGGCAGCGCTCAAGGTGAAAGCGTTTGTGTTTAGCACTATTATTCCATTATATCCATGCTCAAAATGAACTCTATCTGAACTCTGGTTACATAAATGCACCAAGGTAGTTCTTGGAATGTGACTGATGTCATTTATTTAAGTTTGTAGACAGGTATAAGGCTTTCCGCTTTAACCTAACAGTAGTTATTCAATTAAATTTGAATTGATAAGCTACAGCCTAACCTCTAAATACTAAAATACTTTCTTTTGGTTATGTTTTGACATTCTTTTATCTAAATTATCTACCACACTACCCTTGGATTTCTTTCATCTTTTCTCATTCTTAGCTGTGCTCCAAAGGCGTATTCAAGAAAGCTTTTAATGCTGATTATGAAGACATCTGTAAGTGGCAAGCTTTATTGAGTCCAGGATTGTTGCCTGCTATCTCCGAATGAAAAACCCTAACTTGGCATTGCTGCATTCATACAGGTAAATCACAAACAAGACACAGGATTTCCTTTCTAAACATTGATTTATTTATATTTATTTTTTGAGTTATAAATTAATATCTTTCTTAATCAAGGACACAGTCAAAATATTTTAAAAAGTTTTATAAAGTTCATTTAAAAAGTACACTTTTACAGAATTTGTATTCCCAAGACACTGTATTCCCAATTTTATAAGACTAAGTGACATGAAATAACTAAATTAAAAAGTTATTTTCTTCTTCTTCATAATAATAAAATAATAAATAAATAATTAATATTAAATAATAATAATTAAATAATGACAATAATAATAATAATGTATATATAATATACATGTACAATATATAACACAAATCTGAAGAAAGAAAGAAAGAAAGAAAGAAAGAAAGAAAGAAAGAAAGAAAGAAAGAAAGAAAGAAAGAAAGAAAGACAAAGTCTCCATCACACGGTGACAACAGTTGCCTTTTTTCTCCTTTATTAAGCCTTTGCGCATCATAATAAACAATATTATGTTAATATTTCAAACTGTGACATAGATATTTGCTTTATTTATATTTTCAATGTGTTTTAGGCAGGTCTTACCATCTGTTAGATATAATAAAAACCTTTTTTGTGGGTACTGTGTAACTTTGCAGTTTTCAAAGCTTCGAACCTATTGGTTTGCAAAATTATTCACTGAATTGAAACTTTCGAAACGGCTCATGCAAGGACACCTGGTGGTCAAAACAGTGTAAATGCAACAAAAACTAATGTAAAATATTCTTTAGAATTGACTTTTCATACATATTACGAACATCACATTGTATTTTTAACCTTTAAGTGCACTTAGCTTATCATCTAATATCAATAAATATTAAGTGTCAGAATAATTGTATAGATTTGTAAGGCTTAATGTTTGATTCATGGGCTTATCTAAACAGGCCAACAAAAGACTTTCTTTCCATTTTGCAAATGTCTTAAATTTCCTAAAACCTGACCAGAGATCAGGTAAAAGATCTGTTCAGCAGTGGAGCAATCTGAATGAACCCGCAATATTCATGTCGGTTTTATGGTATTACACAGATCTCTCCTTAGCAGAATTTAATGAAATTATGTCATCATTATGGAGTCAATCTAGGGCCATATTTACTTGCAAAAAAAAAAAAAAAAAAAATGCAAAGCGAAAATTAATTTGAGAAATAAAAATAAAATTTACTAACAAAAAAAAGATGAAGCAGTGCAAAAAAATTGTTATATTTCTAATAAAAAAATTATATATATATATATATATATATATATATATATATATATATATATATATATATATATATATATATATATATATATATATATTTGCAAAACATTTTTTATAGCATTGCCTTTACAAAACCTGTTCAGTCAATTGCAATGCTCTTTTTAATTTGCTTTTTAGTCAAATGTGAGTTTTTACTTTACGTTTCTGCACATTTCACTCAAGCGGCAACCTCCGGCTCTCCCTCGTGAAGCAAATTCGGAAGTAACTGAAACTGCAATGTATTGAAATTCCGCTAGTCCTGGCTCCATAAGAGCAGATTTCTATTGAGCCAAGTGTTAAAAGGGCCAAATTTACAGCAGAAAAAAAGGTGTTTACAGCCTAGTACAAAGACAATTTTGGTTCAAATAGCTGATATTACCCTTCATGACAACTGTGAGGGGGTGAATTTTTTTATATTTCATCCGTTTGGTTTATATTAAGTCATATTAAGTTTGCATAATTAAGGGCGTGGTCACTTGAGTGACAGCTAGGTCTCGCTGGTCACCGTCACTACACCACACCGGTATATGCATCATATTTTTGTTTTGTTTTGTGTCGCTTTACAGTCAGTTGCTTTTTGGAATTATTTCTGACAATTATCAGATGATATTGCATGCTGTGTGCACTTAACTGTGCTCACAAACCATTCACGTGGCCTCCATTTCCCAGGTGAGCGAACTTATATACTTATACCATCTCTATAAATATATTTGTTTTATTGAAGATCATTCATCATTTAATTTTCTTTAGAACTTGAATGCATTCCAGAATCTGACAGCTTGATTAGCTGTAGGCTCTAGAACACTTATCTGAAGCGTTGTCATACAGTGTTATTCCTGGATTTCATAAGTAGCCTTGCGCTTAATAACACAGACTATATTTGAAGTGTTTGGAAGTAATTTGCGTTTTCCTCCTGTAGAAAAGCATAAGAACAATGCTTAGTGGCTCAATGTATCACAACGGTGTTTTTAAAGGACTAAACACTTTATTGATGTAGTGTACAGCCAAGCACATGATGTAGTAATGAAGTATTAAGCGTTTCTCCCAAAGAAAAGTCTAAGCAAAATGCTAGCAGGCATCAATAGCTCGAACAAAATGGTGACAGTTGGCCACGCCTACTTGTAGCTTCTTTTGCGTTGTTTAGAAACCTATGAGTGACGTCACGGATACTAGTCCATATCTTTTACAGACTATGGTTTCACTTTGTGGCTCTGATTTGACAAGGGGGCGGAGTCAAGGTAAGTTGGGCTTTTACTGCGGGCCTGCACCTCCTCCATTTACGCAACGTCATTGTTTGCTTGCCAACCCCCATAAAACTTTGAAAGAAGCAAAAACATGGTTGAGCAGAGGCACGCGAGAGAAGTTGAGGTATGTCTAATTGATAGTTTCATTTTATTTGTCTTCTTTCAAAGCTTTATGGCGGTTGGCAAGCAAATGATAGTTGCATTCCGCCCCTATTGGGCTGTAAGACATCACCTCGTGATACTGTAGGTGGGTTCGACATGAAGCACGCCTGTAGCTGGCAATCAATGAGATTAGCCGAGCGCAGGCAGGGGCAGAGTCAATAGTATCTGGATGCAGCCTTTATGATGCATGCTGAGATTGCATCTCTCAGCGATTCAATGTCAGACACAATGCACTCAATAGAGCTAGTGACGTCACTGTGAGGGGTAGGGTTAGGGGTGGGGTTAGGTGAGCCCATTAAAAAGCATTGGGTGCAGCTCAGATTGCACTGCACCAGGTCTGCATCCAGAGTTGAAAACGGAGCCGTCAAGCCAGACAGTTCGAGGCTCAAAGTTGCTGCAGTCATGATGACCGATCACATGGCGTAAACATTTATTTATTTATTTATTTATTGCAATAACAGCAATAGATTTACAGCACAATTAAAACAGAATACAGTCTCTACAAACATAGTTCATTTTAAAACAATAAGTTAATTCTGAATTAAATTTAAATAGCCTATATAACAAACGCATAAGAAACAAGAGGAAAACGAGAGGACACATAAAAAAGGAAATGAATATCCATGAATAGGTCTATTAAACAAAACAATAAGCACAAATTCTAGGAGTTGAAACATCAGTCTTTAGGCTACTAGATGTTGAATGGTATGTCAATACCTTTCCAGTGTTTGTTTGAATATGCTAAAAAGGGGTTTACATTTATAGACATAAAACTTTCCAATATATCTTAGGGCAAAACCCAAAACAAGGTGTTTTGATTAAGTTTTAAACAATGATTGAGATTATTTTAGATAATAAAAGCATTTTTTTAAAAAGGCACTTTAATCCAAAAAAGATTGAACAAAAGGAGCTAAATAAATGAGCTACACTTTAAGTGGAAATTTCCCAGAAAGAGCAAGTACAATGTCACTTCTGCATAAATAGCTTGACAGGAAAAAAATACTTTATAATCATATAGTTAAGAAACCTTTATAGGGGGGTCATGATCAATGATGATAATTAAGAAAATACAATTCACTACCCTAACTACCTAACACAAAATAGAGGTCAAAAGGTTTTACAAATAAAATGGCGTCAAATTCATTACTATCCCAATATATATATATATATATATATATATATATATATATATATATATATATATATATATATATATATATATATATATGTGTGTGTATGTGTGTGTGTGTGTGTATATATATATATATATCTATATATGTATATATATGTGTGTGTGTGTATATATATATATATATATATATATTATATATATATATATATATATATATATATATATATATATATATATATATATGTGTGTGTGTGTGTGTGTGTGTGTGTGTGTGTGTGTGTGTATATATTGTGTGTGTATATATTGTGTGTGTATATATATAGCAAACACAAAACAAACAGTACTCACAAATTTCTGGTCACAACTTTAACAGTCAAAAACTCTACACTAAACAACATACCATCGTTTCAACAAACACAAAGCCACTGACCAAAACAAGATGACCGCCAAGGACGTTTCATGTGTCATGGCTTTTAAAACACTGTAGGCCAATCAGGAACAAGCAATCAGCTGGAAGTGGAAATCAGATGTTATAGACAAAGCAGAGAAACCGATGAGACAAGATAACTAAAGGGTTGTAACAATTACAAGTCTGTATGACTTATTTGAGTTAATATTTAGGTCATTTATTAAAATATACCAACTAAATAATTTATGGAGCTGAATACAGTAGTCTGTATAAAAAGGCCGAATAAACCTATGCAAACATTATAAACATTATCGTTATAAACAAATTATTTAGCAAAAGATGACACTGCAGTAAAATATTTGTAATCTTTTAATAAGCATGATATATACAAGATAGAGATGGTATAAAAAGTTAATTGTTTGTTTTGAATTTTGTGAGAGGGAAATTATCCAATAATAAACCCGAAACACACGTGGTTGTTGTCATGTGGTGAACTCAGCCAATCATGAAATATCAGTGACGTCATTGCAGCTCCTGCAGTCGCTCTTCAGATGCTGCACCGGCTGAATCAATCATCTGACCTCGGAGCGCTGTTGCGGTACTTTGATGCCACATGTGACAGTCACGTGGCGTCAGAAATATCTAACCGGCATGTACCAATTTAAGACAGATTTCGATCAGTCTGCGCAGCACTGCATAAAGTCGGGTGTCTACAGGTGATGACGTCACTTTAAGCTCCAGGCCTGCCGTAAACACTCAAGTTTTGACTCCGCCCCTTGTCAAATAAGGGCCACAAAGTGAATTGCACAGAAACGTGAAATGAAAAGTAAAAACAGTATATATGGCCCTAGATTGACTCCATAGACCTTGCCAGTTTGATACGCTCTCCAAAACACTGATTCAAAAAGATTTGTAAAGGTTTCATAGCGCCATGAAGCAGTGCTTTGAAAGCAGAGATCACTACTTCCAGAAACCTTTAAATAATGCCAAAATACATAAATCCAAAACTGTGCATTCAAGGTCAGGATATATAAACCATCTTAAAGTGGGTCTGTAAACTCCAAAATGGCCATGACAGTTTCATCTAGGTTCAATCATCAATGACCACAAATGATCTGCAACACTCTCACCACATAGATGGATGTTGATTGGTGTGTTTGAGCGTAGTGTGACAACAGTCATTTTTTAAGTGGACGGTGAGAGTAAAGCCTCCTGACCTCCAGTTAACTGTGTCTGCTGTATCCAGTTAGTCACGGCCCTGTGCGATTCTCCTTTGCTCCTCCATTAGTGAGAGAGAAGGAGAGAGAGGGTTTGCGGTTTCTCTGAGCAATAACTCATCCTGACTGCATTGTACCCTTGAAAAGTTCTGAACAGCTTAAGAAATGAAATGAAGTCTTTGCAGCTCCCTCTGCAGACTAGAGGAGAACCGCAACAGTCAAAGTAAGCTGACGGAATAATATATATTTATTTATTTCGCAATATTTGCGTTTTTATTATGCACATTTTGGGATAATGCATAAAAAAAACAACGTTTATCCAGTGGTGGGCTGTCAGGGTCGGCAACGCCTTCCCTGCTGGCCCAAACACAAAAATCACTGATTTAATTTTAATAGATTTTCTATGAATGTTTATTAAATAATTTCCTATTGTCTGTTCTCTTCATTTCATATATTTTCACTGGGTTGTGTGTCTTCCAGTTATTTAAAAAAATATATATTATTATACAAACATACAGAAATAACTAGAGACAAATCACCATATAGGTCAGTTGGAGGGCACAGTAGCTTAGTGGTTAGCACTGTCACCTCACAGCAAAAAGGTTGCTGATTTGAGTCTCAGCTGTACCAGTTGGCGTTTGTGTGGAGTTTGCATGTTCTCCCCATCTTCATATGGGTTTCCTCCGGGTGCTATATATATATATATATATATATATATATAAATATATATATAAATATATATATATATGTTCACATATATTTTATTTTTTTATATATATACAAGTGTGTGTGTGTGTGTATATGAGTGTAAAGTTCATTTAGCAGTTTAAATTTATTGTCCCTTCAAAATAACTAAAAATACAGTCAATAATAGCTGAACCCCTGGTAACAAAAGTGAATACACCCCTAAGAGAAAATGTACAAATTGAGCACAATTAGTCATTTTCCTTTCCCTGTGTCTAGTGACTCATTAGTGTTACACTGTCTCAGGTGTCACCAGATAGCATGTGAGTTAAATTTGGTATAAGAGCTCTTCCACTCTTTCAACCTGGCCACTAAAAGTTCAATATGGCACCTCATGGCCAACAACTCTCAGAACACCTGAAAAAACGAATTGTTGTTTTGCATAAAGATGGCCAAGGCTATAAGAAGATAGCCAACACTCTGAAACGATGTTGCAGCACAGTGGCCAAGACCATCCAGCGCTTTAAGAGGAGATGTTCTTCTCAGAACAGGCCTCGCCATGGTCGGTCAAAGAAGCTGAGTGCACGTTCTCAGCGTCACATACAAAGATTGTCGTTAAAAAAAGACGGATGAGTGCTTCCAGCATTGCTGCAAAGATTGAAGGGATGGGAGGTCATCAGACCGTACGTCGCACACTGCATCAAATTGGTCTGCATGGTTGTTGTCCTAGAAGGAACCCTGCTCTAAAGATGATGCACAAGAAAGCTCTCAAACAATTTGCTGCAGACATGCAAAGTAAGGACCAGCATTACTAAAACTATGTCCTGTGGTCTGATGAGACCAAGATAAACCTATTTGGTTCAGATGACGTCAAGCGCGTGTGGCGGCAACCAGGTGAAGAGTACAAAGACAAGTGTGTCTTGCCTACCGTTAAACATGGTGATGGGAGTGTCATGATGTGGGGCTGCATGAGTGCTGCTGGCATTAGGGAGCTACATTTCATTGAGGGAAATATGAATTTTAACATGTACTGTGACATACTAAAGCAGAGCATGATCCCCTCCTTACGGAAACTGGGCCGCAAAGCAGTTTTCCAGCATGATAATAACCCCAAACACACCTCCAAGATGACCACTGGCTTGCTAAAGAGGCTCAGGGTAAAGGTGATGGACTGGCCAAGCGTGTCTCCAGACCTAAACCCCCTATAGAACACCTCTGGGGCATCCTAAAAAGGAAGGTGGAGGAGCACAAGGTGTCAAATGTCCACCACCTCCATGATGTTGTGTTGAAGGAGTGGAAGAGAATTCCAGTGGCAACCTGTGAAGCTCTGGTCAACTCCATGCCCAGGAGAATTAAAGCTGTGCTGGAAAATGATGGTGGCCACACAAAATATTAACATTTCAATTTTTTTTCTTAGGGTTGTACTTACTTTTATTGCCAGGGGTTCAGCTACTATTGGCTACATTTTTAGTTATTTTGAAAGGACAATAAATTTACACTGCTAAACTAACTTTACACTCACTACTTTTCCACTCTCTCAACCTGTACTCAGCAAAATACATTTAATAATGTTAAAGGTTTGAAATGTATCAATAATATTAAAAGTGTTACCATTTTTGTTGGAGTGCAGTAAGTGCACTATTCTGTGTTTCTGATTGGCTGTATTTAAATTTCTGTGTTGAATGAAATATGTCGTTTTCCACCAAGGCAACCCAGGGCACATAACTCACATTTTCAAAGCAGAATATCTGACTTCGTTTTTCAGAAATACAAGAATATTAATTTAGCATGTTTCCTATATATCTACAAACATACTGTATTATGGTGCTTTTAAGCTTTGGAAGAATCAAAAACTTTCAGACAGTACCTTTAAGTAATGAATTTATCATTACTTAGAAAAGTAGTAATATTACATAACTCGCATTACTTGTAATTCATTACCCCCAACAGTGGTAGTCAACATTTAAAGTGGATCAAAACATGAGAATTAGTTGCAATGTAACTTAAATTCTACAAACGGACCATCAAAATAAAGTATGACCAAAAAAACTTTATTTGATCCACTTTAAAATGTTGATTACTGTATATAGAGATGTAATATAATTTTGTCCTTTTCCCCCAGCCCAACAGAAATACACAAACACACAAACCACACTTACTGAACAAAAAGGTTCCAAATACAGAGGACTAAATTAACAAGTAACAGCTGAACTGAAAACACTTTCAATCACTATATTTATCTTTTAATTAATGTATTTTAAATTACATTAACAGTAGCACTGTGCTAATTTGCAGATATTCTACACGTGACAATGTTGTCCAAACTATTCCTAGTTATACAGTCTACAAAACTAATTTAAAAATAGACATTGCATGTTGTGTATGACAAGCTTAGATATGGCAATGTAAAGACACATTCCAACTGAAAGAAGACAAAGTTATAATAATATCTAATATATATAATAGATACTAGAATACTTTCAGCACAACTTTGATGAAATATTACAATAGTTTCAGCACAACTTTGAAGAAAGATTTTGATCCACTTCAAATGTTGACTACTGTATATTGGTTATTATAGACTGTTTGGAAGGAAATGGGTTGAGGTAGGAAATACATGTTTAATAGAAGCAGATGGGTTGTCGTGGCAACATTATGAGCCATATGTAATGCACCAGCAATTCACTGTTTGAAATCAGGTTTTCAAAGCCAGTCCACAGCATATCAAAAGCACACCGTCTGAAAGCCAATTAGAGAGCAGTTTAAGCTGTTCAGGGGGAAATGTAATTTTGGAGGAGACAACAGCACAAAAAATAAACACGGGAACATCATTTGGCTGACCTCAACCTTGTTCCTTTCCATTTTTAACTGGAAGGCTAAACACTTCAAGTCGCCATGAAATCAAAGTTGACAATTCTCATTTTTGCAGCAATTTTTCATGCGGACGCATATTTTTTGATCAAAATATCTTCTCTTTTCCTTACTGAGATGTTTTCTCTTTTCTGGTCACATGCTTATTGGTTCAAGGCTGTCAGGCATCTAGTGATTCAATCAATTCCTCATCATGTACCAACCGACAATTTTGCTTCTTCTTTGAAAAGCTATGATCCAAATTAAAGATCAGCAAGCTCTCCAAGCTTGCTTTTTTAGCTTTATGGGTTGGAAGTGCATCAGTGCGATTCATACTGTACATCAGGCCTGTGCTCAGACCCTTACAGGGGCAGGCGCTCAAAGCGATCGTAAAGTGACAAGCCTGGGGGCGGTGGGTAGGGTGGAGATGGACAAACGGTTGCGATCGCAAAGCGAAGAGCAGGGGGGGTGGGGTGATGTGAGGGAGTGGGGAGAGAGATGGACGGACGGTTGCGATCGCAAAGTGAAGAGGTAGGGGAGGGGGGGAGATGGATCACCGGGTCACCCCCCTGTGTGTACATCAAACACTACTGACAATGAACAGCAGGGCTGTTTGCATGCAAGATTTCACTGAAATGTTGCTAATGTAACCGCACATTAATATACTTGTCTTACATGTCAAGTGCTTATACCATGCGTTACTGATCAATTAAAGCATCACTTTTACTGCACGGAATGTCTGAATTAGGCTTGCGAGATAATACTGGATGTGGAATCAGTGGGGACAAATCTCTTCAGCCTCAGATCCTGAACATAAACCATTCTATTTTATTATTATATCATATGCCTGGAAGTGCACCAGGC
This sequence comes from Danio aesculapii, assembly GCF_903798145.1. Classification (NCBI taxonomy): domain Eukaryota; kingdom Metazoa; phylum Chordata; class Actinopteri; order Cypriniformes; family Danionidae; genus Danio; species Danio aesculapii. Next base: position 7,371,432 of record NC_079445.1, on the reverse strand, counting down.
ACAAAAAGAGAATAAGAAGAAAAGAAAACAAGTACGTTTCAATTTTTATTCATGATTAAAGTGCTTTCAAACTGAGAGAATGAGATGACACCAAGTTGGAAATGCATGGGGGAAAAGTGAGTGTATAATTCATACATACTGCAGCTCAGAGGTTTTTGGTTTGCTCATTTAAAGTTTATATTTTGAACTTCAGTGTCGATATATGGTGCAGAGTTAGAAGAAATAGCCTTCACAGCATCCAAAGGGCCTTCAGAAGCCCAAACTGCCACACTGTTGCTATACTGTACACACGAACATCCTTTTCCTGTCAACACAGAAGCTTCAGAACAGTAAATAAACACCTCTTGCATACCTGGGGTGCGTTCTTCGCACGTGGATTACTCAATTAGCTGGATTTGGATATTGAAGATTTGACACGATCCAGGATCGTTTAGTTCTTCAAAACTCATCTGAGTCTTGTTGTCATAGCCACAGTTCTGGTAGCTCAAACCTGCTAGGGAGCTGGCTCATTTCATATAAATACATTAGATCGGGTCAGTTCAAGCAAAGATAATACTGAAAGTATGTACTGAATTCTGATATTTCTTACAGTAGTTATATACACTTGGGAAAATAGTATAAAAAAAAAAAATATATATATATATATATATATATATATATATATATATATATATATATATTATATATATATATATATATATATATATATATATATATATATATATATATATATATAATATAAATTAATAAAACTTATGCAATCTGCACTTCTAAGTAATAGTACAAAGACTGCCACCTAGTGGTTTAAAGAGAAAATTTATTGATATGAACTTTTTAAATACAAACGCGTACATGCACTATATTCGACTTTTTAAAAAAAAGGATAATTTATGCAGTCATGCACATGTTTTGACCGCTAATATGCTGGTGATTGACATTTACCGATATCAAAATGCTTTTTTGATGCGAAATTAATTTATACAGTTATTCCTTACGCCGATTAAGAAAACTTGAGCAGGTCTAGGCTACTATAATAAAGAAAACAAACTGTTTACTGCTAATTTTATGTAATTTTGCTCACATGGATAACTGAATATAAATCGGATGCTGTCATTACACTGCTGTGCCGTCAGCCAATCGTTGGATTTCTGATCATGATTTCGTGGATCGATAGATCTGTCCTTCAAAACATGTGCAGTGATCTCAGATCAGTTCATCCAGACATTTTAATCTGATTCACAAACTTGTTTAAAGAACCAAATTAGCCAGAGATCAGTTATCAAGATTAAAAGATCCAGGATCTGCCAAATCATCTTAGATCATTTAAGCGACGTACGAAGAACAGACCCCTGAATGCTTGCAGACATGTGCAGCAAATACAATCATATTTACAGACTGATTTGGTGATTTGATTCAATTTGAAGCAGGATTTGATTTAATGTCAATTACTTATGGAATTAACATGGAACCCATGTTTAAACATAAGCCGTGGTCACTTAAAACTTCCAGGGCATATTAATGAAATTTACATTTACATTAATAATAGAGCCCAGAAAATGTTAAATGACTTTAAATGTAAACAAATGTACACTAAAGCAGCACAATGCACATTGTAAAAATAAAAACATTGCCAATATGAAAAAAAAACAAAAAAAAAACAATATATATATATATATATATATATATATATATATATATATATATATATATATATATATATATATATATACATACATACATACATACATACATACATACATACATACATATATATAATCACAACTCAAATTATAAATTGAAAGCCCTTAAAGCCATTCATAAACACACTCTTACATCTTACATTACCTACAAATATGGTATTTCAGAAACAATACAAAAATCCTAAAAACTGTCTTCAGGCAACCTGATGTCTTATTAAAAAAATAACTGGAAAAAATGCTTATGATTATGCTTCCCAACAATGCCATTAGATGTTTTTGTATTATTAAAAAGAAGGATGAATATGTTTAATCAGGGACATGCAGAGATATTTTGAGAGACATGGGCTCAAGTGGAAAAAAGGAACTTTTCTTATTTATTTTTATAAATAAAATGGACTGAAGGATAGTTCCTACAAACATCCACCACATACTCACCCTTCAGTGCTTTACATCATTCTGAGTTTTCTTTTGTTGAACAAAAAGTAAAATACTTTGAAGAATGTTGGACACCGATAGCCATTGACTTCTTCACTAATCAAAAAAAAAATACTATGGAAGTCACTGGCTACTTGCAGACTACATACAGTTCTTCAATATCTCAATTTTTGTTCAACAAAAAAAAAACTATGATGAGAGAATTACAATTTTTGGAAGAACTATCCCTTTAATACACATTCATTCATTCTGTCACGTGTAAATAAGGGTACAGAGAAGGATCCAATATGCAAGTGAAAGTTTAATAGACACTGTCAAATTAAGCCAACAGGGTTACAAATGGAGGGCTAGGACAGTGGGATACTGGGGCAGGAACAGATAGGCGAAACGAAGTCCAGCAGTCACTCCTCTTAGTCCTGAGCACATACAGACTCACATAAGCAAACACAACGAACTGACAAGGAGACATAGAAACGTAGCCCAGATATAGGCTCAATAATGGACCTCAGCTGGTGATCAAATCAAACAGCTGAGTGCCGTCATAACACGTGACCAAACAAATACACATGGACAAACAAACAACACAAACTCACGTGACAAAACAGATACTCCGGAAAGCGCACAAACCTGCAACCGTGACACATTAATTTCCTTCAACTTAGTCCCTTATTTATCAGGGGTCGCCACAGCCGAATGAACTGCCAACTATTCCAGCATATGTTTTGTGCCGCAGATGCCCTTCCAGCTGCAACCCAGTACTGGGAAACACCCATACACTCTCACATTCACACTCGTACACCATGGCCGATTTTGTTAACCCAATTCACCTATACCTCATGTCTTTGGACTGTGGGGGAAACCGGAGCACCCGGAGGAAACTCACACAAAAACGGGGAGAACATGCAAACTCCACACAGAAATGCCCACTGGCTAAGCCGGGACTCGAAACAGCACCCTTCTTGCTGTGAGGCAACAGTCCTAACCACTGAGCCACCATGCCACCCCTAACCACATACTTTTTTTTTTTATTCCGCCACACACAAATGTTTATTCATTTTTCAACAGATGTCTACAAGATAATGTTCCCTAAACTTTACGCATGGTCTGCTTTAAAATTCATAATTTTTTATGACAAGAACAAGGTGAGATACAATGTGCATGTTTTTTTCTAAATGGAAAATTTGGAAATAAGGGGTGGCATGGTGACTCAGTGGTTAGCACAGTCGCCTCACAGCAACTAGGTAACTTGTTTGAGTGCCAGCTGGGCCAGTTGGTATGGGTTTCCTCCGGGTGCTCTGGTTTCCCCTCAGTTCAAAGACATGTGCTATAGGTGAATTGGATTAACTAAATTGGCCATAGTGTATGTGTGTGTGTGTGTGTGTGTGTGTGTGTGTGTGTGTGTGTGTGTGTGTGTGTGTGTGTGTGTGTGTGTGTGAGTGTGTGTGTGAGTGAGTGAGTGAATAAGAGTGTGTGGGTGTTTCCCAGCACTGGGTTGCAGCTGGAAGGGCATCCGCTGTGTAAAACATATGCCAGAATAGTTGGCAGTTCACTACAATGTGATGACCCCTGATAAGAGACCGAGCCATAGGAAAATAAATGAATGAGATTGGAATTAAACATTAAATTAAGTCTGGACCAGTAGCCTTCAGGTAAGTCCATCAAATGCTGACAAAATACAGACAACTGTTTCTCTGTTGTTCGTCTGTAAATATTTCAGACCACAACCGAAAATCTTCCACGTCATGTAGTCACTTGTGCACATCAAAAGCTATTTTTTCACTCCTCTGAACAAACTGCGAATGCCTTTGGTATAATCACTTCATGTGTACTAATGTCTGCCGTTTCCTGCATTATTGATTTCATATTTCATATTGCTTAAAATATATTACATTGCTTGAATACAGCCTTATCCACAAAAAAACCTAGGCTTTAGTTCATTTTAGAAGTCGTTCAGAGTAAAACGGTTGAATAGTGTCACAATCGCTCAAGCATATTTCCTATATTGTTTCATTTTCTATCACACAATAGGACATTGATGAATCGTGGAGATGAAGTTAAGTATAATCGTGTGACTACCAACTGTAACCGTAATAATATATACAACTTCCCTGCCATCATTCTAAGACCATCTGCCTTGATTTGTGACTTCTTGAAAGGTCTTAAATTGTGGAAATTAAGGCAAATTAAGACTTTAAGGCCCACAGAAATGATATCCATTAATACCCATTATTGTTTCAGTCAATAAAAGCATAGCCATAATTTACATCAGGACAAGCTGAAAGAGTCATACTGACAAACATGGCTAGCATTTTGAGTTTTGTGAGCAATGGCTAAATCGTCACCTTAGAATTATAAGGTTCTATCTGACATTTTTTTTTAAATTGAGTTATTCACAAATTCTTATTAAATGACAACCTTTTTACATTGTGTTTTTTTAATAAGTTGTATACATTTTAAGACTTTTTATTTAAGAACCAAAAAAAAGTTATCTCCAAAGTTGTATTCTAGCTTGGTTCTATAAGGTTCTTTCTGTGAGCCAATCAGCATTTCAAATGCACACACAAGGACCAATCAGGCACAGTTTTCTTTGTCATTTCGCTGGACTGCTCCTTTGACAGGGGGAAAGACCAAAATGAAACACAAAATCAGAGTAGACTAAATAATGCCGCACCACACAAAATTGAGAAGAAACCCGAAACTAAAAAGATGAGTGTAAATGTGATGATTTAGAAGCATTTTTAGACATTGAGATGAAATGTTACATTTTACATTGTTGAAAAACAAACAGTTATCAAAAAATGTCATATTAAATGTTAAATATTTATTTGTGAATATATAGTCAACATTTTTCAGTGTTTATTAAACAACTCATTTGCACAGTGTCTGTTTTCTTTTAATGTCTTTGAATTTGATATTAAGACTTAAAGGGCAAATATTTTAATTCATGGGGCATATAATTCAATAAATATAATTTAATAATTCTCATTCTCATAAAGCATATAATTAAATAAGTATTACCATATTAATTGCATAAAATTAGAATATGCATTGGACAAAATATTTAGCACAGCCTTGTATGCTTAATTTGAACAAGAAATAATATTCATCCTAAAACATTAAATAAAAAAAATAAATTAACTCTCAAACATCACCTTAACACCAATTTATTTATTTATTTTTTATTAAATTAATAAGCAGACTGATTGTATTTCTTGAAAAGTAATGCTTCAGTGAATGATCTGCCAGATAGACCCTTATAATTCCATGTGGGAAATGAGTTTTTAGAATTAAAAGGTTCTATCTGCATTTGCGCGGTTTCTTTTACCCCAACTTGCAAATTTAAAAGAATTTTGATAATTTACATTTAGAGTACATTTAGGGTCTCTGTCATGCTAATGTATAAAAAAGAACTTGTTAGACGCATGTTGTTTGCTGTGTGGAATGCAAAAACTTTGAAGCTCAATATCTCAAAATCAAATAGAACGGAGATATAACCTTATAAATCCAAGGTCAAATTTACTTATGATTTTGATTGTACTGGTTTGTTCATTCAGACAAAATACATACTTTTGAGACTAATACTTTAGACATTTTAGCTTACATTTTTTTAACACAATAGAACAAATTAACACTTGGTAACACTTTATTTTGATGGTCCTTTTGATTATAGACTGTCAGGAGAAGCACCTTAGCATCGAGAGCAACACCGAGTAAGTACATTTAGACCTGTTTTCAGTTGCTGTGTTTGGTTAGAGAACACTTAGACTTGTTTCAGCTGGCTGTGTATTGGTTGTTGGACTTTTAAAATTGTTTTCAGCTATCTGTGTTTAGTGTTTGGTTAGAGAACAGTTAGACTTGTTTCAGCTGGTTGTGTATTGGTTGTTGGACATTTAAAATAGTTTTTCAGCTATCTGTGTTTAGTACTAGCAAGTTTTAGCCACTGTTTCCTTTTGTTTACTGTAAGAGCTTGCGTGCCGAGCCGGAGGTTTTTCGCGCGCCCCCGCGGCTGCAGTTTCGGGTGTTTTGTAACTTTGGAGGCGTGTCCAAACGCCAGGTAAAGACTATATATTTGAACACATTTGGTCTAGCTAGCAGGAGAAGCACCTTAGCATCGAGAGCAACACCGAGTAAGTACATTTAGACCTGTTTTCAGTTGCTGTGTTTGGTTAGAGAACACTTAGACTTGTTTCAGCTGGCTGTGTATTGGTTGTTGGACTTTTAAAATTGTTTTCAGCTATCTGTGTTTAGTGTTTGGTTAGAGAACAGTTAGACTTGTTTCAGCTGGTTGTGTATTGGTTGTTGGACATTTAAAATAGTTTTTCAGCTATCTGTGTTTAGTACTAGCAAGTTTTAGCCACTGTTTCCTTTTGTTTACTGTAAGAGCTTGCGTGCCGAGCCGGAGGTTTTTCGCGCGCCCCCGCGGCTGCAGTTTCGGGTGTTTTGTAACTTTGGAGGCGTGTCCAAACGCCAGGTAAAGACTATATATTTGAACACATTTGGTCTAGCTAGCAGGAGAAGCACCTTAGCATCGAGAGCAACACCGAGTAAGTACATTTAGACCTGTTTTCAGTTGCTGTGTTTGGTTAGAGAACACTTAGACTTGTTTCAGCTGGCTGTGTATTGGTTGTTGGACTTTTAAAATAGTTTTCAGCTATCTGTGTTTAGTGTTTGGTTAGAGAACAGTTAGACTTGTTTCAGCTGGTTGTGTATTGGTTGTTGGACATTTAAAATAGTTTTTCAGCTATCTGTGTTTAGTACTAGCAAGTTTTAGCCACTGTTTCCTTTTGTTTACTGTAAGAGCTTGCGTGCCGAGCCGGAGGTTTTTCGCGCGCCCCCGCGGCTGCAGTTTCGGGTGTTTTACTCTCGAGGCGTGTCCACCTGAGCTCAATCAGCAAAGCGCCCGGGGGTCTATATAAGCGACTAGTCTCACCGCGGCAGCGGTCGCGGCAGCCTCGTGTGAAGCCCGCCTCGTGTGAAGCCCGCCTTGTGTGAAGACCGACGAGGGTAAAGACCATCGACTCTACCTGTGCGACTCCACCGAGCAAAGACACCGACAAAGCACTTGAGTACTTCTTACTTTATTTTTTTTTCCTTTTCTCTGCACTCATTATTGTTTTCCTTGCACTTTATTATGTGTTTACTAATTCCTGTTGTTACTAACACTCGCAGAGCACGGGAGGTACGCTGCAGGCGCAACCCTCACAACCTTCGATCAATTCATGTATCTTCTATTTCACAACTCTCTCTCTCTGTGGGCCTCTGGAATTGTCAATCTGCTGTTAACAAAGCAGATTTTATTACCTCCATAGCCACTCATTATGACTTTAGTCTCATGGCTCTAACTGAAACCTGGCTGAGACCGGAGGACACTGCTACACATGCAGCTCTTTCTACTAATCTCTCTCTTTCCCACACCCCACGTCAGACAGGGAGAGGGGGTGGGACTGGACTACTGATTTCCAAAGAATGGAAATTCACTCAGAGACCGTCCCTGCCAAAAATCAGCTCTTTTGAATTCCATGCAGTCACCATTATCCACCCCTTTCGCATAAATGTGGTTGTCATCTACCGCCCACCGGGTACATTAGGTCACTTCTTGGATGAACTGGATGTTCTTCTCTCATCTTTTTCTGATTATGACACTCCCTTGTTGGTGCTAGGTGACTTCAACATCCACATAGAAAGACCTCAAGCTGCTGACTTCCAGACTCTGCTTGCATCTTTCGACCTCAAAAGAGCACCTACTTCTGCTACTCACAAATCAGGTAATCAACTAGACCTTATTTACACTCGACATTGCCTCGCTGACCAAACACTAGTAACTCCACTACAAACATCGGATCATTTCCTTCTCTCTCTCAACATCCACATTACTCCTGAGCCGCCACACACTCCTACTCTAGTTGCCTTTCGCAGAAACCTACGCTCTCTCTCACCCAACAGACTATCCACCATTGTTTCTAACTCTCTTCCTCCATCTTCCAAACTCTCTGCACTTGATACGAACAGTGCAACTGATACACTCTGCTCCACGCTAACATCATGTCTAGACAGACTATGCCCCCTGACATCCAGACCAACCCGAGCCAGTCCTCCTGCACCCTGGCTCTCTGATGTTCTCCGTGAGCATCGCTCAAAACTTCGGGCTGCTGAGAGAAGCTGGCGAAAAACAAAAAATCCTGAACAGCTCATAACATACCAAACTCTTCTGTCTTCTTTCTCGACTGAGGTTACTTCTGCAAAGCAGACATACTTCCGTCAGAAAGTCAACAGTGCCACCAATCCTCGCTTGCTTTTTAAAACATTTTCCTCCCTCCTTCACCCTCCTCCTCCACCCGCATCCTCCACACTCACTACTGATGACTTTGCTACATTCTTTTGCACCAAAACTGCAAAAATCAGTGCTCAATTTGCTGCACCTACAACAAACACGCAAGATACACCACCAACACCACACACACTCACCTCTTTCTCCCAGCTCTCTGAGTCTGAGGTGTCCAATCTCATGCTATCAAGCCATGCAACCACCTGTCCGCTAGATCCCATTCCCTCTCATCTCCTGCAAACCATTTCTCCTGCAGTCATACCAACACTGACTCACATAATTAACACATCTCTTGACTCTGGTCTATTCCCTACTTCATTTAAGCAGGCTAGGGTAACCCCTCTGCTAAAGAAACCCAACCTGGATCAAACGCTACTTGAAAACTACCGACCGGTATCCCTGCTTCCATTCATGGCCAAGATCTTGGAGAAAGTAGTGTTCAATCAAGTCCTAGACTTTCTTACTCAAAACAACCTCATGGACAACAAGCAATCTGGCTTTAAGAAAGGCCACTCAACTGAGACTGCCCTGCTCTCGGTCGTGGAGGACCTCAGACTGGCTAAAGCAGACTCTAAATCATCTGTCCTCATCTTGCTGGATTTATCAGCTGCTTTTGACACTGTAAACCACTAGATCCTGCTATCTACGCTTGAGTCACTGGGCGTCGCAGGCACTGTTATTCAATGGTTCAGTTCCTACCTCTCGGACAGGTCATTCAGGGTGTCGTGGAGGGGAGAGGTGTCCAACCTAAAGCATCTATACACTGGGGTACCTCAGGGCTCTGTGCTTGGACCACTTCTCTTCTCTATCTACACGGCATCTTTAGGAACAGTCATCCAGAAACATGGTTTTTCCTACCACTGCTATGCTGATGACACCCAGCTATACCTCTCTTTCCACCCTGATGATCCCTCGGTTCCAGCTCGCATTTCAGCCTGCCTGTCAGACATTTCACTCTGGATGAAAGATCATCATCTCCAGCTTAACCTCATGAAAACGGAAATGCTTGAAGTCTCTGCCAACCCGACTCTTCACCATAACTTTCAATCCAGATGGATGGAGCAACCATCACTGCATCCAAAATGGTAAAAAGCCTTGGAGTTACGATTGATGACCAACTGAACTTCTCTGACCACATTTCTAGAACTGCCCGATCTTGCAGATTCGCACTCTACAACATCAGAAAGGTCCGACCCTTCCTATCTGAACATACAGCTCAACTCATTGTTCAAGCTCTTGTCCTCTCCAAACTGGACTATTGCAACTCTCTGCTAGCCGGGCTACCAGCTAGTTCTATCAAACCTCTTCAGCTGCTTCAGAACGCAGCAGCACGAGTGGTCTTTGATGAACCCAAAAGAGCACATGTCACTCCGCTACTCACCCGTTTGCACTGGCTTCCAGTTGCTGCCCGCATCAAATTCAAAGCTCTGATGTTTGCTTACAAAGTGACCTCTAGCTGTGCTCCTTCGTATCTGCTCTCACTTCTGCAGATATATGTGCCCTCCAGAAACTTGCGTTCTGTGAATGAACGTCGCCTCGTTGTTCCATCTCAAAGAGGGAAGAAATCACTTTCCCGAACTCTCACATTCAATCTGCCCAGTTGGTGGAATGAACTCCCTAACTACATCAGAACAGCCGAGTCACTTGCTGTCTTCAAGAAACGACTGAAAACGCAACTGTTTAGTCTCCACTTTTCCTCCTAATCTGCAATTGCCTCTCTGGCTATACCACTAACTGCGCCCTCTTTCTCTCTCTCTCTCTCTCTCTTAATAAAAAAAAAAAAAAAATTTTCTACTAATGTTTTGCTTCTTAGACTTTTACACGCCTGAAACTTGTCTATAGCGCTTGTTCACTGCTGCTCTTATAGTTGTGTAAATTGCTTCCTTGTCCTCATTTGTAAGTCGCTTTGGATAAAAGCGTCTGCTAAATGACAAAAAAAAAAAATATATATATATATATATGTTAATATGCTCCTTCAACAGACATTTAACTGAGTATAAGAAACTTTGCAAGTACATGTCAACTTACATGTCAACTTACAACTTACTACCCCAACCTCACAGTATACTTATAATGCAACTTAACTTAAATTCAACAAACGGACCATCAAAATAAAGTGTGACCGAATACTTTAATGACATTAAAGCATAAATGTTCACATTAATTGAATGTAAGAGGTTCAGCGATGAATTAAGCTCCCACACAAGTGGGTAAAAAAAAACCACACACTTAACTTTAATTACAGTAAAGACATTAATATAAATTTGACCTATAATATATTATAGATCAATAACAATTATCAATATCCATTCATGTTTTTCAAAATGTTACGTTTATCTTAAGTCAATACTGTAAAAACTAAATTCAATTCAATTCACCTTTATTTGTATAGCGCTTATACAATGTAGATTGTGTCAAAGCAGCTTCACATAAAAGGTCATAGTAAATAGGAACAGTGTAGTTCAGTTTGTAGTGTTTAAGTTCAGTTCAGTTTAGCTCAGTTCAGTGTGGTTTAATAATCACTACTGAGAGTTCAAATACTGAAGAGCAAATCCAACGATGCGCAGCTCTATAGATCCTGAACCATGCAAGCCAGAGGCGACAGCGGAGAGGGAAAAAAACTTCACTAAATCGCGAAAGTGAAGAAAAAACCTTGAGAGAAACCAGGCTCAGTTCATTTTAATTTCTCCGCTGGCCAAACGTCTTGTGCAGAGCTGCAGTCTCAGCGGCGGAGGCTGGAAGCTGGCCTCAGCGAAGACTTGTCTGTCTCTGGAGCATCACAGGAATCAGTCTCATGTTCTCCACTCCTCCATGAACACCACAGTAGCTGCTCAGGATACGGCCTGGTCCAGGATATGGAAACCTTGGGATCATCTCGTCGTTGGTCTTGGATCGAATCAGTGACTCTGCATAGTCTGAGGGCCTCGGGAAGAGTATCCCCAGGTGGAAATGGAGAATAAAGAGAATAATTAGCGTAGCTGCTGTTCATAGTGTATATAAACAAGACGCAGAACCTGTGTGGAAGCCCACTAAGTGGTGCACTGAGTGTATGCTTTACTAAACAGATAGGTCTTTAATCTAGTTTTGAATTGGGAGAGTGTGTCTGAGCCTCGGACGTTATCAGGAAGGCTATTCCAGAGTTTACGAGCTATAAATGAGAAGGCTCGACCTCCTTTACTCGACTTTGCTATTCTAGGTACTACCAGAAGCCCTGAGTTTTGAGATCTTAAAGAGCGAGTTGGATTGTAGCGAGACAGAAGATTGGTTAGATAAACAGGAGCTAGATTCTTTAAATTGTGCAAATAAAGAGCTTGAGTGCATTATGCTGTTTATTTTAATGAAAATTACTGTGAGAAAGTACACATTAAGATGTATTAAACATACAGAAAGCCTAACTAATAGCATTTAATAAAAACTGATACTGAATCATTTGAAATAAATGACCAAGAATATGCATATTACGGTTTTTGAAAATGCATCACATTTAATAGGCACAAGTGTGTTCTTTTAAAGTACATTATTTGCATAATAAGCACACTATGAAAGAATACTAAAGTGCACTTTTTTTTACTAAGGTAGTCAGTGATCTCTAGTAAATTGATCCAGCTGATGTTCAGAATACCACTGGCACACTTTAAAACCCTTTATGGATTAGTCCTTGGCTCGTGCATTTATCTGCCTGTGTGAGTGAAGAAAATATGGCGAGAATACCTTGGATGTCAGTTGTTATCTCTCCATTCCCCTTGTAGGAACCCGCTTTGAGCGCCATGAGGATGTGGGTGGAATCCCATCAAAGACAGCTTTGTTGATCCCTGTCGAACAGATTTTGTATATATTAGCTCCATACACGACAGGCAGGAGCGCAAAAACACAATTCAGATAAAAATACAAAGGTAGCAGCTTTTGTATTCCGTGTGATGACAACATTTCCAAAGCGTTTAAAGTCACAGCGATGCGTGCTTCTTCCTGTCATGTCCTCAGGTTGGAGGTGCAATTTTCCAACAATGTTCCTTTTCAGTCTGTCAGTGTGCAAAGCTAACTTTGTGATCTACAAATAATTATTGTCAGGCTCCTTGAACTACATCTAAAAGGAGACTGAACTACAATCAGGCACGGGAAACATCAAAACTGCTCTCTCTCGTGACAGATTAGACAATATTCAAAGTCTTTTTTGCTGTCGATATTGCAATGTTAATGAACAAATATAAATATAAAATCATATTTTTATAAACTTTACTCATAGATATGTCACAATATTTTTAGAGTTAGGCCTTATTTCACATATAAAGCATTGATTCTAATTTCTAATTCCTTTTTTGTCTTATTTAAATGTATATCATATTAGGTATTTGTGTGTGAAAAAAAAGTTGCAAAACTGAACCAAGTTTCAGGTTGTTGCAGTAAATAATCTGGCTCTATAAATGAATGAGGGCCCTATATATACAAATATAAAATGATTTCTGGGATTACTACACTGGGTAATTCATTTAATAACTGCCATAAATTTTGAAATGAGTGTTGGGAGCGAGCCATTGAGAATTATTACATACTTTATCATAGTGGAATTTAATTTATTAGGAGGTGCGCTACATTGTATTCAAATGGTAATTAATCTATGCGAAGTGTAATCCAAATCTCAATTTTCAGAAATGCATTTTATTATGGCCACACACACACACACACACACACACTGTAAGGTTTTGGAAAGTAACAACTGTGCTTAATAAACCTAATTAAAAAATTTTACTGGCAAAATTGGGATGACTGACATTATTATAACCAGAGCAAAGCTATTGCATCTTGTGCATTTGGTATTCAATATTTCTGGCAAGAGCACTATTATGGTTATCAAATAATTGACAAGTTGGCAATTTTAACAACACAACTGTCAAAAGAGATGCAGAGAAACTTGACGCATGACCTTGCGTTTCCTGTCTGACGCATTCGCACGCGCATGAATTGAAGTCTATGGGAAGAAAAGTCAAGTGTGACCATAGCTTTAGACCATGCATCATGCATCATGTATTTTTCGGTCCTTAAAATTGCAGAAGTGGATTCGGACACGCCCTTAATGCTTTTGCACCATACATTTTAGACTCTGCACCTAGATCATTAAAATAGAGCTCAATGTGTTTTTGGTTATTACTAAACAATAAAACGCAATATAAGTAATATACAGTTTTGTAAACATATAAGTAAATATAGTTATTTTTTTTAGATATTCAACAACAAAACAAACCAACAACAGCAAATTACACAACAAAAAGTATGCATCTAATATGGCTGTCTATTAGGTTATCATGCAAGCTCCAAATATAAACTGTAACATACATTATACAGTACAGTACACAGTGTATACATTAACCATTCATCCTGAAATATTTATACTGAAATAATATATATATGTGGAGCACATTCAACCACTAGTACGAGTACCACCATCCAGAAGAAAAAGATACTTCAAATGAAAGGCCATGACCTGTGGTATCAAAATAAAAGACAAAAACGAGACATTAATATTAAACAAACAGCTTTTTTTCTTTTTGTTATTTCAAAGCAACCAGTGAAACAACTTCACTACATGTCCCAAATCAGTGCATCAGAGCCCCATTTTATGAAGTCTGACCTCCGTGCCTCACCTCAGTTTCCACTCTCAAAAATCACAGATGTATCGCTTATAAAAAATGTATAATGGACATTCCTATTAATTATTAAAATTACTTTCTGTCATCTTCTGCCAGCCTTGTCTCACAGGTTGAGGTCAGAAGTGCAGACAGTGAGGGGGTCTTGAAAACAAACAACCCACCATTGCTACAATATGTTTTCCTATTAACAAGCAAAATGACAACAGCGAATCATTCCTGATATGATTCTGCTCAATGTATTCTCCAGTTTATTGGATTAATTGTATAATTATTAACATTTAATCCTAAAACAGAAGTTATCTTCTAGAAACACGACATAAATGATGGGCCAATGTACCTACTGTATTTAGATCCACCCACATTCCTAATTTATTTCACAACTTAAAGAGATATTTCACCCACACATTGTCCACTGATATGAACAGCAGGAAGAAAAATACCTATGGAGGTTAATGGTTTCTTGTCTTTAACATGCTTCAGAATAATTTATTTTGGGTTCAACAGAAGGAGGAAAATTAAACAGGTTTGGAAAGTGTGAGTAAATTATTAGTTGTTCTTGCCTGAGGTATACTGTACCTACTGTTGCATTCCATGGTGTTTTGAATGTATTGTGTTTGGTTTCTGTTCTCCCTCTCTCTCTTTCTGTTACCTGTTTCTCAGCTAGGTGTGGAGGAGAGGAGGTTAATTAATTGCACCTGTTGCTCATTGCCCTGCAAGCTTAAAAGCTGATCAGTCGCAAGCTACATTGAAGCTTGCTTCAAAGAGTGTGGTCTCTTACCTTCAGTTCTGTAATGTGGTGTGAAAGATGATTGTCGCTGTTGTGGTTAACTTATTGAAATTAAAATCTGTTGTAAAGCATTTGACACTGCTTAAACTCTGCTTTTGAAACTTAACTTTGTGTTTGGAAGCTGTAGGGAGGTGGGTGCCATTTTATTTCAAAAACCCTTATTCTCTTATGTTAGGCAGTTAGTGTACATATTGTTAATTTAATTTTACTTTTTGTCAGTTTAGGCCATTTTACTCCCTAACTAGAATGTACTTTTGTTTGTCGTTTTGGCCTTTCCCCCTCCTAAAGTCTATTTTTGCTTCCCTTACCCTTTTTGTTAATAAACTCTTTAACTTAATTTGGTGTGTTGTCATGAAGGATCCATACAGACCCCAACCAACGTTTAACTTTTCATTGTTAGTCTCAGACATTTAACATCAGGGATGCAACACTACACTAAGGCCCCGTTTACACTAAGGTTACGCTATCCGTCCACTTTACGGTGGAGTCTTCGAGCGCCGAAAACGGGGTATTTTGGAAACGTTTTCATTCTAAAACGCTGCTGCTCCGTCTCAGTGTGGATGTGGAAAAACGGAGACATCTGAAAAAGGAGGAGGGGCTGCAGACATTCCAACACAATCTAACGGCAATTCGTAACTTTTTGATTTAGTGGCTAATTCGTATGAATTCGTACGATCTAATTCGTACAATTCAATACGATTTGTTCATCCACCAATGATGGTTGGGTTTAGGGGTGGGGTTAGGTGCCACGCCTCCTTTTTAAAATCGTACAATTTCGTACGACTGAACTTGTACGAATAAGCCACTAAACTGTCAAAACGTAAAATACTTACGTTTTCTCGTGAGATCAGGCTGGACATTCGCCTCTCTGATTGGGGCTTTTCCTCAATATTAAGTAGCCTACACACAGTTCAGTCCTGCATCCTCTCCATGTAAGATTCAGACTTCGCAAGGTTGATAAGAAAACAGACTCCCGAGGACATGTCGGTAAATCTTCAAAGGGAACAGTGTTCTTTATAACCCTATTCGCATCACCCTGGATACATTGTTTCACTCTCTTAACAATAAAATGAAAACATGATATAAGGAACTGATATTTTAATTTTAATATTAACAACAGCAGAAATGTTGAGTCGACGCGCTGCCGTCATCTTCACTGTATGCGTATTCATAACAAAACAGAGCCTATAACATAACTGCCTCTCATTTTCATTCAAAATACGAAACACACCTTTTCTTTTGCTGAATATCAGTTTTAATAATCAATAATGGCCATTATAAAAGTATAACGTACAATAAGTTTATCCATTATAGGAAATGAAACGGCAAGAAATCAGTCAATATAGAATGTACGTGGTTACATTATTATTAACTTATCTTTGCACTCAGCCAAAAATGTTACCGGAGAACAAGTAATAGTTGGGGAATATACTGTTAGATATAGACAACAAGATGAATTTAATATCACGTTTAACAAATATATAGTGAGATTAGATCCAGCGGTAGATCCTAGATGAACACTCCGACGAGCACAGCTCTCATCTGGCTAGATATGCTGCAGCGCATGCCAGAGTGTGTGGTCACGTGATGTGTGTTTTCAGTGTTTTGGTGTAGACGGAGAGCTGTTCAGTAACGCTGGGTGAAACGGTAGTGTGGACGCGGATCGTTTTCATTCTAAAACGCCATTTTAAAACTAAAACGCACTAGTGTAAACGGGGCCTAAGTGAAGTTTATT
The DNA here is from genome assembly GCF_903798145.1 of Danio aesculapii. Lineage (NCBI taxonomy): Eukaryota > Metazoa > Chordata > Actinopteri > Cypriniformes > Danionidae > Danio > Danio aesculapii. The sequence goes on along the minus strand of NC_079445.1, from coordinate 7,354,805 downwards.
TATAAACTAATTTCGAGAGGATCACGTGCTAATGATTGCTTCCAGATGGGAAATTCTCATCAAGCACACATTTCAGCTTATGCCTTTCATCAAAGAAATTACTGGCTTGAAAATTTCACCTTAAATTCTAAGGAAACGTTTAAAGGTTTATTTATTTGCTGCACAGTAATACCAAGATTTAAGTGCTGCAGAAACTACATCCATACCTATTGGGATAAATGAAAAAAATGTATAATCAATCCTTCAATATAGATTCCACAATAACCATTTCACATAAAAAAAAGGTTGTAAAAATATTAGGTAGCGTTAAGAGCTTTCTATTTCATTTTAATTTTATTTTACCTTTTTATTTGACTTTAATTTTAACTTCATTTTTTTTTTTAATTATATTTTCATTTTATTTTATTTTATTTAGCTTTTTTATTTTATTATATTTTCATTTAATTTAATTTAATTTAATTTTATTTTTCTTTTTTCTTTTATTATATTTTCATTTTATTTTATTTAGTTTACTTTAATTTAATTTTATTTTATTTAGCTTTTTTATTTTATTATATTTTCATTTTATTTTATTTAGTTTTTATTTAATTTAATTTAATTTAATTTAATTTAATTTAATTTAATTTAATTTTATTTTATTTTATTTTATTTTATTTTATTTTATTTTATTTTATTTTATTTTTTTATTTTATTATTTACCAGACTTTCAAGTCATTCTGCACATAACAAACTAATAGGTTTTTTTCTATGATAAAAAAAAAACATGGATGTGCAGGATATGAGCACAATTTGGTAAATAATTTACTTTCATTTAGGTCATTTTTATTTCTCCACGACTCTCCACAACATTATTACATTAATATGTAATCTATTATCAGTCACCATTAGCATTTAATGAGATGCAATCAAGCAATTGGAGCTATCGATGTTTAAATCATGCTACGCTATAAGCTCAAAAGGCACTGGATAATGATAGATAGTAGCATGTCACTTAACATAATGACATGTAAAATAAATGCATGACGTTGGACTCTTTTTTTTTTCCACACAGAATTTACACTCTTTTTTTTAGCTGCAGGTGCAAAGTGCTCTCTGTTAAAAATGCGATGCACAGCAGGGGGTTCCACTGTAAAAAGTGAAAACTTGAACAACATTACTTCAGCCTGTACAACTACATGAATTAATTAGTTTCCACTTAATTTAATATGGTTTTCAGTAATAAATAAGTTGGAAAAACTTTATTCTTTTAGGTGTAAAAAGTTATTTATTTAGGTCGATCCAATGAGTAGAGTCACGCATGGCAGATTTACACACACAAAACACTGCCAATAGAAAACCATCTAAAGGAAAATGTCCTATTAATTTTGTGGAAAAACACTGTAAAACTTTATTTCAACATTTATTTGTAGATTAGACACATTATAAAGCATTCTGGGAACTAGAAACTAGCTTGATCAATTCTCACCAACACGAATCAGTTTATCTTAACTGAAGATTTATGAATGAGAAATACTGTACAGTAAGTAAACAAAGGTGATAGTTAGGCCATTGGTTAGATTTTAAAGTGTACATTAATCCAGACACAATTGCAAAAGCTTTTCCTTTCTTTTATCCTTGTGTTTAGACAGCCTTTCTTTTCCTTGAAAAGGTTTTTCCCCCCGCATTTTAAAGATGCTCTCTGAAGTGGACATATTTGAAAGCTGTGTTTTCACACAGTAGTGTGGACTGTCAAAACAGAAAACGATAAAGCCTATCTGAAGATTTCTATATATCTGGAATGTGTCTGCTATGTGCTATTCATCCTCCCATTGTTGCTAAAGATAAATGTGACTTTGTACACTTGTCATTTTACATCCCTGCAAAGATGACAGAATGTACTCACAATCGCTGTCCTCTGACAATCAGGACAGTTGGTATGTTGATAAACAACAGTACAATCCATTGAATACACTGTATATTCTACTGTATAGTCATGTTTTAAACCTTAAAAATAAAACATGGCAGTGGAACCTGGTAAAGTACTGTAAAAAATTAAATAAAGCACTTTCAGATAATCATTATTTAATAATAATTTCTTACATTTATATTGAGCTTCTTTTGGTACTCATTGTATTTTACAGATGTTGGGGGAACCTTCTCATCTTTATTGAATAGTTTCACAGCCGTAAAGGATTTGGTGTTGTGAATTAGCTTTCTTCACGGGTACATGCATTAGCTTGGGCAACCTGAAAACATGCTTTTTTTTGTAATCATTATTCAAACATTTAGTAATATAATATAGGAGAGAGTTGTTGTTAAATTTTATTGGTGATTCCAAATTTGTTAACAGTTTTGTAGAATTTTAGGTTACCCCATTGAAAGAGATACTGTAGGAGTGGCACTTGCATGCCCGAGAGGCATTTCAAAGATTTGATATAATATTATCATCTTTTGAATGATGGTTTAACTAACACTCTAAACATGCTGGGTTGTTTCAACTCATATTTGGGTTCAACATGAATAATATGGAGTTTTTTAGCCTGATCTCCCAAGGAAACCTAACTATTTTATGTTTTGTCAGTTTTGTGGCTAATTCGTATCAACTCATACATTGTACGAAAACATAAATTTTTTTAGAAGGAAGCGTAGCACCAAACCCCACCCCTAAACTCAACTGCCATTAGGGGATAAGTAAGTTGTATTAACCTCTTCGGATCCTGTGTCCATTACAGCCTTTTGTTTTTTGTTGTTCCTGAGCATTTCATCTGATATAAAGTCTTCACAAAATTCACGACACTGAAAATGGCATCACTTCACTCCAGATACGGACATATGCCACATTTACAATGTATTTTTTTCAGATTTATTGATATGTTTGCCAATATTTCATTGACTGTACGTAAAAAAGAGGGATTGCACTTACTAATTAAAATTTAAAATCTTTTGTAACATTGTCCATATCTCAGATGTGGACATTATAATAAATAAAGTTTGTTTTAAACAAGGTGCAATCTATACAACAAAAACCTCAAAATTAAAGTAAAAATGTTACAATCTTAATGTTTGTGATTTTGAAAATAAATTTCAAGATTATACCAGCAATCATGTATGTTTTTGTATGTATTTTTTGTTGTTTTATTGGTATAATGTTCAAGAATTGTATAACTGTTCTGACCTGATATATATATATATATATATATATATATATATATATATATATATATATATATATATATATAACAGCCTTATTCCAAAATGGATTCAATTCATTTATTTCCTCAATTCTGCACACAATACCCCATAATGACAATGTGATTTTTTTTTTTTTTTTTTTTTTAAATTGTTGCAAATTTATTCAAAATAAAAAAACCTGAAAAATCACATGTACAGAAGTATTCACATCCTTTGCTCAATACTTTGTTGATGCACCTTTGGCAGCAATTACAGCCTCAAGTCCTTTTGAATATGATGCCACAAGCTTGGCACACCTGTCTTTGGGAATTTTTGCCCATTCCTCTTTGTAGTACCTCTCAAGCTCTATCAGGTTGGATGGGAAGCGACGATATACTGCCATTTTCAGATCTCTCCAGAGATGTACAATAGGATTTAGATCTGGGCTCTGGCTGGGCCACTCAAGAACATTCCCGGAGTCGTTGTGGAGCCACTCCATTGATATTTTGGCAGTGTGCTTTGGGTCATTGTCCTGCTGGGAGATAAACTGTCGCCCCAGTCTGAGGTCAAGAGCACTGTGAAGCAGGTTTTCATTCAGGATGTCACTGTACATTGCTGCATTCATCTTTTCCTCTATCCTGACTAGTCTTCCAGTTCCTGCTGCTGAAAAACATTGCCACAGTATGATGCTGCCACCACCATGCTTCACTGTAGGGATGATATTAGCCTGGTGATGAGCGGTGCCTGGTTTTCTCCAAACTTAACACCTGGCATTCACTCCAAAGAGTTCAATTTTAGTCTCATCAGACAACAGAATTTTGTTTCTTATGGTCTGAGAGTTCTTCAGATGCATTTTGGCAAATTCTAGGCGGGCAGTGGCCTCCGTCTGGCCACTTTACCATACACGCCTGATTGGTGGATTGTTGAACAGATGGTTGTCCTTCTGTAAGCTTCTCCTCTCTCCACAGAAGAACGCTGGAGCTCAGACAGAGTGACTATCGGGTTATTGATCACCTTCCTGACTAAGGCCCTTCTCCTCTGATCACTCAGCTTAGATGGCCGGCCAGCTCTAGGAAGAGTCCTGGTGGTTCCAAATATCTTCCACTTACAGATGATGGAAGCCACTGTGCTCACTGGTACTTTCAGAGCAGCAGAAAATTTTCTGTAACCTACCTTAGCCTTGTGCCTTGTGACAATCCTGTCTTGGAGGTCTACAGACAATTCCTTTGTTTTCATGCTTGGTTTGTGCTTTGACCTTATATAGGTCAGTTGTATTCCTTTTCCAATCATGTCCAATCAACTGAATTAACCACAGGTGAACTCCATTTAAGCTGCTGAAACTTCTCAAGAATGATCAGTGGGAACAGAATGTACCTGAGCTCAAAATAGAGCTTCACGGCAAAGGCTGTGAATACTTACGTACATGTGATTTTTTTTTTATTTAGGTTTTTTATTTTTAATAAATTTGCAACAATTTCAAAAAATCTTTTTTCACATGGAATTATGAGGAAATAAATGAACTTAATCCATTTTGGAATTAGGCTGACACATAACAAATGTGGAAAAAGTGATGCGCTATGAATACTTTCCTGGATGCACTGTACTTAAAGGTTGCTGAATTTCTATTATTATAATTTGGTCTTGGATATGAGCCTCAAGAACTGTAAAACTGAAAAAAGTAAATACCTTTACATTTTTCAGAAACTTGGAACATAATTCGGGTATATAGGGGTTAAATTGTATTAGATGTACAAATTTATAATACTTAGCCACTAAATAAAAAATTGTTATGAAGTGCTGTGATATATTGTTGCTTTTAAATGTTTTAAAATAAAAAAAAAATTAACCCAAGGTTGGGGAGCATAGTGGCTCGGTGGTTAGCACTGTTGTCTCACGACAAGAAGGTCGCTGGTTTGAGTCCCGGCTGGGCCAGTTGGCATTTATGGAATTTATGGAAACTATGTGGAATTTGCATGTTCTCCCCATGTTGGCATTGGTTTCTTCAGGGTGCTCCGTTTTCCCCCACTGTCCAAAGACATACTATAGGTGAATTGGGTAAACAAAATTGGCCGTACAGTGTATAAAAGCATGTGTGAATGCCAGAGTGTGGGTGTTTCCCAGTACTAGCTTGCAGCTGGAAGGGCATCCGCTACATAAAACATATGCTTAAATAGGTGGCAGTTCATTCTGCTGTTGTGATTCCTGATAATTAAGGGACTAACCCAAAGGAAAATGGATGAATGAATAACCCAAGGTTTGGGTTTGCCCATATTTTAATATTGCCCATATTATAAAACCCTACATTTTTTTAGACTGCACTTCAACAATGTATTAATTGCCATTTTACTGTGACATCTATGGCACTTTATTTTTAAGACAGCCCCTTCCTGCCTAAACTCTCACTTCTATGCTAGAATATGTTACAGCAAGGACTAGAAGTCATTAAGTGGGTTAGCTGTGGTTTTAAAGTGTCAAATTCTGACATTTGTTATGAGCCCAAAAGTAGAAGCAAAATCCAGAAGTTTCCATAGGTTAATGAGGCTGTAGTTTAATAACTGTGATGTTTCAGCTCTGTAAATTATTCAGGAAGCAGATAAGAGAGAGAAAGTGCTGGTCAGAGAATGGCTTTTTTTTCTTTCCTCCACACTCTGTCTCTGTCTGGAGGAAGTGGCGATTCATCTGCCTCGTCAAACATATGGCGCCGACTCCTCAATTACCAACGACCTCGGCTGTAACCAGCACATGTAAAGCACAAGGAACACGCAGTTAATTTCGCCAAGCATTAAAGGCTGAGTGAAAGTGTGTGTGTGTGTGTGAAGTAGCAGCCTGCATGTTACGACAAGGGATGACGGAGCGGCAATTAATGGAGCTTCAAAGATGACTATGATCGCAATGTTTTTTAAAGGAGGTGTCACTGCCTCACTCGGGTCTCTTTCTGTCTGTGTGTTTCTCGCTGACAAACCTGTCAGGGACGCCGCAGAATTTAATGAATAGTGAGGAAGATGCCATTTGTTTGTTCTAAATAGTAAACGGTTGAGAAGCATTTAGGAAGAATGTCTACAACATATGATGCTGTTGGCAGAAAAGCAGCCAAAGACACTGTGCCTTCAAAACAATCTAACCGGTGCACTGACAAAAAAAGGAAAGAGTAAAGTGATTTTAAAAAGTCTGCACACTCCTAAAAATAAAGCGAAATGACGTGAGATTGTGTTGGATAAGCAGTTTACTGAAAAAAGACCAAACTTTTCAGTCACGTTGACCACAAAAAAATTACAAAACACAGAAGAGTTCTGAGTAGGGGAGAGAGGGGCACAGTAACACTTTTTGGTTTTGGTCAAATAATAAACAAAGTAATGGGGTTAGACAAACCATTAGTTTTTACCAACAAAACAAAAGCCTCTCCTACAAATGAGCACTGAAAGTATGATCGCCCGACACAATCTCACGGCAATTCGTAACTTTTTTTTTAGTGGCTAATTCGTATGAATTCGTACGATCTAATTCGTACAATTTAGTACGATTTGCTCATCCTCCAATGACGGCTGGGTTTAGGGGTGGGGTTAGGTGCCACGCCTCCTTTTTAAAATCATACCATTTCCTACGACTGAACTCGTACGAATTCGTACGAATTAGCCACTATACTGTCAAAACGTAAAATACTTACGTTTTCTCGTGAGATCAGGCTGGATCGCCAGACCTATGGTTTCTGTGCAATGTTGCCAAAAGTGCCAGGAGTATAAATGTTACTATTTACCACACCTGCGGGGCAAGATGTAACAGACAGAGGGTTAGTTATAACATGCTTAAAAAGGCAGATTACACACAGCTAATTTAAATTTTGTTTACTTTAAATATTAGCCATATTTTCTATGTACCTAGCTCAATTTATTTTTTATTCTACATAGCAGAGTATGTTTATTTATTTATTGGATAAACACATTTGGATTTATTTGGATTACTATCCATTATTATACAATGCATTTATTTGTAGTATTAGCAATAAAATATTTTTAGTCTATCAAAAAATGTTTCTATTAAAAATCATTTTATTTAGTCGGTGCCTATGGCAAAGTGGAAAGTGCACCGACACACCTCAAGGTCCTATGCCGATCCATCCCCCTCTCTCTGCTCCCCACACTTTCCTGTCAATTCTCTCTACTGTCCTGTCAAAATAAAGGTGAACACCCCTAAAAAATAATCAAGTTCTCAACATTACACTCAAAATTAAAAACATATTGTGTTCGTTTAATTGGTGTCCAACAGTGTGTGGCTTAATTGTAACACCCTGTTACAACTAACCCCAGTCTGTCGTGTTTTCTTCAAAACTGACTGGCAGTCACTGTGTGTTTTATACATCTTTCAAAATGGTTTCATCATTTAGCCTAGAAGACGGTAATCACAACAATATAAGCTTTCACGTTCATATTTTCACAGATTTTTTTTAAATAAAAAAATATTGACTATAATAAAAAATACTTTTATGCTGCAAAAAATGGTTTCTCCTGTGTTTCTCATCCAAATTTCACCGAACTTTTTCAATAATTGGCAGGAAGACGTCTGCCGACACTGTGATTGAAACCTCTGAAGCATGCCACTGTTATTCCTGAGCAAATACCTTAAAACTCTGTGTTACATTTAACCCCGCGTTACTTTGTGCCCCGCGCTCCCCTATTTCTAACTCTAACTAATGGCCATAACAGTGACAGCATCATCCATGTCTTTGACAAGCAACTTTGTTACCAAAAACATAACCTTCTGATAGCAAAAATAGAACTTCACTTCAGACATGTCTCAACATTTTCAGTAAAATGAACAAAACTTTGTTCATAGTTCAAAGCGTAGTCTAGTAACTGCTATACAATAATAGGCTATATTCCAAGAAATTTTGGTAACACTTCAGTTTAGTTCACAATTCACGGTATTAACAAACCTCTACAAGCTTAATAAATTACTAATTAGCTGTTTATGATCTGTAAAGTGGAAATTGGGTTTAGGTTTTTGGTAGGATTGGGGATGCAGAATAAGATCATACTTTATAACCTCTAATGAACTGTTGATATCTTAATATTAGACATGTAATAAGCCAGTAGTTAGCATAAATTGTGACCTAAACTAAAGTGTTACTAAAATTTCGTATTTTTAGGGTAATGACTTCATAAAATATGATGACAGACATTCAAAGCTTAATTGTAAAATCTCAATAGAGGCTTTGAATGTAAATTTGACGTGACATTTTTATTTGGTACAGTCCTAAATAAACCCTTTGACCATTATAGTGGTTCGTTCACTTTCCATCAGCTTAGTCCCTTTTTTCATCAGGAGTCGCCACAGTGGAATGAACCGCCAACTTATCCAGCAAACGTTTTACGCAGCAAATGCCCTTCCAGCTGCAAACAAGTTTTGGGAAACACCCATACACACTCATTCACACAGACTACGGCCAATTTAGTTTATTCAATTCACCAATAGCGCATGTTTTTGGACTGTGGGGGAGCACTCGGAGAAAACCAACATGGGGAGAACATGCAAACTCCACACAGAAATGCCAACTGACCCTGCTGGGACTCGAACCAGCGACCTTCTTGCTGTGAGGTGACAGTGCTAACCACTGAGCCATCATGTGGTCCATGTTAATATCATATAAAATATAAATTCAACACATTATACACATATTTGATCAAGTTTGGATTATTTATATGTTGATTACAAAATCATTTCTGAATTTATTTAATAAAGTATATTATACTGCACTTAATAGTTTATTGTAATCAGGTTTTTTATTTGTAATGTGTTTATCTCAGTATAATGTTTGATTTGATATATTTATTATTGTTTATCAAATTACTAATAGGTGTTTTAATGTTTTCATGGATCCCTTTAACTTTCCCCTTCTGACTCTAGTTTTAAAACCCCTGTTTTAGCTAACATGACCGAACAATAAGAAATAGGTATTTATAAACCTTTTTAATCTGAATTAATGAAAATGCACATCTTTATTAGTTCATAGTAGAACTGTGAATGGAGAAAACTCTGGCAATACAATACATACACCAGTATATTGGTTTCAACACAATACACAGCAATATTATCAGCCAGCCATTATTCCTTTTTTCCCAGAAAGTGAATATAATTTAAAAATTAAATAAATAAAAAAACAACTCATGAACAGATCACTAGTGGTGGAACACAAGATTCACGCTTCACACCGAAGTCACATATTCATTTAGAACTATAGTGACAAAAAAGACCAACCTTTGAAGATGAAAAAGTTGTCATGAAAATGAAAGTTCTGCCATGATGTATTTATTCTGTTTGACGTTTTTTTTCTTCTGTTGAACATAAAGAAAGATACACTGAGGAATGTTAGTTAAAAAGCAGCTATTGACTTGTATAGTATAGACTTTTTTTTTCCATCTTGCTTTGTGTTAAGAGAAAAAATCATCAAAGTTTAGAACCACTTGAGAGTGTTGAGGACATACTGCATGTGAACTACCGTATGCATAGGTCTATTCGGATGTTAAAAAAAATAAATAAATAAATGTAAAAAAATGTCTAATGATTGAACGGCTGTGATCACTTTAGAATATAAACATGATACACACTCATAATTTTATAATCTAATATAATTTAATTTACTGTACTTAAATAATGACTGTGTTTAAAAGAATACTCACCAAGACAGGAATATCTGTCCAAGCCCAAGAACATATGAAGGAATACTTGACTTAGGATAACACTTTTTAATAACTATACACTATGAATGATCTATTAAGAATTAGCTAATAGTTAATTTATTATCTGTTAAGCAGTAACTCTACAATAATAGATGTTAGTAAGCAGTTTATAAACACAGATACAAATGCTGCATTCTTGACTTATAAGCACATGCAGGCCAGTAGCCAGCCTGGTGAAAAGGGTGGTTCTTTTTCTTAAAATATGAATCTTTTTGCAGTTATTAGACTCATTTTCTATTTAATTATAAGGTTTAAATACTTTTAAAGTACAATTTTTTTTGCTGGATTAGCTTGTTAGATGGTCATCAGCCATACTTTTTGATGTACCAAAAACATTTCCTAAAGATTTAGAAGAAACAAATATGAGAATAATACTTATTTTTCAAATACACATTTATTACATCATATATCATTAGATAGATGCTGTTAAAGATTTAAATTAAAAACTAGCCAATTGTCGTTTATTAGGCAAAAACAAACTGGCAAGCACATTCACATTCAAGAGGATTCCGCTTGGTCTTAAAGCCATTTTACATAAGATTGCAAATATCAAATGAATAAAAAAATAAATAAAAGCTATTTATTTTCCTGTTTCGAATATAACTGAGCCTTTAATTGTCATTTATAAGGGATTTATAAAGCATAAATAGTCTTCACTTTAGATTAGGTCACAAAACTGGATGAAGTTGACTTAATAGAGCATTTGTTAACATGCAAATTAAAGGGCACCTATGGTAAAAAATCTACTTTTCAAGCTGTTTGGACAGACATTTGTGCATGTATGGTGTATAGACTGTCATATTGGGGTGATATAAGCACACCCAGTGCTTTTTTTTCAATTTAACAACATAAAAAACGGTGGATCAATAGGAGCTGTTTTCAAACCGACGGCAACTTTACGTAGGAGTGCAGTCCCCCCGCCCACCAATATTGATTGACGCGCGTCATCATATCCTCAGTTTGTTGATTCACGTCCGCCATTTTCAGCGTGAGTCGAAGCGATATCACTAAAGGAACACGCTAGCTCTATTTTTAGATGCAAGGCTCATTGGGCTCAACACCAGAGCAGTATTCTCCACATTATCGCTCTAATTAATTATTGGTTGTATCTTTAGGTAGGTTTGCAAACATGTGTACTTCTCATTGAGTCTACCTTATACTTCAGCCGCTTGCATTTCTCGCGATCCCAGAAGCTCCCTGTGATCTTAACTAGCATGCGTTTTAAAATTCTAAACATAGGTTTCTATCAGGGTACACTCAAGTCGACGGCTGGGCGCCGCGGACCGCTGCAGAAACCTATGTTTAGAATTCCAAAATGCGTGGTGCGACGATTTGGTACACTTCATGTCTCTGCCGCGCCACAGAGAGTGTCTGGTGTGCCGTGTCGCGGCTTCGAGCGGCGCATCCGGTGCCTCAGTCAAAGTTAATTCAGTGTGCGTGGTTATTAGTTTCTGTGTACAAGCTCGGCACTTGAAAATAGCACACAGTTGGCTGTAAAACTGTACAAAGACACATGATTTTGTACTCTCTGCTTGGTCTGTGTCAGAGTCGTACACGTACGACTAAATGCTGTACCTCTCACTTAAGCTCCTTCTCTGTCTGCCTGTCAGACTCTGTTGCAAACGCAGAGCGGGTGAGCTCATGGCCCCGCCCCCTTGTTACGTTGGCGGGAAGCCGAAACTAATTTACATGTGAAGCAACACACCCATACATCAGCGAACTGTGGACACACCCCCAACATGACACTTTTTAACACATTATAATAAAAAAATCTGAATTGTGTTTTAAACTGAACCTAAACTGGCACACTCAGAAGAACCATAATATTAACATTTAATCATAAAAAAGAGGTAAACTATGTGCCCTTTAACTATTAGTATATATGATTGCTAACATCTATTAATGTAGAGTTAATGCTTAACAGAATGAATTTGCTATTAGATAATTTGATATAACTATTTGCTAATGCTTAATAAATGATTCATAGTGTGTAATAAAGTGCTATCGGATTATTTTATAATAATAAAAAATAACGATGAAACAAAACTATACTGTATTTTTCATTAAATTATTTGAGATTAAATATAGAGCTGAAATATAGGTCTGTTTCTGAAAAATCATGACATCTTGTTAACATATTATAGTGTCCTGATTAAATTCCACACCCTTGACTTACTGACTGTGCCACTGTGTGCTTTTATTACATTGTATCACACTGTTTGTCATTAGAATTAAACTTCAAAACTGGAGCCTAACTGATTGATGTGTAGTTGTGGTGTATGCCTTTGTTTCCAAATTCTGTTTCATCATCATTCAGAATATGCCATCCATCTCATGCATTTTAAATGACTTAAAACAGCTACAACATTCCGGGGCCTTTTTTTTATACTAATGGACATCAGTGTCTTACATTTTTTATTTATTTTATTTATTTATTTTTTTTATAAATCCCATTACGGGCTATGATTGATCCCTCTTATGCAGTCTGTTTGCAAATTGTTCCTGGAAACACGATTTCACGTTGTCCTCATCTCTCTCCTCTTGATTTGCAGGAGTATCCAGCTAAACCCCATTCATTTTAAGAACCACCTTCGACAGGCAACGGCATATCGACTGCTGGGAAACCCCTGCGAGGCAGCAAGGTAAAATTGGCATTAATGGAGGACTCAGAAAGGGTTCTTTCCTCAAAATGAAGACAGATTCAGTAGGAGAAAAGCTCCCAGTCATTTAAAGCAACTCCGCAAACACATGTCTGCCCAGTGGTTCGTTACATCTCCCTCTGTTCCGTCGGCCTGTGTTAGAAAATATATGTGCTCGGCGCTACATAAATACAGGCGGTTCAATGGGGTACGAGTGGAAAAAGACAATTAGAGCTACGATTACATCCCATCCTGCCACTACCGGCTGACATCTTCCCCTGTAGCCTCCACGCACTGATGTTCCATATGTGTTTTAATGATATGGTTACCAAATGCCTATGTTCCCCCATTGGTCTTTTGCAGATGACAGCTCCCATTAGTTATTGGATGGCGGTGGAATAAATCGTTTAGAGGCGTCGGTTGCGCCAAATGCCATGGCCAACTGGTGGCTGCGGGGGCCATTTATTGCGAGGAAGTCATATTCTGTCTGATCATTATCAAGCCACATTAACCCAGTTGAAATAGATTAGAGCAAGAAACGGGTACTTTGGTCTCTTTCTCTCTCACACTTGTTCTTGTTTTCCACCCCCTCTCGCATTTGAGTTTCTGGAAGCAGAAATAGATCAACTCCACCACCCTGCCTACAAATTTAGTGCTACCGTCCCAGTGGGGGAAGAGATGTTTTCTGGGAACATTGCAGAAGTGCTTTTGGTGTTTGAAGTTGGTATGTTGCACGAGCACTATTTGATTCAGGCTCTTTAAGCTCTTTCTTTTTAGGTCTTGGCTAGTTTTTCTATTCATAGTTGTGCAGAAAATTGGTAGCAGCATTCACTTAAGAACATTTGATTAGTTTTTTTTCTGTATAGTGGGACCAAATAGGGACAGCTAAGGCACAGTCAAAAGTGCACCAATGCAAGCAAATTGTATAAGGTGAAACTATATTAAGGAAAAAGAAAACAACCACAATTTTTACAAAAAAGAAACTTTTAAAGTAGGGATGCAACAATACAGTTAGCCTACGGATCAATATATACCTCAGTTTTTTAACACTGTTTTCAGTTCGGTTTTGTTCTGATGGCTTGAATAAGTGTTTTATTTTATTCTATGCGTAGGCAGTGGGAACAGTAAGGGGTTAAGGAGAAAAAAAATAAAAGCGATTTATTGCAATACTCCTTTATTTTACTTAAAACCCAAGAAAAGTGCACTTGTTCCGAGTGTGTTGTATAATAAAAAAATTAACACTGAAATCTCACAGCTGCTGGTAGCCCCATGGTAGCCAACTCATACACAATATTGTTGCATGTCTTTTCATAGAGGTCAGGATTATCTCAGTGCTGAAAAAAGTGTGAGACGGTAGTCTGTAACGCGGATCGAGTGCTTTTATATGATGACAAAGGCCCACATCTCCAATCACGGAATACTGCTGCTAATCTTTAGCCATGAACACCCCATTGCCTTTGTCATTTTTATGTGGGTAATACTTTATTTTGATGGTCCATTTGATTATTAGTAGGCTGCTGTCTACTTAATATCAGTTGATACTGCTGCTAAACAGACGGTTAATTGACTATAAGAAACTTTCCAAGTACTTGTCAACTTACACTAACCGTAACTCTAACCCCAACCCTAACCTTACAGTCTACTTAGAATTAGTTGGCATGTAGATGCAATGTAACTTAAATTCAACAAACGGAACATCAAAATAAAGCGACACCAACTTTATTACCTTCTCTGCTATCCTGCCTTTAGATAGTGATACTGCTGGGTGATGGTGCCACAGATGTGCAGTCATGTTGGAAGTGTTTCATTTAAGTAGGGTATATGTGTAAAACATATAGTTGCACACAGACCTTTTTTCATTCACCGTTGTTTCTTCCTTGGCAATATACTCAATGGCAAAACCGATGCCGGTGCTTCCTACTGTTGCCTCACTTCACCACCGCTCGCCATGTTAAAGTGTGGAATGATGGTTAAGCGCCCCCTAACTTTAGAGCATATGATTAAATATTTACTCGCGGGGATGAGTTTCCTCATCTCAGCTCGTAGACTTACAAGCACACACAGTCAATTCGAAGAGAAATAAAAGACACATAGATTACTTAAACGTAAAATCGAATTAAAAAAAGCAATTAATTAAGCGCGTATTGAACCATGGATGTTGTACCGAACGGTTCAATATTATATTGAGAATTGTGGCCTCCCTAGTTCAAAGTTGGTACAATTATTTATTTATTCATTAATTTTCTTTTCGGCTTAGTCCCTTTTTTAATCTGGGGTTGCCACAGTGGAATGAACCGGCAACTTATCCAGCATATGTTTTACGCAGCGGATGCCCTTCCAACTGCAACCGATTACTGGGGAAACACCTATACATACTCAATCACACAAATACACTACTGCCAATTTTAGCTTATCCAATTGTCCTGTAGCGCATGTCTTTGGACTGTGGTGGAAACCGGAGCACCTGGACGAAACCCACGCGAACATCGGGAGAACATGCAAATTCCACATAGTAATGCCAACTGACCCAGCCAAGGCTCGAACCAGCGACTTTCTTGCTGTGAGAAGATCATGCTATGCACTGCGCCACTACATTGCCAACATTGAGATGAAATGTTAAATTTTACATTGTTGAAAAAGAAATGAATATTTAAAAATGTATAAATTAAATGTGAAAAATATGTATTTGTTTACATATAGTAAGTGAAACACTTTTCAGTGTTTATTAAACTCATTTGGTACTCGTCTGTTTCTTTTAAAGTCTTTAAATTTTATATTAAGCCTTGAAGGGCACATACTTTTTTATGGGGCATATAATTCAATAAACATAATTAAATAATTCAAATAAAGCTTAAAACGTAATAAATATTAACATATTAATTAGATAAAATTAAAAGCTGCACTGGAAAAAAAATATTTAGCAAAGCCTTGAACGCTTAATTTAAAAAGAAAAACTATTCATCCTAAAACATGAAATAAATATCACAGGAAGCAAATATTTAACTTTTTCAAGCATCAACATATTGTTACAATACCAACTTCTATATTTTTTTATTGTATTTCTTGATAAGTAATGCTTCAATTAATGATTTGCCAGATAGAACCTTATAATTCCAAGTGGAAAATGACTTCAGAATTAGAAGGTTCTATCTGCATTTACCGTGGTTATTTTACTCCAATTTGCAAATGTAAGAGAACTTTGATAATTTACATTTAGACAACCCTTAGGGTCTCTGTCATGTTAGTGCATGAAAGAGAACTGTTACACACATATTGTTTGCTTTATAGAATGCAAAAACTTTGAAGCTCAATATCTCAAAATCATTTAGAACGCAGATAGAACCTTATAATTCTAAGGTGACGATTTGTAACTATATCAGTTGTAACCATAGGAAATTATTGTCATTAAATCCTTTTATTTTCAATTATTTGTGAATAACTTTTGATTTAACATTACCCCTAATTGCTCCATTTTACAATACAATAAATCACATAATAGCAACGCACTCCCACATTTTTAAGCTATTATAACTTCCCTTAAATCCGTATTTGGTATAAGATTGCAGAAGGGTGGTTTGACTAGAAATGAACAGTTATTCACCACTTTTAAGTCGTTCGGCAAAACTACACTTCGAACCGCTGTAGTTTAAAAACCCATTCCTTTCAGTCCCTTATTTATCAGGGGTCGCCACAACGGAATGAACCACTAACTATTCCAGCACTATTCCATATACTTTTACGCAGTGGATGCCCTTCCAGCCACAACACAGTATTGGGTAACACCCATACACTCTCACATTCACAAACACACTCATACACTACAGCCAATTTTGTTGATCCAATTCACCTATAGACCATTTCAATTCGGTGATGTCATTGGCCAGGAACATTTCCTGCTCGTTATCAAACTAAATCATAACTGTAACAAGAGGCAATTCAATCATAACTTAATTTAAAACAGCTATCATATATCAATATGTGGCTCTTGTTGGATGCTATAGAAATGTTAGAAGCTAATTGTCAGACAATTGTCAGACCATTGTTATTGCTTACATCCCTCAAAATGGTCTATAGCATGTCTTTGGATTGTGGGGGAAACTGGAGCACCTGGAGGAAACTTACGCCAACACAGGGAGAACATGCAAACTCCACACAGAAATGCCAACTAGCCCAGTCGGGACTCGAACCCAGGGCCGGCGCGTCCATAGAGGCGACCTAGGCGGCTGCCTAGGGTGGCAGAATAGAGAGGGCGGCGCCAGCGACACCTCCCTCACCACCCGCGTTCTCAGCAGTTATATCTGCGCCTAGGGCAGCAGAATAGAGAGGGCGGCATGATCCTTTGCCTAGAGTGGCAGTTCAGCTTGCTCCGGCCCTGAACCCAAACCTTCCACAGTGCTAACCACTGAGCCACCATGCCGCCTAATGTATGTAATTTTAAATGCAAAGATCATTGTTTGAGATGTCTTCAAAACAACTTCACGATTACATCATAACTTGTCTTTATTCTTGACAATGTCGCACTTGGGCTCTCTCAGAAAGGCAAATGATCGCAGGAGTTTTCAAACACGTAGATTTATTTACAAACACTCACTTGAAGGACATTGGAAACACAGGAGACTCAGGAACAACATGGGGTGTAGACAGAACATAACGTAGAACACCGGATAAGGAAATAACTGAAAACAAGGACTTCAATATAAGGGATATGATAGGACTGATTACATACAGGGGAGGAACACAGGTGAGACTCATTAAACATTAACAAAGGGCGGGAACAAGAACAAAGGGGTCACGTGATACAAATAAACACACATGGAGCATGGAAACATGGGGGAAGATCACGACACAACGCGGGAGTCTGACAGACGACTTGATATAACTTGTCATAAACCTGTCATAATCATGATTGTCATGAAACCAATATAATTATATCATGAATATATTTTTCCAGTGGAACAAACTGATTTTGTCTTATAAAGTTCTAATTGAAAGTGTTAATATTCTGTTAAATAATTTTATAACAGCGTCATTATTTTCCATTATTTTATTAAATGTCATTAACAGGATCATCATGAAGTATATTAATTTATTATCATGTCATTAAGTGTCATATGAACACCCACTTCATAGTGTTAATTATATTATATTATATTATATTATATTATATTATATTATATTATATTATATTATATTATATTATGTTTTATTATATTATATTATATTACATTATATTATATTATATTATATTACATTATACTATACTATATTATATTATATTACATTATACTATACTATATTATATTACATTATATTATATTATATTATATTATATTATATTATACTATATTATATTATATTATATTATATTATCTTATATTATATTATATTATATTATATTATATTATATTATGTTTTATTATATTATATTATATTACATTATATTATATTATATTATATTATATTACATTATACTATACTATATTATATTATATTACATTATACTATACTATATTATATTACATTATATTATATTATATTATATTATATTATATTATATTATACTATATTATATTATATTATATTATATTATCTTATATTATATTATATTATGTTTTATTATATTATATTATATTATATTACATTATATTATATTATATTATATTATATTATATTATATTACATTATACTATACTATATTATATTATATTATATTACATTATACTATACTATATTATATTACATTATATTATATTATATTATACTATATTATATTATATTATATTATATTATATTATATTATATTATATTATATTATATTATATTATATTGTATTATATTATATTATATTATATTATATTTCACAGAACAGCGTCCTCTGTGAAATGAAACGCTCTGTGTTCTTGTGATCTTCTGAGTTCGTTATTCCGGGGTAACTTGGCAAGACTGGTCTCCACAAGAACACTAGACTGTTCTCTGCATTCTTGGAATTAAGAAATAACCATGTTCTGGTGAAGGGATGAATAAAGCAGGTTGAACTCAAACACTGATATACAAAACATGTGGAAATCCGAAATACTGATAACTGGGAGGAATGGAAACAAATGAATAACTTTACCATGTGCTCCTGTGTTCATTTTATTCATGTGTGTTTGGTTAAGTAGACAACACAAACACACAGGACAGGGGCGACAGTACTAACACAAACCCAACGTTGGCTTAATTTTGATGCTGGGCTCATTTTTTTCCCACTGCTTACACAAGGTTAACCATTCATACATTCACTTTCTTTTCGGATAAGTCCCTTTATTAATCTGGGGTCGCCACAGCGGAATGAACCGCCAACTTATCCAGCACATGTTTTACGCAGTGGATGCCAGCCGCAACCCATCACTGGGAAACATCCATACACACTCATTCATACACATACATTACGGACAATTTAGCTCACCTGTACCACGTCTTTAGACTTGTGAGGGAAACCGGAGCACTCGGAAGAAACCCACGCGAACACAGGGAGAACATACAAACTCCACACTGTAAAAAATAAATCGGTAAAAATTACCGTAAAGAACCGGCAGCTGTGGTTGCCAGTATTTTACCGTTAAAAATACGGTACAAACTGTAAAAGTAATTTCTCATTTTTACAGTAAACTACCGTATTTCATTAATTTATAGAGGTAATATGTCAGTATTTTGAATTACCAACATCTACACATTTTTTGTTACACAGTTAGACACGTTAACACAGCCATATGCAGGAGGTGATGAGAAAGTTACATAATGAATCAATCCTAATCACAAACAACTTTTCCCACAAGTAAAAAAGTGTATCAGTGTCTAAAAGGTGCTCAGTGTCATTCACACAGCTACTAAACACCAGTATGGTAACACGCATAAGTCATGAAATAAATATTGTTTATCAACATTAGATGTAACATAAATCTCTAATGTACATAACTGATGGGGAAAGATCTAAAAAGATCCAAAGTAATGTCAACAAAAAGCATAAAAGGTAATGTGCCATGCAGGGAATTCTGGGAAAGTCAATATACGGTTATTCGCCGTATATATTAAGGAAACATACTGTTAACCAGGTTACTGATTTTTACTGTAACATTTTTACAGTTTTTACCGTTGAAATCACGGCCAGTTATTACAGTGCACAAAGAAACGCCAACTGACCCAGCCGAGGCTTGTGCCACCGCATCGCCTATGGGTTAACTATTCATTTATATTCTGATCTTTTACACTGTACAATCCACACACAGTGCTTGGTTTTCTTTGTTCTAAACATCGATAAACACCTCAGCTTAAGGAACATCTCACGTGTTATTTCAAAGCAATTTAATAAGGCTTCTACACATATTTTCTACATATATAACCCATAAAAGTTCATTCAAATGGGGATCTTCGATGTTAGAGCCATTATAAAAACATTGATGCATATTGTCTTCGCTGCAAATATGCAAATGAAGAGGTTTAGGAGAGTGCAGTCTAATCAGTTTAAGGGAAGAAGCAACAATAATGGTTTCTTTTTTTATATTTTGCCACAATCGATGTGATTTCCATCACTACTGACATACTTCACTTCAAAGGCTGACCTATTTATGTATAATGAACATAATTTCCATAAGTGTCAAAAGCATGTGAATATGAGGCACGACAAAACTGGAACAAGGTTTCATAACCCTGTATAAAAAGCGATGCTAACTGAGCAAGTCCCTTGTTTTGTTTTTAACGACTTTATGCTTTCGAACAAATCAATTGAATGAATAATACAAATTACTCACTCAGAGGCATCAACATCACCTACTATTGGTATAATGACAAAACCTGATGGAAAAAAACAGATATAAAAGAGTCAGGTCACAAGATTAAAGCACAGATTGTCTGCTCATCAGTCAGCTTCAGAGAAATATACTGTATTAAATTATAATGATACTTTCGAGATGATGGATGACTCTGATTGACTCTTAAAGTTCTAAGGTTCTAAGTTTTTCAATTTTTTGTAGTAGTCCCGACATTTCTTGGCTGTTTGTAGGCAGCTGAAAATGCCAGTGCTCTTCTACAAATGCAAATGCATAGCTGTGATCGCTGGTGTGCAGCATTTATTTTCTCCAATTGAAAGTAATATGGCAGCACGGAGGGTCAGTGGTTAGCATTGTCGCCTCACAGCAAGAAGTTCGCTGGTTTGAGTCCTGGTTGGGTCAGTTGGCATTTCTGTGTGTGCATGTGCTCCCCATGTTGGCGTGGGTTTCCTCTGAGTGCTCCGGTTTCCCCCACAGTCCAAAGACATGTGCTATAGGTGAATTGGGTAAGCTAAGTTGTCCATAGTGTATGTATGTGTGTCCCAGTGATGGGTTGCGGCTGGAAGGACTGTGTAAACATGCTGGATAAGTTGGCGGTTAATTCCGCTGTGAAGACCCCTGTTGAATAAAGGGACTAAGCTGAAAAGCAAATCAAGTATTATTATTACTATTATTATCAGCCACTAAAAATGTTAGATATACAGCAACAAATGTATTATCATTACCACCACTAATTAATAAATAATCATCATCAACAGAGTCTACTTAAGTTATTTTCAATGTGTACTGATTTAAATTAATAATTTATAAACTATTATATTTAGTTAAACTGTAACAATATTGTTATTATATGTTTGCGTTTTCTAGCTTTGTTAATAAAGTATAATATTGTAATGCTTAATAATAATTGCAAAGATCATTTTTAGCTATACATATAGAATTTTTAGTTAAGTACTAAGACGCCAATTTTTGTTATACAGTAGCAAATATATTATCATTACCTTTAAATGTTATATAATAATTGTTATTATTATTAATAATGGAAAAGATATACTTTTTATGCATACATATATATATATATATTACTACTACTATAGGTAAATTTAATAAATTAAACTGACTGTAGTGTATGAGTGTGTATGGGTGTTTCCCATTATTGGGTTGTGGCTGTGTAAAAAACATATGCTGAAATAGTTGGCGGTTCAGTTCGCTGTGGTGACCTCTGACACCAAAGGAAAATGAATGAATGAATGAAAGTGATGTGATGCACTCTCCTACAAAATATTCTCAATCCATCCAAACTGGTAAACTATTTTCAAGGAGAGCTATAGTTCAGTACCGAATGCTGTTTCCAAACACTGTTAATGTATACACAGATTCAAGTCAAATCACACACACACACACACACTTGTATACATGGTTTACAGGAACACTCCACAGGCTTAATGTATTTAATACTGTAAAAACCACTCTACCTTACCCCTAAACCTAACCCTCACTGGAAACTTGTGGCAAATTTTGAATTTCAAAATTTTGATTAAGCATTTTGAATTACAGGGACATGTGGTGTGACCTTATAAACCACCGTAAGAGACTACAACCAAAGACTATAGCATACTCAAGACATGTGATGCGTATAGTTTTGAATTGGGAAATGTGTAACGGTCAAAAAGGCAAATGAAGCAGTACAGGAGCCAATCATCGCACGCTATAGACTGACGTTTCTCAAGGGGAGCAGCTTGTGTCCTTTTAGGACAGTTTTTGTGGTCAAAAAAAATATATCCACATAAACTTTGAAATCTCTACCAACTATACTTGAAAACAAGGGTTTTTTGGGGGGTTTTATTTGTAATCTGTATGAAATAAACACGAGGTACAGTCCATCCTGTCAAATGCACATCACATTACAGCAACTTCTCAAACACCCACAAACTTGTAAACAAAGAGTCAATGTCATTTCTAGAGGAGATTCGCCATCAAGACCAAGTTGTGAATTACTTCAGAAGACCAGCATGATCTCTCGAATCATTATCCAGAGGATACTAATGTATAACACGGCCATAAATGAGGCTGGTATCATCTTGTTCCTTTCGAGTGCACATGGCTGAAAAAAATGCAGTTTTTTTTTTTTTTCGAATGTTTAGAAACGAAACTTATGAGACAGTCGTTGTTTAATTTTACTGATGATTTCAAATATGTAATGTAAACGTAAACAGTTTTAGAGAATTCGATGTTTCCCCATTCAGACAGACATACTGCCCGAGAGGCATTTTAAAGATGGCCACTGCGTGAAATGTCTTGCCTTAAAGGGACTTACCCATTAAGGGACACACCCATGTCATTATACAACTTTGTGTCCCCATGTAATAGCTTTAAAATAAGATTTGGAAATTAGAAACAAAGGTTTATAATGAGATACTTCAGAAATAATTCCATCAAATAGGAGCACTTAGAAGAAAAAAATTATTAATTAAAAACGTGAACAATTTATTTAACTGTAGTAAACAGTGTGATAATTGACTCCAGACCATTGAATTCTTCTGAAATAATTCCCCAACAGTATATAACATCATAAATCTTTCTTTCCGTAGTGGGTACACAAAATATAGTTGCCGTTCATTTGAATTGCAATGACAATCTTGATGACTCAGGATGTTCTTGCTTCGGTTGTACACAAATAAAACCAAGTGTCACACTGGCAGGCACAGAATTCATATCTTTTCCATTCCCATCAAACAAATCTCTGCAGACAATGCTCAGTACGGTCCACTCCTGAAAGTCCACGCTAGATTAAGGCAGAGTCCGAGCGCAGTTTGTCAGAGCACAATGCATGGCTGTGCATTTCAAAGAAGCGAACGCGGCCATTGAAGCTGGCGCCACTCTTTAACCTAATCACATCCTCCCTCCGGCAAATGCTGCTCAGCCATTTCAAGTCTTTAGGAGCAAAATGCATCTATGTTTTGAACTTCACATGCCAGTAAATTTCACAGAGGCAATAGCTCTCCAGCACAAAGAAAGCAAATTATTCTCCACATTTTCTTCTTTGTGCTATTTGCGTCTTCATTCTGGTAATGGTTACTTAGATCAATCCTTTATTGAGACGTCATTTCTTTTGTGAAAGGAAAAGCTGCGGCATCTCTTTTGTGTCATTTTCATTTCTGCAGGCGATATCAAAGTCAGATGTCAACATACCCCATCAGAAAACATTAAAAAACAGAAGCCGCTTCTCAAAGAAATATGTGCATATACTGTAGGTTTAAATGTTCAGCGGCAGGGATTCACATTCACTTGCAATCTTAACTGTAGGAGAGTGAGTGACACGTTGAGATATTGAACTGGAAAACGGAAATTATTCTAGAAGGCAATATCGTTCCGTTTGTGCTGGAGACAAGCTGTTTCAAAGCAGAAATAAAATTAACAGCGTAACCTTTGCTCCTGATGGATCCTGGCAGAATTTGCTTTTTGGAAAGTGGCGGGCCGTTGCTCACAGCGAGAGCCACTCTTAAATGTGCCGTCAGCATTTAGCACTGAAAGAAATTAACCTTGTGGCTCATTCTCAGATGTCATGTTTGTTTTTCTGTTTATCTTTTTTTTTCTTGCAGGATTTGACCCAACAATTAATGGGGTTTACATTACCATGTAGCACCTTTAGAACCTTTTTTCATCTTTTTTTTATTTGCCTGGCAACTTAAGGCTGATTTATACTTCTGCATCAAACGCAGGCATATGGTCCGTCTTTCATAAGTCATTTATGACCAGTCATACAAAATGATGTAACCCCAGTGTCTGGACTTCAATATTTCAGTGACTTATAAAAGACAAAACACTGTCTGACCTTTTCAAATTTGACATGAATCTAAACATTACAGTCATGACATTAGCACTATTTGTTGTTTGCCTTTGGCATCTGATAGAGCTTTGCACCAAGGAATGGTCATGTGATATATAAATGGGCATAAGACAAGTGAATAGCTCCTCCTTTTTGGTCATTTAGCATAATAAATATTCAAAATTGATATGTAAAAAAAGAAAAAAAAAAAGCTAAACACTTATTCAGACTTGTATCAGAATCAGATTATTATTGCCAGTTATGTTCACACATACAAGGAATTTGTTTTCGTGACAGAAGCTTTTACAGTGCAACAGAATGGCAGAAAGAACAAAAACAGATAATAAATCAATTTAAAAATATATACATGTGTATAAAAATATATACACATGTATGAATGATCACAGTAAATTCTATCATGTTTTTAATAGTCTTCACTTTCGAAACAATGCTGACGAATGGGTAAAATCTAGTGGTTTGATAGATAGTGGCATATGCCATTAACTAAATGAACATTTTTGTTTTGTTTGAAGTGACTGCTATTTAACTGTCAGCAGTCAAGAGGTCAGTCTATACTGGCTGCTTTCTGTTCAAATGTTTAAGATGTGGTTCTTTTTTCTTCTAGTGTTTTTTCAAGCAAATAAGAGAAAGAATTGAAGCTCTACATTTCTATCTATAACCATAAAGGAAGCCTTTCAACTCTCAATTATGCCACAGATAGCTGACGTTATTGCTAAACTTAGCCTACACATTAGCAGCATTCGCGTCATCTCATAATTATCGTAATTTCAGGATGACAACTCGTGATCATTTACTCTGAGGTGTTTACATCTTCATAACAGGAACGCAGTATTTTTATGGCAATGCTATCAACAGCTATACATAACATCTAAATGAATAAGACTGACAGGATTACGGATGCATTCTGTATATGACCAGAAAATAGAATGTAAAGTAGAAAGTGTACGCGTCCATCTATTATAGTCCAATGATGAAAATAACAGCTTGGGTGAAGGTAAATGTCTATAAGCCTTTTCTTGCACCTCTGAAAGAAATATTGTATTTGTTGACTCTAATTTCAAGTGATCAATAAATTTCAAATATGTTCCTGATTAAAAACTGATCACATTCATAAATGAGGAATACATTTTAATAGTTGACTATATTTTAAACATCTCATCTTTCATTTAATTGTTTATCGTTTACTCAAAGTTGCTTAGAGTCATATGCTGGCCATTTACATCTGCTCACGGACACAACCTCACCTGGTTCTGGTTCGTAAGCTGCGGTCACACTTGACATTTCTTCCCATAGACTCCCATTCATACGCACGCGAATGCGTCAGACCGGAAACGCGGTCTCATGCGTTAAGTTTCGCAGGTTGCTGCGGTGCAAAGTTCAAGCTTGGTGAACTCTGACCTGTGAAATCGCATCATTTGACTGCGTGAGACCAATCTAGGATGAAAACACGACCTCTCTGGGCAAAAATGTAAAACATGGAGCAATCGCTCGCTTTTTTAAATGTCTAATAAGCTTGTTTAATCCCGCCCCTTTTCGCAGCGCCACACGACAGAATTTCGCACACACAAAGCCCGGTGTGACCGTAGCTTTAAGCTACGGTCACACCGGGCTTTGTGTGTGCGAAATTCTGTCGTGCGGTGCTGCGAAAAGGGGCGGGATTAAACAAGATGATTAGACATTAAAAAAAGCGAGCGATTGCTCCATGCTTTAAATTTCTGTTCAGAGAGGTCCTGTTTTGATCCTCGATGGTCTCACACAGTCAAGTGATGCGATTTCGCAGGTCAGAGTTCACCAAGCTTGAACTTTGCACCGCAGCAACCTGCGAAACTCGACGCATGACCCCGCGTTTCCGGTCTGACGCATTCGCGTGCGTATGAATGGAAGTGTATGGAAGGAAAAGTCAAGTGTGACCGCACCTTTAGGCAGAGGATTGTCACGGATTGGCCAGGCTCTTTCACCAATATCACGCAACGAGCACCTTCACCTGAGTTCTAATCATGTACAGCTGCACCCAATCACTCTAGCACACTATAAAAGCACACACCTCACTTCACTCATTGTCTGGTCTCGTTCCTACGAAGCGGACTCTGAGTGAAACACCTCCTGGTTATCACTCCCCATTTGATCTCAGCATTTGTACTTACATATACTCTGTTTCCTTCCAGTCTGTCCAGTGTTCCTGGTGTCCTGTCAGCGTTGTATGTATCGTCAGTCTGTCTACCCCTCAAGTCCTCTGGTGTGTGCATTCGGTCATCCTCTGTGTCTGTCATCCCACCTGCCACAAAGGATCATCAGTTTCACCCAACTCCATTCACTTATCAAATATCATTCGTTACTGCTCACCTGTTGGAATAAACATCATTTATACTTACTCACCTTGTTTGTCCGTCTGCTTCCATAACAAGGATATAATAATTTAAGTAATATTAGGCCGCCCCATGCATAAAGAATTATTTATTTATTTAGCCATAATATTATATTAGTTTAGTTTTAGTTTATTTATAAAGCGCAATAAAACAACAGTTGTTGACTATTGTGCTGTACAAACCTAAAAGCAAATTAACAAGAATAGACAGCAACAGATAAAACAACATAGAATACATCCAACATACCACACAGCCTTAACGATAAATAACAAGACACCAGATTGGTACAATAGGATCAATTTTCTCCCAATTTAAAAGCTCTTTCTAGGAGGTGTAGTTTAAGTTTCCCTCTGAACAAAGATTCATTGGAAATTGTTCTAATGGTCATAGGTAGCCCGTTCCAGATTTTAGGACCTACTACAGAGAAAGCTCAATCTCCTTTTTATTTAATTTGGATCTGGGAACTACTAGCATTTTCTGGTTCGATGATCGTAAACATCTGCCAGATATTTTAACAGTAATAAGATTAGAGAGATAAGTGGAAGCCTGGCCTTTTAATACCTTAAAAACATACATTAAAATTGTAAACTCAATTCTAAAACATATTGGCAACCAATTTAGGGAGCACATGATAGGAGTAATGTGTTCAAACTTGCAGGTGCCAGTAGGAAGCATAGCAGCTGCATTTTGGACCACTTGAAGACGATTTATATTGGCCAACCCACATAAATTACAGTAGTAGAGTTACAGTAATCCATGCGTGATTATATAAAGGTATGAATTAATCTCTTGAATTCAGCATAAGTTAAAAAGCCTTTCACTTTGGCTAATAATCTCAGCTGGAAAAAAACAAGATTTAACTATTTCATATCATACTAAGTCAGTAATTGTCAGAAATCAACAGATCTCATAAACTGTCCATATGCTCGACTCATTGTGCCTGAACATATGAGCAATCCTTGTCGTAGGTTGCAGAAACATCAGCTTAAAATATCTACTAGATATAAATGTTTTCAATAGAACATAAAATATATCAAATATAACATTCTATTTGTCAGGTAGAGATATTCCATGCCAATTCATATAATTAAACAAAAACAAGCCAATTCAGAAAGGTACAACATCAATTACTCAAAGATAGATCTAATAGTTAGAGATGTATACCTGACCGTGTGGAAGTGTGCTGCAACATATAAACCTTGGCGGAGAGCTCGGAGACTCACACACTGCAATGGGGTATCCTGGCTAGAAGCTCAATGAGCAAACAGTCTTTTCCAGCCCCATTTACAGCAATGTCATAATCATCTCTGCATTAAAAGGTGACATATTATGCCTTTCCCTTTAATACTCAAATCATAACAAACAATCATAAATTCAAGGCAATAAAAGCTTCACAGAGACCCTTGTCTGGTCATGAGTTGATATGAAGACAACATAGGCTCATTCTGAAAACGTCCCTTATATACATTTACATAGATTGCGAATTAGGTAAACAGAGGTATGTATAGCTGCATTTCATCTTCAAAGCTAATGCTATGTTTCGTGCTATGAAGCTGTTCCTTTTTATGCTGCCAGCTGACCACTTACCTCTGTGTGGACGGCTTTCTGGCTGTTTGTCCAGCGGCTCACCAAGTATGTTGGTGGATTTGAGATGCACAGCGGAGTTAAACAACAAAGAAAGGGTTCGAGTTTGGCAAAGAATGCTTCCAGAAAGTGGGTAAGACAAAAACAGAAGCCAAAAAAATAAAATAAATAAGTAAATAACAGGGTGAGAATGTGGTAAAATCTGAAAACGTTGTAA
The DNA here is from genome assembly GCF_903798145.1 of Danio aesculapii. Lineage (NCBI taxonomy): Eukaryota > Metazoa > Chordata > Actinopteri > Cypriniformes > Danionidae > Danio > Danio aesculapii. The sequence goes on along the minus strand of NC_079445.1, from coordinate 7,326,457 downwards.
AAATCAGGTTTTTCTTTTTCTGGATTGCTTTTTAAAAAACTGACAGTTGGGTTTAGGGAAGAAGGAGGGTGAGTTAGTCCAGTGTTTCCCAACCCTGTTCCTGGAGGCACACCAACAGTACATATTTTGGATGTCTCCTTTATCTGACTCATTCAGTTCAGGTTTTGGAGTCTCTTCTAATGTCCTGATGAGTTGATTCAGGTGTGTTTGATTAGGAAGAGGTTGAAAACCTTGACTGTTGGTGTGCCTTCAGGAACAGGGTTGGGAAACACTGGGTTAGTCGATTGGTCAGTCAGTCAGTCGACAGTGGCCTCTGGTGGATGTACGCAAGAACAGCAGGAACAAATGGCACTCGCGAGAGCAGAGAGCCTCTAGTGGATCCACGAAAACAAAAACTCAAAAAAAAATTATCTACTGGGATGTATTTGGTGCTCTCCAGACATGGTTTATATATGGGTAAGTAATCAGAATGAGCATGGGTTGTATGAAGACCATTTTCTCTGGAGTGGAGCATCTTGCAGAGATCTAAAGCAAACGCCCACATTTTTGTGAATTGGGGTAAAATTGAAGATGGAAAATGGATTTGTATTTATTTTACAGTTTTTGCTTTGATTAATTAAATATATATTTTCTTTTTTGTCTGTTTAGGAGCTAAATAATTAACTAAATCAAAAAAATCAGTGTAAATTTAAATAAATATATTTTTTTAAATGAGCAATTTTAGTGTAAATTTAAAATGGACAATGGAAATTATTTATTTCCTCCAATAATTCATAATAAAAAAGCAGCCAAAGACTAAAACAGCTTAATAGCTGCATAAACCAATCAATCCCAAGGATTGAAGCAACTTGAGATAAAGTGAAAAGCAGTTTACTGGGAAAAAGAGTAAACATTTCAGTCACATGTTGAACATTAAACAGTACTAAAACTAACCATCTTTATTTAAGGAGTCTGATCTATTGAATCATCATGTGAGTCCTTAAATTAAGATTGTGTCACTTCAACTCGCTTGTCTTTTTGATTTTTGAGTGTGCAGACTTTTTTCAATTGTTTCACTCCATTAATTAATAACATAATTTGTGTTTCTTTATGTGTTTGTTTGTTTAGTAGCTAAATAATTTACTGAATCAAAATTTGGTGTAAATTTAAATATATTCAAATTAAAGAAATATTTTCCAGTGTAAATTTAAAAGTCAATTGAAAATGTATTCATTCATTCTTTCATTCATTCATTACTAATTAAATAATTTGTTTTCTTACTTTATATGTTTGTTCATTTGTTTAAGAGATAAATAATTACAAAATTTAAATCTACATACTGTAAAATTCAATTAAAATGATCATTTTTGGTATAAATTTAAACTGGTTGTTGGAAAATACTATTGTCCATACATTCATTCATTTTCCTTTGGCTTAGTCCCTTATTTTTCAGAGGTCGCCACAGCAGAATGAATCGCCAACTATTCCGGCTTATGGTTTATACCCTTCCAGCCACAATCCAGTGCTGGAAAACACCCATACACTCTCACATTCACACACTACGACCAATTTATTTCATCCAATTCACCTATAGTGCGTGTCTGAGAAACCCACGCCAACATGCGGAGAACATGCAAACTCCACACAGAAAAGCCAACTGGCCCAGCTGGGACTTGAACCAACGACTTTCTTGCTGTGAGACAACAGTGCTAACCAATAAGCCACCATGCCGTTCATCTTTCACTATTATGTTTATAAAAAAGTAATACTAAAGTAAGTCTTTCATATTTAACTGATGGTATTGCCAGTCTGCAACAATGTTAAACCAAAATCTACACCTAAAGTCAGGCATTATAAAGAACCTGCGACCCCTATACTACAAAACTGAAAGAAAATCCTGTAAAAAAAAGGTCAGTAGTGTGTCAGTGACTCTCTTTGACTTCTCTGAAATTCCAACACTATAAATAAATGTTAAATATGCCAGTGAAGTGCATTATAGACTGCATTATCTCAATGTTGAGAAAAGTTCCAGCTGTGGTCTTGAGGTCATGTCCGGATGGAAAACTATGGTGTGATGCTTTTGACACTGAGTGCATTTTCTGCCAATAGTGCCCTATCTTGTGATTTGAATATTACAGGTTGCCATTTTAAAAGACTGAATAAGAATGTTTATTCATTCGCCCATGACAGCTCTCTGGTTAGCCAAGTTGCCCTATTCTCTGTGCAAAGTGCATTCAAGGGTGTGTGGACTTTGGACAGCCAAATTAGTCCATTTTGGCTATTATGAGGCCAGATGCCTGCTGTCAGTGCGGCCGCTCACAGAGCCATCAGTTTTGAATGGGAGGTTTGCATGAAAAAGAAGCTCAATGAGCAAACAGTCTCCTCCAGCCCCATTCACAGCAATGACAGAATCATCTCTGCGTGAAAGGTGACATATTAAGCCTGTTTTCATAAGTTGCAAACTAAATCGCTGGTGTCCCCAGAAGATGTCTGTGAAGTTTCAACTCTGTATGTCCCACAGATATTTTTTTATAGCTTGTCCAATTTGCCCTATGGCTGTGAGTAAAGTTGTGCTGCTTTTGTCCACATATTTTCCCTTTAAATGCAAATGAGCTGCTGCTTTCCTGAAGAGGGTGGAGCCGTTACACACTATTCTGACACTCCAGAAAAAACAATCGAGGAAATCTCACACAGAGTAGGGTTTTAAAGCCTTTCGAGCTACAATGAGAATGACGCAGGGATCGAGGTTACCACTGAACCTGAAAGCTTTTGAACATTTAGTGGACACATTTATGTAATTGTGGAGTTAATTTGATTCAGCTTATAGTCTAGCATGTGACTGCTCTTTTAATGCTCTGCTATTAACACAATTTTCTTATCTTCACAGAAAACATAAAAAGTCAGACTATTCAGGGCATGAATGTTTTTGAATTGCCCTGACATGGAGCTTACATGTATGTATGTATATATATATATATAACAGCTTTGCTCTTGTCTCCGTTAATACAGTCAGAGGGTGGCAAAGGGTTAATTCTCCTTAAACTAAATTTTTTTAATTTAATTTAATTAATTAATTTTTTTATTATGTCACCCTCACGGCGTTCCAAACCTTTGAGCATTTTGTCCATCTTTGGACCACAAATTAATTATTTTAGGTGAAAATTTTATCCTTCAAAGACAGCAAGGTTCACAACTTGTTCAATCTGTCCTCAAACAGACTCTGTGCCTTCAGTGGTTTAATCTACATATTATCAAGCTATGAAAATACATATGCACACATAAAACAACAATAACTTGATTCAAGAGTTTCTAATTGGCAGTTTAAGGCACGTGCATTCGTGAGCAATATGCAGCGATGAACAGTGGTGTGAAAAACTGTTTGACCCCTCACCAATTTATTTATTTACTTTTTTGCATATGTCGTGTGACACCCTGAATGGTTAGTCACGTGTTTATTTATTTATTTATTTATGTTTTTTCTTTATAAGTATATATTATAATTCCAGCTTCTCTTTGTTCTTGATTTTCATTATGATTGATACATCTAATGCTGTATTTATATGAAATATCCTAAATATTCTGAGTGAACAGTATGGGTGGGACGGTTTGTGATCCAGGGTTGCTATGAAACTGGTCTGAGACTGTCATGACTAGAGCGGCTCGACTTAGAAATGAGACAGTCAGAGTTGCATTGTTGTTCAATCACATAGATATTTACTGCAGTACTGCCAACTGGACAGTAGGTGTGCTACATCACACTAATGTTTCAGATCATCAAACAAACTTAAATTTAGTCAATGATAACAAGGCGACGCAGAGGCACAGTAGGGAGTGCTGTCGCCTCACAGCAAGAAGGTCGCTGGTTCGAGCCTCGGCTGGGTCAATTGGCGTTTCTGTGTGGAGTTTGCATGTTCTCCCTGCATTTGCGTGGGTTTCCTCCGGGTGCTCCGGTTTCCGCCACTGTCCAAAGACATGCAGTACAGGTGAATTGTGTAGGCTAAATTGTCCATAGTGTATGTATGTGTGCAAATGAGTGTGTATGGGTTTCCCAGTGATGGGTTGCGACTGGAAGGGCATCCACTGTGTAAAACATATGCTGGATAAGTTGGCGGTTCATTCCGTTGTGGCGACCCCAGATTAATAAAGGGACAAAGCCGAAAAGAAAATGAATGATAACAAGTAAACACCATGCAATTTTTAAAAATGTATTTATTATTATTATTATTATTATTATTATTATTAAAGGAAAACCAAACCTGAGACTATGTAGTACTGTGTGGAAAAGTGTTTGCCCCCTTAAACCTAATAACCGGTTGGCCCACCCTTGTTAGGAAAATTCTGCCCAGACATCTTTGTAGAACGGTTGTAATTCAGTCGCATTGGATGGTTTCCGAGCATGAACCACCTTTTTAAGGTCATGCCACAGCATCTCAATTGGATTCAGGTCAGGACTTTGATTAGGCCACTCTAAAACCTTAATTTTGTTTTTCTTCAAAATTTTGGGGATTATCAAGATGTTTTCTGGCACAAATGAGACAAGCCTTTAAGTCCTTTTTTCCTCTTGAAACTAATTAACCATTTTTGCCTTGTCTCGTTCTTATGGTGGAGTCATAAACACTCACTATAGTTGAGGCAAGTGAGACCTGCAATTATTTGGATCGTGTTGTGTTTTTTTTTTTTTTTGGGGGGGGGGGGGGGGAGAGAAATGGTACTATATCATGATTTGCAGAAGTATAAATTAGCTTTAATGGGTGGTAATACACAAGAAGGTGCTTTTCTTAAGGCATCAGTGGATCAAAATCATCCCTGCATGTTTTTTCTCATGCTTTCAAAAAAATGTATACTCAATTTTGATGGGTTGTCCTTTATCATGTTTTCTGGGTCGGTAGATGCACTAGGTACCCAATCATAGCACTTAACATGGGAAAAATCCTTTTCCATGATATATCATCACTAAAGCGATAGTGCTTATCGCTTTCAAACAAGGTCAGTTGTGGAAGTGCTCAGTATTTACAGCTGAGAGACTTGTTTAATCACAGCTACGTTAAAATGTGAGGTTTTGAAGTGTTATGGCACTTTTGTGAAGCAGACTGCAAATAGAGCTGACCTAGACAGCATAGCATATTAAAAATGTGTTTATTTTTACATTTAGGTTTTTTAATTACTCAGTGTTGGTATAAATTGCATGGCTCAGTTGACATTAGATATTTAATTGTTCACTTGTTGTAGACTTATTCAGAAATCATATTTAATTTAGAAAATAGAAATTATTTTTATATGTAAACAATAGTATATAGTAATATATTATAATAGTCATATTTCCAAATGGAACCTTGTATTATGTTGTCTTTTATTGACCCTGTAAAAATCTAAATAGCAAAAGCAAGTTAAAATACATTTTGTAAAGAAATATGGTTTTATTTCACTATTCTAAAAATACACAGAATTGCAAAAGCTAACAAATTTAATTTATGGAGATTTTATTAATATTTCATTCTATATGATTAGCAAACATTCTCATATGATTGTTTCTTTTAGCAAAAATAAAACTACCTAAATGCAATGCAAATTTGACTATTTTATGGCTCGTTTCCACTGACTGGTACGGTACGGTACGGTACGGTTCGGTTTGGTACGGGCCACTTTTATCAGGCTTGCGTTTCCACTAACAAGGGTACTCTTTTGGTGGGCGTGGTGTATGACAGAAAGCTTTAGTCGACGTCATTCTAGCTCAAGGAAATGTCTACAATAAAGCTGTACGGGTCACTTACATATCATATGAAAAGCACTTCTCACAAAACAGATGCTTCATACACATAAATACTTGTGTAGAAATGTTTATTACTAACTTTACTGTGAACATGAGTTAATTATAACTGCAGATCAATGACAGTGCGAAACAGCCTACTGTAACGTCTGTAATTATATTAAATAACTAAATAAATAAACATATATAAACACATACAGCCCCTTACAGTCTCCGATATGTTACCAACTACAGAACTACATACAGCAGACATTTCGTCTGTATTTAGGTTCAAAACAACACAAAATATAGCCTACAGTCAGTGAAAACCTCTCATCTGTGTCTGTAATCTTCAGCAGCACATGTAGCCTCTGTTAGAGAGCAATTCCGTCATTCCCGGTTCATATTAGTCCAAAAGGTGAAGATAATAAGTTAGTTAATCATGGCATTTTGTTCATGTTTGCTGAAAAATAATGTGCTCCTTTTTTTCCGGCTACTCCTTTGTTTCTTCACGCTTCACTCTCGCGTTTGTCAGTGTCTGACAGGATCGGGTTTCAAAAGCGCGTCAATAATCAAGCGCAGGTTATTATCATCAGCTCAAGAAATTTGTTATTTCAGATATAATGTTAGACACGCGCGAGCACTAGCAAGAAAGCGAAACCACTCGCGCCTCAGACTGGCTCGTAAAAAACTACGGGGCACAGGGTAAATCTGCTCTTCTTTTTGGCTTTGTGGCTGTTCATCCAGACGATGACAAGGTTTGTTTGAGCCCAGATCGACCATGGCTCGTTATTATATGTATTTATAATTCCGCTAAAATCTCTCGCTGTGTATTTCAAACATGGCGGGTTTTTTGTTTTTATTCTGGCTTGTTGCGTAAGCGAATGACGTATCTCTGTAAACCAATAGCGTTCAGCTGCGCGTGTGGCTCCGCCTTTTGGTACACTTTCTCGTGTTTGGTACCCTTTCGAAAGGGTGCCGGAAAAGTGATACGGTACGGTTCGGTTCGGTTCGCTTTTTGACAGTGGAAACGGCCATAAAAGCATACCAAACCGAACCGTACCGTACCACTCAGTGGAAATGGGCCATTACATTCTCCAAGTACGCTTATACTAATATTGTATATGCTTGCATCCCTTTTATTTCTATAGAAATTTAAAGAGTACAAATTCTCAAAGCCAAAATTGTACAGATATATTAAGTAGCTGTATGAAGTTCGATAAAGCTATTAGGTAGTTCCATAGAACAACAGCAATGTTGTTTACCAGACTGAGTCAGTTCAGTGTCATTCGTTTCAATACAAATGTCAATGTCAAAGTCAACGTCAGTAAGTTTGAATAAATGCCTTGGTCTGACATCTCTTTTGGTATTCCTTGTACAGTATTTTAGAGCTGTTTTTATGTTCACATTTTTACAATATAAATCATATACAGTTGGTGCCTTTCAAATTTTAGGATTGAGGTTGCTCGGATGGGGAGGATCGAATTTTGGGGTCTGTGGCATCTACAAATTTATTAGCCCTGCCTTGCACAATTCTCCATTTCAGAATTACTTTTTAACATCTAACTTGCTTTTTAGGGATGTAGTGGCTTAAAATCTTCCAAAAAATTAAAATAAAATATCAGATCAAATACAGATACAAAAAGATGCACATACATTAAGTAAAAAATACTATAGAGTTCACCGCCCACCACTGTTTACTGTCACATAATGACAAATGTTCTGACATAAACTCACGTGTATGGAAGCATATGAGAAGCAATATTAATTTTGAAATGTAATATGAAAAACAGCAATGCAATATGGAAAATGGCAATGTACTGTATTTCAATTTGCATAATCCAAGACCTATGTGCACCATTTGATGCAAAATGAAAATGACATATTGTCATTTGCACTTGCCATTTCCAACCACAGTTTCAATAATTAAATTACTTACTAGTTGTGAAGCTTTACACACTGCAACATTAAATTGCAAATGTATTACCCAAATTAAACCATGTGTGCCCAGGTAGTAAAGAATTTTGGCCCATAAGCACAGCAGGCATTTATCCAGCAGGCGTAAGCATGGCAACACTGGCATTTATCCGGCACTGGCAGACAGCATTTGGGCCAAACATGGCCCAGGTTTGGCAGAGGTGGCACCGTCTTTAAGGCAGCACACAAGACATGGGTCAAATGTAAAATGTAGTATTTGGCCCAGATGTTGATATGTGGGCCACATAAGTTTGGCCTATCTTGACCCACATTTAAAGCTCATTTAAATAATTTTTGAGTAACGAAAAAATTCTACCAGTCAGGTCACTTCGATAAAAGCACGCCCATAGCGCAATGAAATTGTTAAAGCTTCGTGGGTTTATCAATTTCATTGCAGTCGTGACACACCAACATGTCTGACCCAGACTCTTGGCTGAGACTTGGCCTAGATATGGTCCGCGTTTAGTCCTTGTCTGGATGTCTGACTTGGGCCAGTGATGCCAACTTTGAAACAGCTCTCAGGCAGTATGCTCGAGCATTCTGTTTGAATGGGGAAACATTAAATTCTCCAAAACTGCTTGCCAAGCTTACGATTGAATTTCATATTACGAATCACCAATAAAATTAAAACAACCGTCCCTTTAGTTTCTTTTCTAAATGTTCAAATCACACAAAATCTGCAGAAACTCATGTCTGGTCAGAGCCCCTCCCCCCAGTATCGTCAGCCTTTAGCGATCGATGATTGGTTACTGTACAAGAAGGTGGGCTTTATTCCCCATATAGCAATCGATGATTGGCTCCTGTACTAGTAGGCGGGGCTTTATTCATCATATTGACTGTTGCACATTTCCCCATTCAAAAATATATGAGTGACATGTCTTGTATATTCTATAGTATTTGTCGTAATTCACTGTGGCATGTGGGCCAAGCAAAAGCAGATTGTGTGGCGCAGAGCTGAGCCAGAGATATTTTGCTATGTGGGTATAACATGTACAAGCAGAAATTGTAGCAAAATTATCATTTAAATGTCATTTGTCCCAAATACAGCACTTTTAGACTCAGGGTTAAGAAAGGTAGGATTGCATCATTACAATGTGGGCTGTGTACACTGTGTTTGTAGCAAAATTATGTTTCAAATGTAATTTGCAAAATGACAATGCAATATACAAAATGCCAATGTACTGTATTTCATCTTTGAATTCTACATAATATAAGTGCAAGTTTGGTATAAAATCAAAATGATAAATTAAATTATGTAATTTACAATTGTCATTTCTAACTTTTCTAACGTTTTTTAATGAAATTAAAAATGTAATACACAAATTGAATTTAATTTGTGTAACATACAAGCAAAAACATGGTAGCAAAATGATCATTTAAATGTCATCTGTCCTAAATGCATTGACAGCAGTGGTGGAAATCATACTTAATTATTACTTATTTGGGCACCATTACTTGCCCAAAAATGTAGACTAAAAGTATCTGTTGTGAATATATAATTCAAAGTATAAGTAAAATATAGACTTTTTAAATGTACTCAAGAGCAGCGAGTAGTGAGTATTAAAATTTTTTTTTTAAGTATTAAAAAGCTGATGCATTTCCGTGTGTTTGGTGTATATGTGTGTAAACGTAACATTCTGTAGTGCATTTAGTGATTGCCCAGCAGGCACACAACATCATAAGACATTAATATTAGTTTAGATTTAGGTTATGATATCAGATGACCAAAATTCAATGTCTAGACAGTGTCTAACGACAATGTTATTTTGATGTCCAATAACGACGTCAAATGACGTTGATATTTGGTTGATTTTAGGATGTGTTAGAAAGTGACCCAAATCCAACATCGAGCCAACATCTTAAACCAACGTCATATTGATATCAAATACTGACATTTATTCATCAGGTATGGCAAGCTGTAGCATTATTAGATGTTGATATTTGGTTGATTTCAGAGGCCTGTTTCAGTAAGGAGGTTAAACCAACTCGGAGTTTAAACTTGAACTCTGAGTTGACTTACCGTGAGATTTTTTGGTTTCAGAATAGCTGATCTGAGTTGGGTCAATCAACTTTGAGTAGAATAACTCAGAGTTAAGTGTGCACACTGCGACTATAAAAAGGCATTATCAATGGAGCTCAGATATTGCGAGTCACCATGGCAACATCTGAAAAAAGAGATCAGCATTTCTTTCTCCAGCTGAACTTGATGAGCAAATATGACCATATATTTAAAAAAGCAACACCACTGCATTGGCGAAACAGAGACAGTTAGCGTGGGAAAATATAGCTGCTCAAGTGTGGAAACGTAAGGCTAAGGCGAGAAATACCGCTTTGTCTTTAAAAAGGGGGAGGAGACCGACAGAAACAGAGTTTAGAGAATAAAACTTGCTCCTGACCAGGTTAGGTTCACAAAGTAAGTTACCACAGTAACTGACTCTGAGTTAAAGTTACCTCTCTTTCAGAAACAGGATTGACTTACCCTGCTTTCTCGAGTTTGACAAACCTGCCATTTTGAAATGGAAAACCCAGAGTTTCTCTCATTTCAGGCTTAACATACCCTAAGTTTTCACTTAACCTCCTTTCTGAAACGGGGCCCAGGTTGGACATTGATATCTGCCTGACGTTGGGTTCTAATGCGATGTCCCCACGACGTTCATACAGTAAACATCCTTCTCAGTGAAAAACATCTTATCAGTGACATGCATCTAGAGAGTCTCTGGGTAAATGCGTGTAAAGATTTTGGACATCTTCCTGGCAACTTTTAATGCTTCCGAACAGTTTTGACAATCACGGTTAGGAAACGTAGGATTGCATTTTCACCATTACACAGTGGGATGTTTGATGCAATATTCAGTGTGTATTTCAATTAAAAACTACAATTTAAAATCACATTAATCTTATACTGAAGAGAAAAAAAACAAATCACATACACATTGAATGAGCAAGCAAATAAATTGGGGCCAAACTACCATTTTAAACGTGGAAGTGAGCCTGAGTCCACTACACTTCCTAAGATATAGACAGCAGGAGTGTAATCGGTTTTAGATCAGTCTGTTCTGATGCAAATTTTTGTTTGTTTGGTAGTTTTCCCACATGTGTGAAATGCATAAACAACTGATTTGTCAAGCTTTTTGTTGTCAGGGGGTATGAGAGAACCGAGGGAGCAGTGAACCAAAGCTCACGCCGCGGAGCCAAGAATGTGCTAAGTGCTGATGCTACAGAAAAACAATGCAGATTGCCTGATGCCAATCTTTAGTTTTTGCCTCACCGTGTGAATTAGGGGACATGCTGTTATTCACAGGCATAATACTCCTGCATATTTTAGCACTGGCGTTCAGCAGGAATGTGGCCTTCTAAAAGCTCAGCGTTCCTGTGAAGGAGCTGTTAAAACACAGTCAAAACGATTGCCCCGGGCACCAGGGCATACAGCGGCCAGTCAGACTGAGCGTGTCCCTATCCGCTGAGGGCAACAACTGGGTCTTTACCCTCCAACACTTCTCACTTTTAAGGATGTAATAGTCTGTCGGACTTGCAGGCCTCACACAGCAGCCCTAATGGCATGTTTCTCTCTATGGCAGCCACAAAGGGCCTTCGCTGCCAGACTTGTTATTATCTCGATATGAAGTGCCCTGCTTGGAAATCTCTGCACTCGCTTTCCATTCTTCTATACCCCTGTTTCTTTGCTTTCATTTTTTTGTATCCCTTTGGCATAGATCTTATTGTTTGACACCCCCGTGTGGCCAAAGCCGGTGAAATAACAAGGACTTTGAAATTACCTCGACTGCCGGCCTACACACTGAATGTAACTTTGTCATCGACGCCTGCTGGTGGACATAAAAGTGATTTATGTGACAGGCACAAACATTGACAGCCGGGAAGTAGGGCTACATGCAGAGTTTGAGAACGCTGTACAGTAGTTGGATGCTGTTTCTTTATATTTTTATATAGGTGTTTACACAAGCTGGAGGTCTGAACTGAAGTTTGATCGGGTCATGCAATATAACTTCATGTCTTGTTGATATATGTGTTAATATACCGTAGAACTTCCAAACGTTCTTGCCTTGTAAACCACCAAATACCCTGTATACATGATTTAATATTATACTGGATACTGTTTAACATCGTTGTTATGAATAGCATTCCTCATATTCTTGTAACAGTATTGTTTAAAGTTGCCATTTTAGTATTTGCTGATTCATAAACAATAATGTTTAAAACAATACTGTGGATAAAAATAGATTCGGAGTTCCTTTTCTATGAATGATGTTTGACAATAGAGAAAAGTGACAGGAAAAACATGTATAATGTTACTAAAGATAGACAGATTACAGTGGCCGAGAGAGCTTAACGTGCTGCAAAAGAAAACACATGCAATTACAGGGGTGTCAAAATGAATTGTTTCTTCGGGCAACGCGATGCAGATGTGGACAATTCGGTATCAGTTCAGTAATGATCATAATAGGTTATTACAAACTGACGTCATTTATCTCATATGCGCTATGTCGCGGTAGCTTGCTATGGCGAAGGAGACAAGTGCGAGTAATTAATACACTCCAACTACTTTAAAACACAGAAACTCTGCACAACTCACTGCATGCATGTTGTCTGGACAGTCTTTTCCTGACCCTTCTTTCTTTCTCTCTCTCTCTCTCTCTCATTGTGGCCCTTTGACCTGCTGGCGTGACTTTTCCTCTCCTGTCAGCTCTTACAGCGTTACTTCTGGATACAGACCCGAGCGTGTGTCTGCAGAGAGAGTTTTCTCCTCCGCGTCTGTCATGGATCAGCTGTGATCGCTGCTGCCTTTTATCAGTGTCACTCATCGGTGAAAAGTGCCAGAGTGTTAGAGCCAGCTCTTTCAGTTGAGCGCGGGACTAATCATAGGCGTTTAACAACACGCTCGACAAGGCTCATATAGCGAGCAGAATATTTATATTTGTTTATTTGCTATAATTGCTCATGCTGTTCTGTGCATGTACTCGAGTTTTTAAAGGTACATTTTATATATCTGACTGTTTGTATTAAAGGACAAAATTGTATTACAATTAATATATAAATATTAGGGCTGTCTAATGATTCAAAAAAATTACGTTATTAATCACACTTTTTTTGTAATTAATCATGATTAATCAAAAAACGTAATTAATCATGATTAATCACGAAACGCCATATTTATTACAGAAACAAAAACACAGGCAAGTAAGTGCCATTTGAAATTCAAAACAATCAATGCCAATAACAAACAAAAATGTTTTCCATGTTGGATTCTAAGTGAACTACAAACACACACACACACAGACACATACAACGCACAGTACAGCGGACTCAGTGAGCGAGGGATACCTTCAGATTCATCAACACGCACGATCGCGTTCATCAAATTTGCTTAAACTAAGCGTTCTAAAGTATGGCTGTGTTTTACTGAAACAGCAACGTAAAGCAGACGCTTTACAAAAGTTGCGTGTAGGGGGGAAACATGTCAAACATATGAAATGTGAGGGCTCATGGATGTAGCTAATGGCCCGTTTCCACTGAGTGGTACCACTGTCAAAAAGTGTACCGAACCGTACCGTACAACTTTTTCCGCACCCTTTCGAAAGGGTACCAAACATGAGAAAGAGTACCAAAAGGCGGAGCCACACGCGCAGCTGAACGCTATTAGTTTACAAAGATACGTCATTCACTTACGCAACAACCCAGAATGAAAACAAAAAACTCGCCATGTTTCAAATACACAGCGAGAGATTATAGCGAAATTATAAATACATATGATAACGAGCCATGGTCGATCTGGGCTCAAACAAACCTTGTCGTCGTCTGGATAAACAGCCACAAAGCCAAGAAGAAGAGCAGATTTACCCTGTGCCCCGTAGTATTTACGAGCCAGTCTGGGGCGCGAGCGGTTTCGCTTTCTTGCTAGCACTCGCGCGCGTCTAACATTATATCTGAAATAACAAACTTCTTGAGCTGATGATAATAACCTGCACTTGATTATTGACTTGCTTTTGAAACCCGATCCTGTCAGACACTGACAAACGCGAGAGTGAAGCGTGAGGAAGAAAAAGGAGAAGCCGGAAAAAAAGGAGCACATTATTTTTCAGCAAACATGAACAAAATGCCATGTATAAATAACTTATCTTCACCTTTTGGACTAATATGAACTGGGAATGACTGAAATTACTCTCTAACAGAGGCTACATGTGCTGCTGAAGATTACAGACACAGATGAGAGGTTTACACTGACTGTAGGCTATATTTTGTGTTGTTTTGAACCTAAATACCGACAAAATGTCTGCTATATGTGGTTCTTCTGTAGTTGGTAACATATCGGAGACTGTAAGGGGCTGTATGTGTTTATATATGTTCATTTATTTAGTTATTTAATATAATTACAGACGTTACAGTAGGCTGTTTCGCACTGTCATTGATCTGCAGTTATAATCAACTCATGTTCCTAGAAAAGTTAGTAATAAACATTTCTACACAAGTATTTATGTGTATGAAGCATCTGTTTTGTGAGAAGTGCTTTTCATATGATATGTAAGTGACCTGTACAGCTTTATTGTAGACATTTCCTCGAGCTAGAATGACGTCGACTGAAACTTTTTGTCATACACCACACCCACCAAAAGGGTACCCTTGTTAGTGGGAACGCAAGCCTGATAAAGGTGACCCGTACCAAACCGAACCGTACCTTACCGTACCAGTCAGTAGAAACGAGCCATAAAAAGCAGAGAATAGGGCTGTCTTTGTCAGCTTGTGCCTTCATTTGCCACTTTCACTACAGTACATTTACTTGGACACCAATACTCCGCTTTTATGATTATGATATTACTGATTAAGAGTTTATCATGTAAGCAGCGATTTTTGATTACCGTAAAGGATCATGCGAGTCCCGAAATGCGGAGGTTTTTCTTTCTGTTCGCCATGAGGTAACAAATTCCATTAAAGCATCCTGAATGAAAATATGCTGAATGAGAGTGAACTGATGAACTGCAGTTAAAGTCTAAAGATTAAAAATGAAACACCCGAAATTGCATAAAACTCTGGAGGAAATGCAGGATAGCCTGGTGATGCGACATTAATTGTTTTATACAGAAACTTTCCTTCTAAAAACACGTCCTTGTTCCTATCCAAATTTCTTTGCACGTTTAACACACGCAGGGCCAGTGCAAGCTGAACTGGCGCTCTAGGCAAACGGCAATCATGCCGCCCTCAACCCGAAAGAGACCGGTTCGCGGATGAAAGTTAGAACCAGGGGGTTCGCTCACTATACTGCTGCCGAAGGCGGCCGCCTAGCTCACCTCTATGCACGTGCTGTCCCAGAACACACGTCGGCCGCAACAGGGAATAAAAAAAAACTGCACCTGCGTTATTTGCGTTTTTTTTTTTTTTTTTTACGTGTTAAATATTTTAAAATAATCACGTGCGTTAACGCGCTAATTTTGACAGCCCTAATGAATATAAATACATTTATACATTTTTCTTGTGCTGTAAAGTAAAATATAAAATTGTATATGGAAAGTATTGTCAATGCATCGAGATGCACCAAGATATCGAATTGAACCGAATCGATGGCATAATAATCGTAACCGAACCGTGAGACCAGTGTAGCTTCACACCTCTACAAAAAACATCAGCAAATTAAGAAAAGATCTTCATCCGTTTGACAGCACATGTGCTCCAAATCGTCACACGGCATACACGTTTTTAAAAAAAAGGTGTGGCATTTTCCCGCAATGCAAACAAATTAACACGCTGCATTTTCTCACAACGCAAACAATTTGCGAAAACACGCTGCATTTTCTCAGAACACAAAAATTCTTCCCAACCGTTAAAGTCTTCCCAACCGATATTGTTTTCAAAAGCACCAATTGACCCCATCACCCCCTTCCCTAAACCCAACCCGACAGTGTTTGCAAAAGCATTACAGAAAAAAAAAGCCATCATAGCTGTCTGATTTTTACCACATTTTCAGATCTTAGCATGTTCTCACCCTGTTATTTATTTGTTTATTTGATTTTTTTTGCCATTTGTTTTTGTTTAACCTGCTTTCTGGAACCAGTCTTCAACGGACCCGAACCCTGTCGTTGCGGTCAACTGCATCTCAAGTCTGCTGCCGTACATGGCAAGCTACTGGACAAACTGGCAGTCAGCTGGTAGCGTAAATAGAAACTATACCAGCGGCTGTGTCATAGCGACCCGTAGCATTAATTTTAAAGACAAAATGCATTCATACATAGCTCTGGCTACATAATTCGCGCTCTTCAGAAATGTATATGGAAGTACGTTTTCACAATGAGCATGTGTTGCAAGTTTCTGTTTAACAGATTACTCAACACATTTCCAAGATAATCATTTTAATAACAAATTTCTAATAACTGATTTCTTTTTTTGATGCCGTGATAACAGTACATATTATTTTACTAGATATTTTTAACAATACTATACATCTTAAAGTAAAATTTAAAGGCTTAACTAGGTTCACTATGCAAGTTATTTGCATAAAGCAAGGGTTATTTGGCAAATCATTGTATTACAAATGTATCAAAAAAACTAATAATATTGACCTTAATATGACTTAAAAAATACTATGAATTGAAATTGCTGTTAACCATAATTTGGGAAATAATTAAAGGAGAGGGGGAAAAAAATCCCAGTAGGTCTAATAATTTTGACTAAATGTGTATCCAGATTTCCATTCATGGCACCATTAAATGTACAGTGAAGTTCTTTTAAATGTGCATTTTTGCTCATCGTGTAATGTAATTTCAACTGAAACCCAATGACAGGGCAGGACACAGTATAAAAACCGTATAAGCTAGGACCAAGCTGTGTGTTGAAGCAATGCTCAAGGCATTTTGCTCGGACACAACCATATGAATATTTTAAAGCAACAGAATTTTAAGGTCCCTCATCACCAAACCAACCCTATCAGTGACAGTCCTCAGTCCTGTTACGTCAGACACTAGCGAAAGTGATTAAATGGTTCATTTACAAATCCGGCTTGCTTCTTTTAAAGCAGAGGGATGGTGTCATGCATTGATGACATGACAGGGTTTTAAATGGCATTTAAAGGGCGATCCAGGCCTGTTCTGGGGAAGAGAAAGATAAGTGCTGCTTGTGCTCTATAATAATGACAAACACACACACTTAAGCATCCTGTTTTTCTGTGTGTCGAGTCTCCAGTCAAGCTCGCCGCGCCGCTCAGCGCCACATCATACACAGACAAAAACAATTAGCATTTAATTTGATGCTTGGGTAAGAAAACAAGGGATGAGTGACACACCATGTCTCGGCTCTCATCCAAAAACCGTCCCATTTCAAAAACGAGAAAGCGGCGTTACACTCCAGGAGCTCCTCTAAGGCCGAGAATCGTCGCGCCACAGGAATCGGCTCTTTCGGCGGGCATACAACAGTGCGTGACTGCCGCTTCAAAGCTGCTGAATGCGCCACCTGAACAGATGCGGAGCTCAAAACAGAGCGAGAAACACTTAACCAGCCCTGCTGCGTCCTTAACTGTAAATGTCATGTTTACTCTTAACAACATTTGAACCCCTGAGGGGACGAGTAGGTACTGTGGTTAATTATTTGTAAACATTTAATTGGCATTTACACCCGAGAGAATTGCTCCGTTCACCCCAGCAGGACTCTTGCACATCCTCATCAAGCATTAATCAAGCAAGCTAAATGAGGCTTCCCCGTGATTCGCCGCTCAGTGCTATCGAGACAGGGGGTGATGCTGGATTGTTATTCAGTGATACCGCGACCATTGCTTTGCTGTCTGGAGACACTTTAGATCAGCGGATAACCCAAGAAGCTTTGAGCTCATAGTGGCTGGTTTAAATGGCATGCTATTCTAGATTTTTTGGCAGGGATTGGAATGCATTAGCATGCATGTTGAGATATCCTGGATGACGTAATACATTCAACAGCAAATATGGAATGCCATTCTCCGTAATTCACTGCGCAAAAAAAGCCATTTCCGTTTTGAGATTAACACATTAGCCCATCTATTATACAAGAATCATATTTATTTAAAAGGTCAAAACGAAAACATATTTAAATAAAAAGCCATGTTTAAGTAAAATAGCTAAAGCTGCATTTACATATTTTCTCCAACTCCACAAATTCAAGCACATCAATATTTATTTTTCACAATATTATTATTATTATTATTATTATTATTATTATTATTATTATATTATTACTTAACCAACAATTTTTTTCTTATTGTATTTAAAGACGAAAAATGTAAATAAGAATAAGACCCTGAAGCACAAAACCAAGTGTTTTTCTTTTTGCTTTTTAAGAAATATACATCATCTGAAAGCTGAAAAAAAGTAGGATATTCTGGAATCTGTGTTTTAAAATAAACTTTTTATTAAAGTTATGTCTAAATATTGAGAAAATAGACGTTAAAGCTGTCTAAATGAAGTTATTAGCAAAGCATAATACTAACTAGGACCTAAAGTTCATTGACACTTTGATGTTGACTTGAGATTTAGGTTGGCTTGATGTTGGCTGCCACAGGAGCTGCTCGTACAGTTCTACTCAGCTGTCATCTAATCCATCCTCTACACCTCAATACCCGTCTGATTTAGCTTAGCTGCTGAAACCAACCTCCGTAGACTACAGTGAATAGTGAACGAATCGCTAGCACTACCCTTCCTACACTTCAAGAACTGTACTCTTCTAGAGTGAGTAAAAGGGCTCGCAAAATCACTCTGGATGCTTCGCACCCAGCACACTACCTGTTCCAACTGTTACCGTCTGGTTGGGGCTAGAGAGCACCAAGCACAAAAACAGACCAGACACAGGAAAAAAGTTTCTTTCCTCAGGCCATCTACCTCATAAACAGTTAATATTCCCCTACTGTGCAATAAGCATGTGCAATACTTTCCTATAGGCACTTGTACACAGCACCTTATATCAATATACAATGCAATACTTTCTCCATTCGCATTTGTACACAGCATCTTATAACCTGTATATTTATATAAATCTGTACATACAACTCAACATCCAGATTTTTTTGACTAACTGGATCGCTGTTTAATGTTTATCGTCTTTTTTTTCATATTTATTTTGTGTTGTCACTTTATGTACACTGGAAGCTTCTGTAGCCAAAACAAATTCCTTGTGTGTGTGAAGCACACTTGGCTATAAAATTTATTCTGATTCAGAAAGCCAACATGAGTGCGCTAGGACTGAAAATGGCAGTTGGCAGGAAGCACAGCGGTTGCTATGTGGTTGCTACGCAGTGGCTAAAATGTTTATGGCATTGCTAGGTGGTTGCAAAGCAGTTGCTAAATGGCAATGCTTGTGTACGTGTTTGATCAAATGCTAATACTTAGTAGGCATTTCTACCATATGTTATTGCACTTGGATGATCATTAATGGCATGTATCTAATCATTATTAGCACTTGGCTTATTATTGTTACCATGCATAGTACACAGGAAGTCCCATTTGTTAGCATGAGTCAAACGAGCCAATACCCAGGTCCCTACGATGTTTCGATGTAGAGATACTGCTTTTTTTTTTAAATGGTTGCTAGGTTAGCCTGTTTTATTGCTATGGAGACAATTGACAGCTTAGTGATGAAACATCAAAGCCTCTTTGGGGGTGAAATTACAGGAATTTTGCGGGAGAAACAGCAGAATGGGAGATGGGTCTGAAATACGGGAGACTCCTGGGAAGTGTTAGCAGGTATGAATATAAATCAACCCTGATGTCTCTATAACAGTCTCTATGACAATGAAAAACCCGATATGGACATTATTTAAAAATGGCTTGCCATTTTTTAATTGAAAACACAAGGCTTTTATTAAATGTATTATTAAAAAATAATATTAAAAAAAAAATTATTCAAAAAGGATAAGTCTGATTGGCATGAGGAGATATATCATAAATCTTGAATGCAGAAGGCCCATTTTGACCAAATTTGGGCCTTGTAGCATGAACAGCCTAGGAGGAGATACGTTTGTTTTCGAGGACAGGGTAGTATGTTGTATGGCAGTATGCTGGGTTTCTCAAGCCAATATAATAAGGATGCATGATCTGTACTTAATATCCTAATGATTTCGTGCGTAAAAGAAAAATCTGTTATTTTGACACATTTGAGCCCATGTGAAGTTGCTTAAAGATAAATGATAATTCTTGATGCAGTGCCACCTGAGGGACCTGAGATCATGGTAGTTCACCTTAGGCTTGCGCCCTGTCCTTTACGCACAAATAACTCCAGATTCCTTGAATCTTTTAATTATGTTATGAACTGTTGAAGGTGAAATATCCAAATGTCTTCTTATCTTTCTTTGAGGAACAATGTTTTCAAACATTTCAATAAATCTCACATATTTGTTGGCAAACTGGTAATCCTCTGCCCATCTTTGCTCCTAAAAGACTAGACCTTTCTTGGATGCTGCTTTTGTATCAAATTATAATTACAATCACCTGTTGACATTCACCTGTTGAAATCACATCATTATTTAACCAATTTACCTGATTACTAGCCCTAAACTGCTACTGTCTCAACTTTTTTTGGATTGTGTTGCAGGTCTGGAAAATAGGAAAGGATGTATATTTACAAATGAAATTAAGTTGACCAGGCAAAACATGAAATATTTTGTGTTCATATTATCTGCAGTGAAACACAATCACTACTTTCTTTTTTGTGTGTGTGTTTTCCATACTGTCCCAACTTTTTCTGATTTGGGGTTGTAAAAAAAAAACAGTAATAGTATGAAATATATTGTAACACTTTATTTTGATGGTCCATGTGAATATTAGTAGACTGTCTGCTTACTATTGGTTGATATTGCTCCTTCAACAGACATTTAACTGACTATAAGAAACTTTGCAAGTACATGTCAACTTACACTAACCCTAACCCCAACCTAACAGTCTACTTATAATCTAATGTGAATTAGTTGACATGCAGATGCAGTGTAACTTAAATTCAACAAACGGACCATCAAAATAAAGCGCGACCAAATATATTTATGCATAAACTTTAATAATGTACAAATGAAATAAGTATAATAATTCGGTTTTGATATATTGCAAATTATTCCTTTGTTGGCAAAGTTGAATTCTTAGTAGCCTCTACTGCAGTCTTTAGTACAACATGATTCTTCATTATTAGATTATGAAGATTTGGTGCTCGAAATTTTTTATATTGTAAATAGACGAATACAAAGTCTAAAAGAACAATTTATAACTAAATATACTGCAAGTCCAAATTATCAAGAGAATGAAGACAGTAGGGTCATTTCATGTCAAATCAAACAAATGTCTGCAATTTACACAGCTCAAGATTTAGATTTCTCATAATGAAATTGGAATATATATACATTTGAAGACAGAAATATTAGCCCCCCTGTATATTTTTTTCCCCAATTTCTGTTTAATGGAGAGAAGATTTTTTTCAACACATTTCTAAACATAATAGTTTTAATAACTCATTTCTAATAACGGATTTATTTTATCTTTGCCATGATGACAGTAAATAATATTTTACTAGATATTTGTTAAGACATTTAAAGGCTTAACTAGGTTAATTAGGGTAACTAGGCAGGTTAGGGTAATTAGGCAAGTTATTGTATAACGATGGTTTGTTCTGTAGACTATCAAAAAATATATAGCTTAAAGGGGTTAATAATTTTGTCCTTAAAAAATTAAAAACTGCTTTTATTCTTGCCAAAATAAAACAAACAAGACTTTCTCCAGAAGAAAAAATATTATCAGACATACTGTGAAAATTTCATTGCTCTGTTAAACATAATTTGGGAAATATTTAAAAAAGAAAAAAAAAAATCAAAGGGGGGCTAATAATTCTGACTTCAACTGTATATGACTTCGAAAAAGACTAATCAATCGAACTTTGAACATATTTTAACATATGTCACTACAAGTTATTTTCAGTTAAAACAGCTGAAACTTTTTACTATTGGACTGGACTTAAGCCTTATTTTTGAAACTGTTTTCGAGAGATAACATTGACAGAAATGCCATGAATTCTAAAAGTATCCTAAAAGTTTTAAACCAATCTATTGGTAACCTTGTTGATGATGCTGTGATCTTTCTAGTACTTTTACACCAGTAATAATGCTTTAAAAATTGTAAAAACTAAATTCTAAACTATAAAAAAAAATATTGGAATGCTCAGTAAATGCACATCCATGACATTTCAGATGTTGGCGTTCAACATTTAGGTTTGTAATCTATCTATACATCCATCCATTAATACAACTGTCATTCATCCATTTATTCATTCATACATCCATCTAACCATCTGTCCATACATCTATTTAACCATATATCCATACATACATTGATACATCTATCCATACATCCATCCAATGATACATCTATTGATGCATCCATCTATCATCCATACATCCAATCATTCATATATTCATCCATTGATACATTACATTCATTTTCTTTTTGGCTTAGTCACTTTATTAATTTGGGGACACCACAGTGGAATGAACTGCCAACTTATCCAGCATATGTTTTACGCAGCTGATGCCCTTCCAGCTGCAACCCATCACTGGGAAACACCCATAAACACTCAATCGCACACATACACTGACCAATTTTAGCTTACCCTATTTACCTATACCGCATGTCTTTGGACTTATGGGGGAAACCAGAGCACCCAGAGGAAACCCACAAGGGGAGAACATGCAAACTCCAACCAGAAATTCCAACTGACCCAGCCGAGGCTCGAACCAGCAACCTTCTTGCTGTGTGGCGATCGTGGTACCCACTGCGCCACCGCATCGCCTCCATTGATACATCCATCTGTATATTCATCCATTGATCAATCCAACCATTGATACATCCATCCATACGTCTATCCATTGGTACATACATACATCCATCAGTACATCCATCTTTTGATACATCCATCCAAATATCTATTCAATGGTACATCCATCCATTGATATATCCATCCATAAATCCATCCAATGATACACCTATCCATTGATATGTCCATTCATAGATACATCCATCCATACGTCCATCCATTGATGCATACATCCATCCATCAATACATTCATCCATCGATACATCCAAATATACATCCATCCACTGATATATCTGTGGTGAGGAGAGCATGGCCGAACATCCAGGAAGGGGGGAGAGCGAGTGAAGACACTGGTGGCTGGTCAGTAGCCCAATAAGAAATAATTAATAACACCTGTTTTCTCTAGTGATTGGGCCGGAGAGAAACCGTCTTAAGGAACCGGGAAAGACCAGTCGGGAGAGAGAGCTGAACGACTGCACACACTTTGAGCCCTGCGCTATGCTCGAAAGATTTATCACTTAAAAATAAAGAACATTTTCACTTACCTTATTGCCGACCCTGTCTTCTTCTTCCCACAACAAACCTTTCTACAGTGGTGCCGAAACCCTGGAAGAAGAAGAGACCTCGCTGTTAAGAATGACCACAACCAGTCTGTTTGCAGAGGTGATCCAGGTGCTAGCGGTCCTCCAATTTGAACAACACCAGGAGATTTTGGACATAAGGGCCGAGCAAGAAGAACACTTCTGTGTCCTGGTAGAGGCCCAGCGTGAGGACTGCAATCTTGTCCGGAGTCTGCTGGACCAGGAGATCCGGCCCGCAGCAACATTCTCAACTTTTTTGAGAAGATGGTGGAGGTGTGTGAGTTGCCACGGACCGTTTGGCCGATGAGAGTCATCCCGCTGCTGTCAGGCGAAGCCCAGATCGCTGCACAGCAGCTACTGGCCGAGGATCTCCTGGACTACGCTCATCTGAAGCGAGTAATCCTTCAGCGGGCCCTTTGTATTTGCCAAGCAGCTCAATGACGCCTGCCGCAGATGGCTGGTGCAGGATGACCAAACCATCGCCCAGGCCATAGATGCCTTGTTACAGGAGCAGTTTATCGCCCGCCTTCCCTCCCTCCCGAACATCGGGGTGGGTCCAGTGCCACCAGCCAGACAATCTGGAAATGGCTATCCAGCTCGTGGATGATCACCTGGTAGCGAGGTCCAGGGTCAGCGAAGTAACCTCTCACTCTCTCCCCCGTCCCTCCTCTTTCTCTCTCTTCTCCCACTCCCAGAGCCAGATCGAGGGGGTTCCTAGGAGACAAATCCCAGGCCCAGATTCAAAGTGCGTCAAACCTCATAGGGGCGCCTATCAGGACAGAGAGGGGAAGTCCCGATCCATGGGCAGTTTCCAATCGCTGCCAGGTCTCTCTCTGGCCCAATCGTTTGGTCTTACTGGCCCCGGGGTGTTACGGGAAGGTCTGGGCCGGCGTACTGGAATTGCGGGGGAGAGGATCATGCACCAGAAATCTGCTCCGTTATGGAGGTGGGTGCATTGATCCATCTGCCCGATATGCCAGCCGTCGCCCCTGGTTGCAACGGACTGTACAAGATACCGGTGAGTATTAAGGAGATACATATCAGGCCTTGATAGATTCAGGATGTAACCAAAGCTCTATCCACCAATGCCTGGTTCAAAACTTGGCAGTGGATAAGAGCCGCATGGTTCGGGTTAGGTGTGTGCACGGGGGAGGTAAGACACTATCTGTTAATGGCTATGAAAATTCAGTTTAGGGGAAAAAAGCATAATGTGAAGGTAGCTGTTAACCCGCACCTCAAAAACCAGCTAATCCTGGGAATGAACTGGCCTTATTTTAACAAATTATTGGGAATTTTAAGTGTGGGTGTGCCTTGGAAAAAGAATTCGCTGGATAGGGGGCGGGTTGCTCAGCTTGGGGAATGACTCAGGGGGAGGGCTGGGAATTTCCCAGTGTAAAGACTTTCCCCTGGAGCAGTCGCTGATGGGAGAAACTTCCAGCCTGATTGGCCCCTCTCCTATCCATATTTTGCAATTATTAATGACAGGGTGTAGAGTGACCCAAGACACTCAAACAAAGGAAGATACAACCCAATTATTAGTACCAAAGAGCCGTCAGGAAATGATTTTCTTATACCATGGCCGGACATTTAGGTTAAGCGGCCACACTAAATCGCCTCATGACCTGATTCTTTCGGCCGGGCATTCACGGGGATGTCAGCAGATGGTGCGCTGCATACTTTATCTCCAACCCTGTCTTCTTCCCACAACAATGAACGTTTCTACAATATCCATCCATACATTGATACATCTATTCATTGATATCTCCATCTATAGATACATCTATCCATCGATAAATCCATCTATCTATCCATACATTCTTCCATACATCCATCCATATATCCATCCATTGATACATACATACATCTATCAACACAAACATCCATACATCCATCCATCCATCCATCTATCCATTGATATCTTCATCCATAGATACATCCATCCATCAATACATCCATCTATCCATACATCCTTCCATATATCTATCCCTAAATCCATCCATTGATACATACATACATACATACATCAATACAACTATCCATTGATACATCTATCCATATATCCATTGATATATCCATCCATACTGTCATGATCACCTGCGATCTAACAACCAGAGATCGCTGGTAAACATTCACTTTCACACGAACTACAAATCCGCCATGTTATGGACTACATATTCAGTCATGCAACACACACACCTGCTCCAAGTCTCCACTGATTAGACTCTCACAGCTGATGCTGCTTTTGGGACTGATTACTGCACTACATAAGCAGCACAAACACACACTGTGTTGCTGAGTCTTGTTAGCTGTATAGTGAGCATTACGATGCGGTTTCCCTTGTCCTGATTTCAGTGCTAGACCTTGCCTTGTTTTGTTTGATTGTCTCTGTGTCCTGCCTGCCTTGTGACCATTTGCCTGTTATTACGACTAAGACTCTGGCTTTCCCACATACATCTGTTTGTTTCTGTCTTGACCACTGCTTGTTTGACCATCCTATCAATAAAGACTTGCATAAAGATCCTCACTCAGTTGTCCCTGTTACATATATACATTCATTCATCGATATATCTATCCATTGATATCTCCATCCATACATCCATCCATCTATCTATACATCCTTACATACCTCCATCTACCCATACATCCATCAATTGACACATCCATCCATACATAGATCCATTGATAAATCCATCCATATAAACATTGATACATCAATTCATTCATACATCCATACATTAATCCATCAATACGTCCAACCTGACAATCTCTGGTTGTGCTGACCAAGTATACTACTCTGAATTTTCTTAACCAATCATCTACATTCTCTAGCATTGATGTCTAAAAATAACTTAGTCCTCTGATGTGGGAGCTACTTCTTAGGACATTAGGTGACTCATTCAATACAAACATAGCAATTATTTTCTAAAACAAACCTGCACAATGATCAGTCTGGTGGAAACCGAAATCTTCTCACTTGGGGATAGTCACCATTAATGTGTTAAAAGATCACAGCCGGACTAATTGCAATTACACTGATTAGTGTAAAGGTCAGAACTGGACTAATTGTGCAGGTTATCGTCAGGTCATCTGTTTGCATTGGTTCTTGTTGTAGATAAGCTCTCTGAAGGAGGTCAAGGAGCAGCATACAGGTTTGAGCTATAGTTGGACAAACACGGGCAAGAAGTTGTGACTTTCTAAAGAAACACTCAATTAAAAGTCATTTTCTCTGCTTTCTTAAATCAGTGAAATATATCATGGTATGAAAACAATTGTGTCACTTTCATTTCCTGCATAAAAGTGCTTGCTAATTTGGCCTAATAAATGTGTCCAGCTTTTCTGGTTACCAAACAAGTAATTTAATTCAGCCAAGCCAGATCATTGACACTCTTTAAAATAATGATTTTTATGGGCCATTCTGGAACCTTCCATTCCACAAAAGTTGTTATAGTGCAAAAGTATCCTCAAATTAATAAAAATGTTTCTCACACTAGGGAAACATTCTTTAGGGATTCTTATTTAAACACTTTTTTTCTAATTGTGTGGATGTCACTTGAAAAAAAAAATAATATAGGAAAAGAAAAAGAAGAAATATATATGGAGAATTACATCTACAAAACCAAGATTGTGCAGAAATAAAATATTATAATTCAGGTTGTTAGATTTTGCTGTATTTTCCTTAACCATCCTTGGGTGGCTTACCAATGTATTATATTACTATAATACATAAAATAAGTAAGCTGACCAAAATTCTTACAGGGAGAAGACTTTATTGAAGACAGTGAATAGTACAAATCCTCAACAGAGATGTTAACCCGTCGGTCTTTTACATAACTTAACCCAAAGTACTGTCTGTGAGACACTTCTATATAACAAAGTATATGACCCCCGCCCCGAAGATTACCCAACTGTTTTGGTTGGGTAACAACTCTAGAGTTAGTGAAGACCATTTGGTTCACATCTTTTCAGATGCAGATACTTGTTTGCATATGAAACAAGCCATACAATCTTTCAAGGTGTTACTTTTCAATGTAATATATGTATGTTCTAAAGACTTTACATTCTACATAAATCATTTTAAGGCAAAAAGTGTCTTCTGATTATTAAATTGTAATTCACACTATGAAAATGTAATGAATAAACTTTGGAACCCAAAATGGTTCTTCTATTTTTATTAACCTATTTTATTAATCAAATAAGTGTATTGATGCATGATGAGGAGCATAATCTCTCACACTGCTGTGCTAGTTTTTAACATGTCTCTGCAGATTTGTATGCAAACCGTAATTGCATCATCAGTTTGAAGTTCACATACTGCATTAATATGCATGTCACCTGATGACACCTTTAAAAGACAGCTTGTACTTCAGTTTTTTTTCCATACATATATTTCCTTGCCTAAGCAAAAAAAAAAAAGTTATGCAGCGGATGCTCTTCCAGCTTCAACCCATCACTGGGAAACACATACACACTTATTCACACACACATACACTATGGGCAATTTAGCTTACCCAATTAACCTGTACCACATGTCTATGGACTGTGGGGGAAACCGGAGCACCCAGAGGAAACCCACGCGAACGCAGGGAGAACATGCATACTCCACACAGAAATGCCAGCTGACCTAGCCGAGGCTCGAACCAGCGACCTTCTTGCTGTGAGGTGACAGCACTACCTACTGCGCCACTGCGTTGCCAATTTTTTTACATGTAAAACAAAAAGAAAAGATATTTAATTTCTAATCTTGTTTCTATAGAAATAAGTACTAATATTCAACATTTGTCATCACAGGTTACTGTGCATTAAATTCTAAATCTTTCCATATACCCACGGTGGCGCAGTGGGTAACACAATCGCCTCACAGCAAGATCATCACTGGTTTGAGGCCCGACTGGGCCAGTTGGCATTTCTGGATGGAGTTTGCATGTTCTCCCCATGTTCGCGTGGTTCTCATCCAGGTGCTCCGGTTTCCCAGGCGCTATAGGTGAATTGAATAAGCTAAATTGGCCGTAGTGTATGTGTGTGAAAGTGCGTATAGGTGTTTCCCAGTGTTAGGTTGCAGCTGAAATGGCATCCGCTGCGTAAAACATATGCTGGTTAAATTGGCAGTTCATTCCGCTGTGGCGACCGCAGATTAATAAAGGGACTAAGCCAAAAAGAAAATGAATGAATGCATGAATGAACTAAGAATGAGCAATGCTTGTACTCCAAAGCCTTTAGCAATCGTGTTTCAACATTTAATAATGCATTATTAAAAACGAATATTGCTTGTTAATATCAGTTAATGCACTGTGGGTTAATATGAACAAATCCAGCAGCCACACAACGTCAGAAGACATTAAAATTAGGTTAGATTTAGTTTGTGATGTCATTGTCTAGCCAGCATCTAAATACAACGTCAATTTAATGTCCAATAACGACGTCAAATGATGTTAATATTTGGTTGATTTTAGGTTGGAAAGTGACCAAAATCCAACACTGAACCAAACATTTTAAACCAACATCATATTGATGTCAAAGACTGATATTTATTCGTCAGGTGTGGCAACCAAAATCCAATGTCTGATAGACGACATACTGGTAACATCTACTATAACATCATTAGACATTGATATTTGGCTGATTTTATGTTGAACATTTACATCAGCCTGATGTTTGGTTCAGCGTCATCCCGATTTTCATTTCCAAACAAACCGCGACATCAATCTGACGTCATGTTGACATTCTGTGCCTGCTGGGTATGAACAACTTTGTTTTCATTAACTAAGCAAAACATTAACAAAATAAATAAACACTATGGTACAGTGTTGCTCCTTGTTTGCTCATATTAGCATTAGTAAAACAAAGTTATGTTTGTTTTATATTATTATTATGATTTTTTGTGGTACACATGCAGTATTACAGTATATACATAGTATTCAAACTAAAAAAAAAAATATTAATAAATACAAACCAAAAAACTAAACATCACTGCACTGTTTAACATTTGCACATTTAAATTTGCACATATTCATTGCACTACATTGCACTGATTCACTTATTTGAACTGTACATACCCACTGCACATGGACATTTCTAATTATGTACACACTCACTGTACATATACATTTGTAATTATGTTTATCTATCTGCACTCTTCTGCTATTAATAGCATCCTGTACATATATTCATTTATTGTAAATCTCTGTTCATACCTAATACAACCTGTATATAATGTTCATAGTACATCCATCTGTAAATATTACCATAGTTTTTCTATAACTGCACTTTATAACTTATACCTGTATCCTGCACTTGCTGCTATTGCACTGCTGGTTAGACCGAAACTGCATTTCGTTGCCTTGTACTTGTACATGTGTAATGACAATAAAGTTGAATCTAATCTAATCTAATCTAATCTAATCTAAACATGCTTACCGCACTCCGAACAGGAAAGAATCAGTTTTTATATTACAGCAAATAACAAACAAGGATCACTCGCTGTGCATCATATAGTACACTTATTTCCCAGAGTCTTAAGGGGTCACCCATAGGGTGTCCTACATCCCTCTCTCTCTCTTTTTCTCAAAGGGATAGTTCACCTAAACATGAAATATACTCACTATTTACTCACCCTCAAGTGATTCCAAAGCTTTATGACTTTCTTTCTTCTGTTTAACACAAAAGATATTACGGAGAAAGCTTATAATCTGCAAACATTGACTTTTTGTGTGTGTTTAACAGAAGAAAGAAACTCATAAAGGTTTGACACATGTAAAGGGTGACTTTTCATTTCTGGGTGAACTATCTCTTTGTAGGGACAGGACACAACACAAACATTAACTAATGGAACCATATTGTAAGGTGTTGTAAACCAATATTACATCTCATTTAATTTCACGGACCACGTTCTGTGTGTCTGACAATCTCTACAGAAATTAGTGTCAACATTTCACACTTTTATATAAAGATTTGCCATCACGGTTCAATCTCACAAGATTGATGAAGTCATGCATACAGTACACACGTGAATATTATTAGCACAGCTCTGTCTATAAGCGAGAGAGTGAAAATGATGCCAGTGAGTGCATGAGTCAGCCTGACACAAGCACTTTCACTGTAGAGCCTCTTCATGGCGTGTGCATGCATGTCTGTCGAGTGAATCCCCTTATCGAGTTTGTGCCATGTCTCCTGCGCCCGCTCCCTCTAGACGAACGATGTAACATCTTGATTGAAAGTTGTCTGATACCGTCTACCTGTTTCTGTCCTTGTCATTAGGGGCGCCATGATTGCTGACTACATTTACTGGCTGTCAGGAGGCAACAACCGGCACATAAGCAAGCTCATCAAACTGTATTGGCAGGTGAGGACGGATGGGCTGCTGGATGCCCACTGCGGCCCGGCGCCCAATCAAAAGCTCAATGAATGATTATTGCTTAAAAGAGTGCCGACTGAGGTAGATCAGTGCGTATCAATCACAAAAATGTAAGTGAAAATTACCAGAGCCTTTGACCTGAAGCAACACTGTTTAGTTTGTAGCGAGCACTGGCATATTTTTCCCTCTTAAATTACATTGATTTCATTTTGGATTTTTTAAAAATAAATATGTATATTAATGTCTTGTTTCGGGAAAGGGAAGGATGAGGACTTAGTTGCAGGAACTCAAATGTGTTTATTAATAATACAAAAAAACTAAACAAAAAGGAAACAAAAAACAACCCTGAAGGGGAAAAACATAACTAAAACAAACTTGACTGGGCTGGCAGGAAAGAATATGGCTAGACTGGACAACAAACTGGCACAGGACAGCAAACAAGAGGGAGTTAGAAGCAAAAAGAATTAACAAACAAACAGGTGAACTGAATAAACTTATTATGGGATTACAAGGAAAGTGGGACTAAACAATAGACAGCAGCACATGACACTAAAAAAACAACACAAGCCATGTGCTCATGTAAAAAAACAGGAGCGCACAACATGCAAGACATGACAGGACTAGTGTCTGGAAAAAAAAATCAACAACAACAACACAAGACCGAAGTGGCAGAATTCTGAGATTTAATTGTAGTTGTTTCAAGACTATTTAACTGAAATCAGGAATTTTCTTAAAGGGGTGGTTCACCATTCACATTTAAGTTTCTTTATTTATATTAATATAGTTTTTTTTATTGATTGATCAAGTATCTGACATTTTTACTTGAATGTAACTACAATTCCAAAGCATAATACTATGCTTTTGATCCACTATATATTTCATGTAATATAAACATGTATATAAACATGTTGATCCTTGTCAATTGAATAAAATGTCCAGTTTGTTAACAAGCTGATTAACAAGTTGATTAGTCACAGCGAGTGTCCAGTTATCAATAAACTGGCACAAATGATCAGGCATCTCATTTATAATCTTCCCATACGCACAAAATGACCACCAAAATAACCTGACGTAAGAATTTGCACTGCTGTAAGCCAAGTTAACATTTAACTTAATTTTTGACTTAATTTAACCCCTTTAAATCATCATATAAGCTGTAATCATTATTACATTAATTTAAATGTGGTCTGCCATAAGTTCATTTTCAGGAAGGCTTCTTTACAAAATTTTATAAATGAGACTCCTGGTCAGAGTGAATCTCCAGTTAATGATTCAGTGATTCAAATGATTTGGTTAGAGTGAGGCAGCAGTTAAGGATGCCTGCATCTGAAATCGCCTATTACTCTTTAGGTACTGCATTAAGCCTGGTTTATACTCGACGCGTCCACTTGTTCGCTTGAGTGCCTGCGGCAAATGTGACGTCATCGCATTTGATTTGAGTTGAATATGAAACACTCTGAAGAGATTTAGTCTGAAACAGTATGACTGTACAGAGATCTTTATGATCAGTGATCATAGAGATAACCTAATGATCAATAATTCTTGGCTAGAAATTGCAAATGCCTTGGGAAAGGAGAACGTTTTTGTTAAAAGGTTTGGAAAGACCTGAGGGATGAGTTTGTTAAAGCCAAAAGAGGCCATGACAAAAGTGGAGACACAGGTACACAATTACAGAAATATGTTTTTCCACCAGTCATAGGTTTTACACTGATGTACATGTTACAGTTTTGAATTTAAAACAATTTAATAGCTACAAAACTATAATGAAGTCACAGAATTATTTCTTTGAAAACTGGGAAGGAATATTTAAACCTGTTGGTTTACAATATACTGATGCTTGTTTATGTGAGGTTTATTCATAAACTAATTTCGAGAGGATCACGTGCTTATGATTTATCACAGCCGGTCTCATATTAAGCTAATCAGTATCATCGAATCATATGAGCCATAAGCTACTATAAATAACCACAGTTTTCAGTCCACTTTATCTTCGTTTGGAAGAAACCCCCCTTCCTCCCCGTTCTCCTCCTTCACTATAGATCGGGCGGCACGGAGGCCCAGTGGTTAGCACTGTTAGCCCCACAGCAAGAACACTGCCAGCCCTGTTCCTGCCAGGTCGGTAGGTGTTTCTGTGAGGAGTTTGTATATTCTCCCCGTGTCAGCGTGGGTTTTCCCCAGGTTCTCCGGTTTCCTCCCACCATCCAAATATATACATCATGCATAACAATCAAGCATTTGTCTAGCCCCCTTTTTTCCTCACATGTTCCCTTAGCTACTGCAGACGGGGAGTTCTGAGATCCACCGAGCTCAGGCTCCCCTCTCGCTCTGCAAACGGGAGGAAGCCCCGGGCTCGAGGATCCCTTGAGCTCGGGGCTCTTTCCCAGGACAGCATGCCAAACAAGCTTTTAATGAATCATCAGCTAAGTGTGAACTCTTGAACTAGGCTTTATAGGTGATAGTGGTCAGGAATGCTGGATCATTATTGCCTTTTTAGCATAAGAAGAGGACAGAAACTAGCCAGATAGTAATGTGTGAATTGTGGAGTGGGATAAATCTAAAAACAAAATCTGTATTTTTTAGTAAGTGTACTTTTTTTTTTTTTGTTGTTGCTTTTATTCTTGCCATAATAAAAATATATTTGTAGAGTAACCCATGTTCTGTGGTCATTAATATTTAAATAAACTTTAAAAGGTAAAACTCTCCGAGATAAGAACAAAAGCAAGTGATGCATTAAAGTTTGATGAAAAAAATCTTGAATGGTTAGAAAAATCTTCATAATCATTAAAATAATTTATAAAAATAATAAAAATAATTAGTTTAAACATATAGAATGATATTAATGATATGACGTAGTTCCGGAAACTTCCTACTTCTCGGTTTATCTGTCTGATTTTACAGTGGGTTTCATTTGACCGCCCCCTGTCGTTTTAAAGAATATCACAACGGTGAACGCGGCAAGTATAAAAGCCTCGTCCAGTTCGCGAGGTGCGCGCGCAGTTAGCGGAGGTCCACGATGTGGCGCCAGGCAAAAGCATAAATCCAGCTTTAGAGGATTTTTTTTATCACTCCGAACACGCTTTTTCATTCTAAAAATGTGAGCCGTACCACACTGCCTTTTTGTTGACAAGATTCAAGATTTGTCAAACAGCACCAGATAACTCAAAACAGCAACCACAAATCTCTCCATATTCAAAAGTCTCTGTAGCCATCTTGACAACACAAACACTGCAGTCACCTCAATGAAAACTCCACAAACACAAAGCGCGCAGGGTGCGTAAGCAGCGTGCAAAACACTCACCGTCGTTAATAAATCATTCAAAAAAGGCGAATTTAAACGTTCTACTCACCCATTTGAAAAGTATGTTCTATTCAGTATGAATGTCAGTTCTATAAATGGAACTCAGACATACTACATTCGTCATTTTGTCATCACGTGACCTACCCATGTCGATTTACGCCCATTTATGAATTCTCTCGCAGTGCACCATAGGATAGCGTAGCGTTTATCCGTTGTGCACTTCAGAATCTCGCCGGAAGTAGTAGGTCATCCGGGTACTTCTCGCATACTGCTTTTTGAATTCTATGAATTGCTACTTCTAATTCTATGACATACCACTCAGGCCGCATACTGTTTTTAGCGCACTATATAGCATGGAAGTATTCGATTTCGGACGCAGTGTGAGTGTTTACTCAGCAGTTCAGTGATTCAAATGATCCAATCAGAGTGAGGCAGCAGTTACGGACTCACTAACTCAAATGAGTCATTAGACTAAGTCAATTGTTTTCATCTAATTTAAATGATTTATTTTATTCCACACAAAAACTTTAAGTAATTTTTTATTCAAATTTTCTGAATTATGGAGTGATAAAAAGATACTTTAAATTCCCTCTATAAAAGTATTTAACTTTAATGTAAACTTTTGTATGGATTTTCTTTTTAAATGTATAATGTTCAGGTTTTGTGCTAGAAAAATATGCAAATTAGCACATATTTAACAAAACAATGTCTCATTTGCATATTTAAACTAAAACATTTTGGCCATTTTTAATGTAATCAATCAACTGGAAAGTACAATGATAACTATCAGTATTATTTATTCCAAAAGCATAATACTTTTTGATCCATAAAAACATCTATTTCATAAAAAACACGTAAATTTAACAAATTGGCATCTGCTCAGAGATGCAACAGTTCAGTTTGTAAACCAGCTGACCAGTCAGAGCGAGTCAATTAACAACAAACTGGCTCAAATGATCCAGTCAGAAAAAAAATCTCCAGTGAACAATACATTGATTCAAATGATTTAGTCAAAGAGTCACCAATAAACTGATTCAAATGATCTGGTTAGAGAGAGTTTGTAGTGATCAACTCACTGATTCAAAAGATCCAGTCAGAGTGAGACAGCAGATAATGAATCACTGATTCAAATGATTAATTCATAGTGATTCTTAAATTATCACCTCACCGATTCACATGATCTATGTAAGAGAGTCTCCAGTTTTTAACTAACTGACTCAAATGATCTGGTCAGGGTGAGTTATAAATAAGAATATTCTTTATTGTCGGAATACATCTGTCAGCATTTTGTACATGTTCAAAGATAACATGGTAAGTGTAAAAATTGTTTATCTGGTTATTTTCACAAATACAAATAAGTATTATTAATTATTGGTTGTTCGCTATTGTTTGACAAGTCTGGGTGAAGAAAAATACTGCTAACTCAATATTAATACTGAGAGAGTATTCTATCAACATTTTCTTGTGTACTTGATGTATTCATCCACAATATAGTGTAACACCACAACAGTATATTCCATTTTGATTACTGAATTCCAGCATTCAGTACGCATTTCCCACATCACATAAATAAGGCGCTAAGTTTGGTATTTGAATGTTATGTAATGTTCTTTTCCTCTCATATACTGCACTCGCATTCATTATATCTGCACAACAAACTCCTTTCAGTTAAATCTGCATCGTGCGCTCTCACTTTATTAAAATTTTGAAGATGGTGGAAATATTCATACTAATATAAGTGCTCTTAGCCCAGGCTGCCTCTCTCATCTGAACTCGAGGGAAAAGCGCTTTTTTCTAATTTACAGCATATAAAATGAATGCATTTTGACCCCCTTAAAGTGGGTTGTATCTGCAACCGTCTCGTAATTTGCATTTGCTTGAAGTGAGCCGAGTGTGGGATAGCTCTCAGTGTACATCAAGCCCTTTCCCTTTTTCATTTATGTATTTTTTTCTGTCCATTTTCATCCCACATGGATTGGAGTTCAACTTGTGTTTATTTTGATGGCCCACAGTAAGGGTGAGCCTTTTCATCTTGCCAAACCTATCTTGAGTTTTATTTTATTTTCCTAGTGAAAGGTTTTTGTATACAATAGGAACATATTCACCACTACTGCTAAAATGAAGAAAAAAAAGTAGTTTTGGCCATCATAAATAGAGAAAAACCTTTGCTTGTATGTTTTTTTGTCCTCTGGGGAAGAATAAGATGCAATGATATACAGAGATAATCTTAACAGTGAAAAGTATCCTGCAAATGCTGTCAATTCTAAAGAAAAAAGCACCAAAAAGGCTAATTACATGACATTTTGGTAATTCATTTATGGCAATAGTAGTGTTTTGGTAGATTGAAATGCTAGCTTTTGCTAACGTTTTGTGTGTAAACTGCAAATAAGCTAATTTGCAAAAACAGTGACATCAAGAGGCAGAGTTGGGTGTAACGTGTTCCACAGTAATGCGTTACTGTATTCATTTTTGTACAAACAAAAATGTTGCTGTGAAATGCCGTCTATGTACACTCTTTAATGATACCGTACCACTTTTCGGCACCCTTTCGAAAGGGTACCAAACACGAGAAAAGGTATCAAAAGGCGGAGCTAGATGCGCAGCTGAATGCTATTGGTTTAAAGAGATACGTCATTCGCTTAAGCAACAAGCCAGAATGAAAACCAAGGATCCACCATGTTTAAAATACACAGCCAAGAGAACAGCGTAATTATGTATACATATAATAACGAGCCATGGTCGACCCGGGCTCAAACAAACCTTGTCGTCGTCTTTATGAACAGCCACAAATCCCAAAAAGAAGGGCAGATTTACCCTGTGCCCCTTAGTTTTTTTACGAACAAGTCTAAACTGCGAGCAGTTTCGCTTTGTTTGCGCTCGCCGCGCGTCTATATCTGAAATTACAAACTTCTTGAGCTGATGATAATAACGTGCGCTTGATTATTGACGTGCTTTTGAAACCCGATCCTTTCAGAAACTGACAAACGTGAGAGTGAAGCGCGAAAAAACAAAGGAGAAGCCGGAAAAAAGAAGCACATTATTTTTTCAGCGAAAGTGAACAATCTGCCATGTTTAACTATTATCATCACCTTTTGGACTAATATGAACTCGGAATGATGGAATTACTCTCTAACAGAGGCTACATGTGCTGCAGAAGATTAAAGACACAGATGAGAGGTTCGCTCTGACTGTGGGCTATATTTTGTGTTGTTTTTGATCATAAATAAGGACTGAATGTATCCTGTGTGTAGTTTTTCTGTAGTTGGTAACATATCAGAGACTGAAAGGGTCTGTATGTGTTCATATATGTTGCATTTATTTATTTATTTTATATTATTACAGATTTTACAATAGGCTGTTTCGCACTGTCATTGATCTGCAGTTATAATCAACTCATATTCATAGAAAAGTTAGTAATAAACATTTATACACAAGTATTTATGTGTTTAAAGCATCTATTTTGTGAGAAGAGCTTCTCATGTGATGTGCAAGGGACCGGTACAGCTTTACTGTAGACATTTTCTCGAGTGAAAATGAGGTCGACTGAACACCACGCCCACCAAAAGGGTACCCTTGGTAGTGGAAACGCAAGCCTGATAAAGGTGACCCGTACCGACCCCAACCGTACCGTACTGTACCAGTCAGTGGAAATGATCCATAAGAACTTTTGACAGCTTTTAACTCGACCAGCAACTTGTTCAAGCTTGAATATAAAGCAATGTATGACAATACTCGTCACCAAGGAGGACACCTCTGCCCAAAAAACACAGTGGGCCAACTCAGCCTAAACAGGCTAAATTAAATTTTTTGTGCAGGATTGGGAGTGAAGGTATCTTCTGAATGTGAAGAGAAGCGCAGCTGCTTAGCCGTTCACATATCGTGTCTTTTGCCTGCTTGAAAATTTCTTATTTTGAATGGAGGTGTGCAGGTTGCATACACACACACACACACAGTGCGAGCGCTCGCATTTTCCAGGCGCACCAGTTGAAAACTGCGAGTCATGTGACAAGAACTGACTGGTCAGCTTCATACTTTGTAAGGAATACTGTATACACGTTTCAGTAGACTAATTACCTCAGACAAACCCAGAACACCTTAACACTGCAGTGCTTTTTTATACTATGGATGTTGGTTACATGTATCCAGTATTCTTTACGTCTTGTTTTGTGTTCAAAAAAGACAAACATGTTTTGGAACAAGCGAATGATGAAAGATTTTTAGGTTTTAAATCTTTTGAATATGTCAAGCTCCTGTGATCAACCCAATTGTAATGTTTTTCGTTGAATATTAAATTACTGAAAGAGCGGACACTTTATTTTGATGGTCCATTTGTTGAATTCAAGTTACATCGCATCTACATGCTAACTAATTCTCATTAGTAGACTGTTAGATTGTGGTTAGGGTTGGGATTAGGGTTAGTGTAAGTTGACATGTACTAGCAAAATACTTATCGTCATTTAAATGTCTGTTGAAGGAGCAGTATCAACAGATATTAAGCAGACAGTCTACTAATACTCATATGGACCATCAAAATAAAGTGTTACAGAAAGAGCTTCAGTATATTCTGTATTTTCATAGGTATGTTTTAAAAGTAACTTCAAAGTAAAGTAATTGGTAATCTGATTACTTTTTACATTAGGTATTTAGTAATCAGATAACAATTTTCCAGTAGTATTCAGTAATTTGTAATCTATTACTTTTTAAAAGTAACTTACCCAACACTGATCAAGAGGTAATGTTGTACCTGAAAATCAAAACAAAAGTTGCAGACTATAGCGTTGCAAGTATTCACAAAGTGAATGCCATCTACTGGCCTAGCATGCATACTACAGCGTTTTAGTCATTTTCACTGATCCTAAATGTTAAAAGGTTAGTTCACCAAAAAATTAAAATTATCATTTACTTATACTTCCATTGCTCCAAACCAGTTTGAGTTTTTTTTCTCCTGTTGAACACAAACGAGTTAGAAAATTGGGAAAAAAATAGCCACTGACTTCCATAGTATGCTTCTTACCTACTATGGATGTCAGTATCTGCTTTTTTCCAATACTCTTCAAAAATATCTTGTGTTCAACAGAAGAAAGAAATTTTTAAAAGTTTAGAGTGCATTGAAGGTGTACTGGTGAGAAAACATCCACTTTTGTGTGAGCTATTCCTTTTAAAATGACTAAAACCAAATTCAAAATAAATAGAAATATTTCAAAATGCACATAATATAATTAATAAATAATTATATTGATATTTATATTAATACAAATAACTCTGGAAATATGGTTGAACATAATAATAATTTAAAAACGTTTTTGTTTGTTTTAATCTCAGTGTTCTGCTTTATATTAATACATGAACATGATTTTATTCATATTATATCTGACAGGAAAAGACTGATTATCTGAAACAGTCATACACCAAAGGCTTGAATAAGAAATAATTCTTAACTCTCAAGATTTGGCACACATGATTTAATCACTTAAAAAAATGAATTTTATTATATATTAACAAAACCATATTCTTGAAGTGCCAGAGTAAATAAATAAATAAAAATTGCATCAGGAAATCTAATAAAAATCGTTTTTATGATCTGATTATTTGTAAATTAAAAAGCGTATTAAAAAACAAATCCCTTTATCTTCCTCTCATATTAGGGGCTTCTGCAGGAGGCATTCAGTATGGTGGAGAATTTCTCAGCCATGTTTACTCCCTGGCTTGGAAAGCTATCTTCAAACACAATCAAGCAAGTAGAAGATGATTTCCAGAAACTTCACCCGGTTTTAACAGACTACGTCTTTACCGGTACAAAGAAAATAAGACACTCTGATTTCAACATCTACATATTTAAAGAGTGAGTTCACCCAGACATTAAATTTATGTTATTAATTAATCACCATATTAGCATTTGAAACCTTGAGACCTCATTTTCAGAGCACAAACAGAAATTGAAATTTTTTAAATGACAAATCTGAGAGATCGCTGACCTTTATAAACATCAATGCTCTTGAGACTATCAAAGTCTAGAAAAGGTATCAAAAACATTGTCAAAACATTACAGGTCCTTTTAGCATAATACTGCGCCGGTTTCCTTTTCACGTTCTGTGCCATATTGTTTGGATAGCAAATACATTTATGTGGGTCCAAAATGAGCATACACATTGCTTAATACACACACAGGGATGTACAGCAATACACAAATATATACATTTAAATATGATAAATAAATGGATTAAAATGTAACAAAAATAGTATGGTCTACATAAATATAAAAACTGATACCCTCATCCCATGCCACCTTCACCTCAGAGGGCTTTGGTGGAATCCAACTCTGTTGTAATGACTTTATTAATGATAATTTACATCTGTTTAGCGTTGTTATTATTATTATTAGTAGTAGTAGTAGTATTAATAATAAGCATATTTATATTTGTTTTTAAAAAAATTTAGATTTTGTTTTGATTAGTCAACCTGTCAAGGTTTTAAAGACTTATGCATCACCAAATGAAGCGTGTTTGAATATAGCAATGTTTCTTGTCCACTCATTGTTATTGCTCATTTATTAGTGCTTCTGTACCATCCACTTTAGACTTTGTGCTTAGATCGTTAAAATAGAGCCCTATATGTGACTGGTTCAACTGCAATCATATGAAGAGTTCAGATTCAAAAACCTTTAAGTGACATCTAGAATTTTCTTCTACAATGAGCATTTTTCTCTGTCTCCTATGTTTGTGTTCAATGATTTAATGTTAAAATTGCTGAAAATAACCTATTCTTTGCCATAAAAGTGAAATTACTGAATCAAGACACAGGAGTCTGAGAAAATGCTAATTTTAGAAGAAATTAGAGGTTTTTGAATCCAAAGAAAATGTAAATATGCTTTCTTTACCCTATATCTTTTCTTCTGTGACTTGTCAGGGTGCAGGTTTACTATGGGCAACACACCATACTGTCATTAGAGACAGCAGTGCAACACACAAGTGTTGTATTGTCTGTAGTAAATGTGCACCCTTATCTAATGTGAAAGACACTGGCAAACAAAGTTGTTTTTAAAAGTATTTTTGGCACACAACCAAAATAGATTTTTTTGTTGCACGTTATAATTATTTGTCTGTAGATTATAGTAATGGTGTATATTTAAAACGTTTTTTTCTCTCTGTAGCCTTGAGCAATAAATGCCCATTTAATCAGCTGTACATAGAGTTCTGACAGAGTACATCAAACATTTCATTCATAGTATTGCATTTAGAATGTTTTTACTGAGGGATGTTCATAAATAATTTGTCTAAATACATTTTACTCCACAGACACACACACACAGACAATAAATTGGCTGTTTACAGAATTTTCTGAACTATGGACAGATCAAAAAGATACCCCAAATCCCCTGTGTAAAAGCTATTGAATTTAATATGTGTAAATTATATTGTTCAATTATTGTGCTTGAAACTTAAGCAAATTACAACATTCAATAATTTTCCTTCAGTTTAGTCTCTTTTTTTAGAGATCAACACACTGGAATGCACCACCAACTATTCCAGCATATTTTTTAAACAGCGGATGCCCTTCCAGCAGCAACCCAGTATTGGGAAACACCCATACGCACTCATACACTACAGACAATTTAGTTCATTTAATTCACCCATAGCGCAAGTCTTTGGACTGTGGGGGAAACCGGAGCACCCTGAGGAAACCCACTCGAACACGGGAAGAGAATGCAAACTCCACACATAAATGCCAACTTACCCAGCCAGGGCTTGACCCACCTTACCCACCTTCTTGCTGTGAGTGTTTACGGTGCCGCCCCAAAAACATTTTTATTCATTCATTCATTTTATTTTCAGCTTAGTCTTTTTATTAATCTGGGGTCGCCACAGCGGAATGAACCGCCAACTCATCCAGCATTTGTTTTATGCAGCAGACTCCCTTCCAGCTGCAACCCAACACTGGGAAACACCCATACACACTCATTCAAACACATATACACTACAGACAATTTAGCCTACCCAATTCACCTGTACCACATGTCTTTGGACTGTGGGGGAAACCGGAGCACCCGGAGGAAACCCACGCAACCGCAGGGAGAACATGCAAACTCCACACAGAAACGCCAACTAACCCAGCCGAGGCTCGAACCAGCGACCTTTTGCAGTGAGGCCACAGCACTACCTACTGCGCCACTGCATTGCCCATCAAAAACATTTTTCAATATATTTTATTAAAAAAAAACCTTTACAATTCTTATTCAACTTGGAAAGTTTGGTAATATCTAAAGTAATATATATTTTAGTAGTTATTACCAAACTCAGTAATATATTATACTGAGAAAAAAGAAAGACCTCTCACAATAAAGCATGCGAATAGAAAGGATTCAGGTTTGCAGGCATTAAACATGTCTGACTAATAGGTACAGCTTTGTCTAAAGCAAGTGTTGCTCTAGCAACAGGTTGTGAATTAGTGTGGTTTCCGGCGTGCAGAGATGTGAGGCAGCTCTCTTTGTTGTTCAAACACTGAGGCCTGGGCCACTGTAGTAGGCAGGTTAAGAGCACACCTTCATGTTTCAATTAGCCTGCTTCATTGTTACACACCCCCATTATGTGCAAATCTATAATCCAGCACTCGCTTTTTATGGTATCAAAATCCTAACCTTAGACCTGAATTATTTTACCCAACCACATACTGCTGAATGCAATATTGTACATCTGGGTTATTGTATGCGTATGTTTGGCTAGTTTAAGGTAATGTAGGCGTAATGATACTGCATTGTGGGGGGTGTAAAGCTTATGCATATTGAATATTTTGTACATGAACATTCATCATATTTTGTCATTTCATCATAACAGTGATTCTTTCTTAAACACTCACTCATAAATTGACTTTTGCTGCTTGTTCAAACTACTTATATAAAATGAGTTGAAACAACACCATCTTAAGGTTTTTTGGGGGGACAAAATAATTGTTTTGTGTTCAGTCTAATTTAATTTGTAAAAACAATGGAGTTAACTTAATCAATTTGTGTTAGGACAACATGAAGGAATTGTGTGGAACCCAGCATTTTTTATAGTGCTGTCCCTTGTTTGGCTCCTTAAAGAATCTGTGTTTTTGAACAAATCCTTTGAGTGATTGATTAGCAAGCAGTTAATAGCAATCAATTGTGGAAAAGTATGATTTTTCAGTACTCTAAGTAAAAATGTAGTGCGAGTAAAAGTATTTGTTGTGAATATTCCTCAAAGTATGAGCAAAAAGCAGCTCTTTTAAAAGTTCTCAAGAGTAAGAGTAAGAGAGCATTTAGCTATTGCCCAGCAGGCACACAACATAATAAGATGTTAATATTAGGTTAGATTTAGGTTGTGATGTCAGGTATACAAAATCCAATATCTAGCCAGCGTCTAAGAACAACGTTATTTTGATGTCCAATAATGACATCAAATGATGCTGATATTTGGTTGGTTTTAGGTTGTGTTAGAAAGTAACCAAAATCCAACGTCGAACCAACATCTTAAACCAACGTCATATTGACGTCAAATACTGACATTAATTTGTTAGGTATGGCAACCAAAATCTAACATCTGAGAGACGTCAGTGTAAAGTCCACACAACAACAAGCTGTAGCATCATTAGACGTTGATATTTGGCTGATTTTAGGTTGGCCGTCGGATATTGACGTCGGACTGACATCAACCCGATTTTCGTTTACAAACAATGCAACGTCCCCATGACATTTGGGTCATGATGTCAATCTGACGTCATGTTGATGTCTTGTGCCTGTTGGGTGTTTAAGCCCATTTCGGTCATCATACAGTGAACATCCGTCATATTCTCAACAGTGACATGCATCTAAACAGTCTCTGGGTCATTGCGTGTAAAGATTTTAGACAACTTCTTGGACACTTTTAATGCAAACAGTTTGCTGCAATTAAAAATCGCCCATGTCTTGAGGTAATTCTTTATGATGCGACAGGAATCACAGTTCTATTACACCTATGCTCTGCCACAAATTGCATACTGTCCATACCAGATAGTAGTATGTTTAAGTGATAGCAATTGAAAGTGCAATGCGATCTGTGCACTCCCTTTAGGTGGGCATACACAGTGCAATTTTTGCTGTTGAAGCGTTTTTCCCCATCGAGTAGAGGTCACGTGGAAACCATTGATGCTTGTGGCTTATAACATGTGAGAAGAATTTTCAAGCTTAGCCAACTGGCTCACAAGTTGGCTTGAATTAGTGAGGTGTGTGTGTGGTTGAACAAGTTAATCAGTTAATTTATCTGAAGTTGACCAGTCTGG
Source organism: Danio aesculapii (assembly GCF_903798145.1). Lineage (NCBI taxonomy): Eukaryota > Metazoa > Chordata > Actinopteri > Cypriniformes > Danionidae > Danio > Danio aesculapii. The sequence goes on along the minus strand of NC_079445.1, from coordinate 7,282,436 downwards.
AGAATTAACTCACTCAACAGCGTTTCATGCATGACACAGTCATCAGAGATGATAGTTTACATCAGACAAGCTAACAATTCACTTTATAATTCACTACCACACACAGTGACCAGACATTCTAGTTTCCCAATGCTAAAAAAAGAACCTGTATCCATAGAAAGCATTCACGGCTAATATCATTAAGCTCTTATAAGAGAGCTTTTAGAGGCTCTGAAAGCCAATTTTTTTATATATATAATTTTGTCTCAAAATTTTGGTCAGCGTTCACCTGGTTTTGAGATCTTGTTGTACATCACTGACTTAACCAATTTTCACATGAACTCATTCATGACTCATAAGACCTTCCAACCATCAGAATTCACACTGTGTAAACCTACCATAATGAATAATACTGCCCACTACAGAGTGTGTATTTGACATGAATTCAATTAAAACTACAAACTTGCGTAAATAGTGTTATAATACAGAGTAAATGTGTGAGGCAGGTGGTTAAGGGTAGAGACTTAGGTAAAGGGGTTAATGATTGACAATTAAAATTTAACCAGATAATATATATATATATATATATATATATATATATATATATATATATATATATATATATATATATATATATATATATATATTTTTTTTTTTTTTTTTTTTTTTTTCATGTTATTTTTCATCTGCAACAACATTGTAAATATTATAAAGACACTTTTGAAACTATTGAATGTATGATTACATGAACATATAATTACATACATTATAATTACAGACTTCTCTGTATGTAGGCCTGCAATTAGCAGATTAACGTGCTACTTCATCTCATTACGATTTATTTTCAAAGAAATGTGGAGGATGTGACAGGATTATTGACACGTAGGTCTGTTAATGATAAAGTAGCTTCTACTAATTCTTTTAAAAGTTACACACTCAAAAGTATGTACTTTTTCTTGAGTGCATATTTTTATGACATAGTAGCTGACAAGATGGTAAATAGGGATACAGAAGTATACTATAGATTTAATGGGCACTCACCTGAAATATCCAATTAGCCAATCACATGGAAGCAACACAATGCATTTAGGCATGTGTTTGTTCAAACTTCAGTAGATCTTTTTGACCACAGAGCATCAGAATAAAGGTGATTTATGGGGATTTTTACACAAACCATCTCTAGGGTTTACAGAGAATGTCTTGTGGATAAATCCAAACAGTTCTTTAAACAAAAAATGCCTTGTTGATGCCAGAGGTCAAAGCAGAATGACCAGGCTGGTTTAGATGATAGAAAGGCAACAGTAATTCAAATAGCCACTCCTACTTACTACTGATTTATAAAAGCATCACTGAATGATTTTTGAAAACAGGTAAGCTACAGCAGCAAAATGCACACTCCTGTCAGCTAAGAACTGTAGGCTGAAGCTACTTCAGTTGGACTCCAAAATTGAACAATAGATTAAAGAACTAAAAATGTCTGCTTTATGTGATGAATATTGCTTTGTTTTGGGATATATGGCAGGGTAGGGTCAGAATTTGGTATAAACAACATGAAATCATAATCATCCTGGCGTGTATCATTGATAATTTTTGGCAGGTGTTGGCCTCTTAGTACTAACCAGGCATTATATAGAAATCTGATCAAGAAATCTTTATCTCTTCTTTATACAATGTAGATTATGTTTACATAGACAGGATAAAAATACATAACAATGTGAGTTTGTGGGAAATATTTAGCATAATGTATCATATAGGGAGTGGTAGAATGCTAGTGTGGTTCTAGTTAGATTAAAACTGGTTAAGTTCAGCTTAATGCAAATACACAGATGAAGGATGATCCACCAAGGAGCAGCACTATTAACCCCAACCAGCCAAGCCAAAAGGTGTCAGTGGCAAGAATCCGAAATTCCACCAACTAAAGAGAATTTAAAACAAACCTTGGAAGAAACTAGCCCCAGTCTGGGAACCAGTTCTACTCTGGCCTAAAGGAAAAGAAGCAGAACTGCAGTCTACGTCATCAATAGCCTTGGTCCTGAGCAGGTGTTCAGACTGGCCAAAGCGATCACTGTAGAGACTCAGCTGTCAAACTTGCTTTCTAGCCTACAGTCTACCTAAGTGTTGTTGATGACCACGTCTATCTTTTTATGCCCACAGTGTACCTATTCTGTGATGGCTATTTCCACCAGGATAAATGTTCCATTTTCCGAAATCCCAAATCATCTCAAAGTGAATTCTAGAAACTTGACTGAGTGCACTATACTCAATAACAGTGCATCTTTAGGATGGGAGGTTACATGGATGTGCAGTTGGCAAATCCGGAGAAACTCTATTTTAATGATCTCAGTGCATGGTCCAAATCGACTTTTACTATTTTAAGAATGGGAAAAATGGTTAGTGCATCCAGCGCATGGTCAAAAAGCGTTGATCTTATACTCCTAATGCAGGGGTGCCCATACTTTTTCTTATGAAGAAAACCAAACCAAAAACCAAATATCATTAAGAGCCGTGGGCCAAAGGTAAATATACCCAATCATATTACATTAAAGATGCCGTGAGTCATTTCCTAATATTTCAAAATAAATAGAAAACATTATTTTAAATCATATTAATTAATGCAGCGTAACAAATTAATTATAAGTTATTTCAATAAAAACATAAACAAGTGACATTTATAACAGTGGAGTTATGCTAAATACACCAAATACAGATTCAAGCAGAATCTGCCTTTGACTTGATGTGCTCACCAAAGTCTCTGAATTTCCAGGTGACAGAATGTACATTCAAACTAAATCTGATTAATTTACATCATTTAATTAAAACATATAATTTCAGTAATATTTTAACAATAAAACAAACAAACAAACAGGTTACATTAAATTAAAATTGTCAATCTCGAAGCCATTCCCATTCTTGGGTTGTGGCTAGAAGAGCATCTGCTGCGTAAAACATATGCTGGATAAGTTGGCGGTTCATTCTGCTGTGGCGACCCCTGATTAATAAAGAGACTAAACCGAAAAGAAAATGAATGAATGAATCTCGAAACCATCTTCATCATTCTGCCTCTGTTCTCAGATGGCCCAAGGGTCCAAGTTTGGACATTTCTGTGTTAATGAGTTATGGGTGTGTTTTGGGAGTAACATGCATTGATCCAATTAGATTCACATCTCCCATTCCCTTTAAGAGCGAGTTCTGGTCACACTATGGCGCGTTCTCTATTTATATGGCAGACTTTGTATGCAGAAAAACTGAATGTTTCACTAGCGAGGAAACAGATCTGGTCCTTTTTGGACCCACCTATCACTAATGTAAGGAATTGACTTTAGACAAGCTTTTAGTTGGTCAATAGCACAGTCTATTTCAGTTACCTCAACATAATGTAATGAATGTGGCCGATCAGACACACTATTATTTTTGCTTTATTCAACAAATAATACACTGTCAGCCTCTCGGTTCCAAGGTATTTACGACACGAAAGTAATGCGCACAGAAATGGACACACAAACATGGTCAAGCTGATATATGCTCCTTGCTTAAGACTGATGCTTTTAATGTAAACCTTTATTCCCTCTTTGTGTGTAATCAGGTGTTTTGCAACAAGTCTCTTGCGCACGTATTAATATTATGGTCCTAATACTCCTGCAATAAATGTTTAACTCCACAGCTAAACAAGATCATAGATGGTTCATGTTTGATGTCCCTGCAAAGCTAATTTGGTGTACTGAACGATTCTTTACATTTTATGGTAATACGTGTGCAATATATTAACATTAAGAAACTTTAAACATTTCTGCATGAGCTTACACCCTCAATGCATTTGCAAATCACCACACTTCGAAACAAAAGACTATTGGGCGTGCCTCCGGGGAGTTAGCTTTTCCAGTGGACAGCTCAGCTCTCGAGAGTGTTACAAGACGACCCTTATAAAAGCTGGTGACTTAGGCCGCACCCCAGGAGAATCCCATAAAACACCAGAACAAGGACCGGGGAAAGGAGAGACCCTGAGAGAGAGAGAGAGAGAGAGTTGTTCCATTCCAGTTCAGGACAGCTTCTCTTCAGGTCCAGTGAAGAGACTTGAACCCTGGCAAAAATTGGTTAACCGCACAGCTCAGACATTCCCATTTCTGATACCTTTCTTTCTTTTCCGTCGAGAGTTAGTTAAGTTTAGTATGCCGCGAAACCAGAAGTTAACACGACTAGTCCTTTTGCCACCTCAAAAGCTTGAAATGACAGACTCCACCCCACTCCAAGTTTCACAGGACAAAGAGCCGACCACCAGCTAACCACGTGGGGAACACCCGCTCAACAGAGGGAGTTCTTCACATTACAAAAGGAACGCAAGTAACACCTCCAGGCTACCACTGAACTGGTGTATATTAAATGTAACCCCAAAGAAACCATAGAAGGGTTAAATGTAAATATTTTTGGTTCTCTTTGTTTGGTCCTACAAAATCCAAAGTTTTTCCGTCATCACACTCCCTCAAACTCTTATTTTTCTTTCTTTACTCTTTCTACAACCTGTTTGAATGTGTGTTTGTGTTAGACTTTAGTTTCTGTTTGATTAGTCAATAAAGTAAAACTTTGTATAAAGAAAGGTGCCTGTGCATATTTATGAATCTAATGTCTTAAACTTCGATCTTGTTACCCTGCTTAAACCTAAATGGGTTCTGGCCTGGCTCCAGCTTCATATTGCCTCTATATTGTTTACACAGGTCAATATTGTTTATGCACGTCAAGAGAAGAGAGTGCGCGAGAGAGCAAAGCGAAAGCAAGATTATGTGTTGATATGTATCGAGATAGTTTTGACACAAACGGCAACAAAGTGCTTTGCACGTGTTTGAATTTTGTGTGTTGCACTTTGCACAAACTTCACTACTGAAACTACAGAATTTTCTGAGGAATTTTACAGAACCTTGTTGAGATTATGGTACAAAGAGTTACGTCAGTTTTGAAGACATAACTGGAATGTGGACAATGTGTGTTCCCTATAGAAATATACTTAAAAAGTAAATAAGATACAGTACATAGAAATCTTCTAAATTTTGTTCTGGACTAATTCTTTATAAAAAGAAAAGCTATTTGAAGACTGATTTTCTTTTTCCCTTTCAAAGCAATGCTCAAGAAATACACACTGGTGACGCAAATGTTACACTTTTTCTCTGCTCGGATCAAACGATTCAAAGACACCTCATGGAGCCACAGTGAAAAAAAAAACATATCTGAGAGCATTCCATTTTATTCAAAGTTAAAACGTAGATTCACCATGAAAATTTCGGGACATCCTGACACAGCAGGGCGTCTGTCCCCAGGACACAATCTTATGATGCATTCACACCGCAGCACAGACACTCTTCAGAACAGGCCACAAAAACCTGGATAAGATGAAAAGTTGTATATTGTAGGGAATGGTTCAGTTAAAAAGGAAAATGCCGTCATCATTTACGCACCCTCATTTCTTTCCAAACCACTATGATATCTTTCTTCCACAGACCACAAAAGATGTTAAACATGATGTTCACGTCGGAAATGTGGCCAACGTTGAAGGTTAAGGCTTCCTGTGAAGCTTTAAATAAAATTACGAAAACGGGCATAGTATAGAAACTAAAATAGTTCTAAAGAGCAGAATGAACATTCTAGAAGTCATTTGAATTGTGTAAGAATAAAAGCATGCAGAATTGGAATGAGAGGATGAGTAAAATTTATCATAATTTTATTTTAAGGTTATAATCCACAGTAATTTTATAAAAAAATATAGCAAAAACAGTGAGTAAAGATAACCTTTTTCAACAGAAAAGATGATGCAATATCTTTTATAAATCACAAATTCTATAGAGTATCCCTCAATCCCCTGCTGTGTTCCATGTCTACATTCTCATCCTCAGGGATGCAGCCCTTTTTCCCATGAATCTTCTCTTTTAACAAATTAAATTAGCATAATATTCAGCATTGCGGAGAAATAATCCTGCATGACATGGATATGTGACACTGAAAGACACGTTTGGATTTAAATTTAGTACCCTAGAGGAGAACAGTCACTCATCAGAGGGTTGTCAACAAGCTTGTCATTTGAGAATTGTGCAAAACCAGTTTATAAATGATGTCCTTGTCTTTGTCTATGTAATGCCTTTAACCATCTGTTGATGCAATCGCTTGGAAAGAAATGTATGATTTGCATTAAAATAAGCTGTGTTAATTTAAAATGTCATTTTAAGCATTGCATCATCTAAATTAAACTAACATTAAATCTCATCTCTGCATCTATGATGTCTAATTCATCCTAATACATCATAAACCCCAACCACAAAATTTGACTTTTACATTTAATGTGAATAGTACTTACCCATGCAAACTTCATAACCATACTAAACAGTGTTACTGGTGTGAGCAAAGCATTGCTGTGTGATCGGTTGAATGGTATTCCTTTCAGTGTGCTTGAACTGCACTGGTACAAAAGCAGAATTGTATAAAAATTGAAGATTTGTCTCTTGATTCATAAATTGAAAGACAGGAAGAGCATAAATTATAAAGAGCATCTATTCTAACCCTTTTTCAAGATTTAATACAAATCTTTTGTGTCTTCAGAATGTGTCTGTAAAGTTTCAGCTAAATATACGCATCAGATTATTTATTATACCTTTTTAAATCTGGAAAACTTGGTATTGTAGCTGTTTTTGCTGCCTGCAGTGTTGCCAGATTGGGTGGTTTCCCGGGCGGCTTTGGATTTATTTTGGCGGATAAAAAAAATGACATAGGCGGGTAGTAAAAATTTGGGCGGTTTTGCAACGGCATGCCTACTAGCCACGGTCTGTCCTCATACACCTGTTTTGATCTCCCAAAGAGATGCCATAGCCCCTGTTCTTTGCATACATATGCTTAGAATGGTGTAGAAATGCTTGTGATCTCCATCCCCGACACGACAACCCCCCCCACTCCTCAGCTTCAAGCCAAGTTATTATAGTCTATTGATTGTTGGGCGGCGCTTTTTGGTCTTCAGCAGTTTTTCGTCAGCTTTTGGGCTGGAAACAGTCACTAACATCTGGCAACACTGGCTGCCTGTGGCTTTAAAGCTGGTTCTTCCTGCCCACCATTCCCACATGTGTGTCAGAGCCGTAGGCTTCATGTAGATAAACATCACAGTGACCGACAAGAATGAAGCAGATCTCCCTTACTACAGTAAGAACTTTATCGACGGCTATTTGTTATATTTGTTGTGGACTTAATACAAGCCTTTCTGCAGCAATGAGTCACAGACAATGTCGTTATAAAGTTTGCTCGCCTGCACGCGCACAAAGATAGATCAACTTATAGATCAATAGCTAGCTAGCTAGATGGACAGATGGTTTCCGATGATAAAAATGAGTGACTAAGCATCATCCCTATCTAGATCCGCGTGGAGGTCATTTTCTGTCCCAGACAACCGACTGGAGTCAGCCTTTATCCAAACACTACTTCCTCACCCTCGGCTTCAGAAGCAGCAAGGATGGATCCTAGAAAAGCTGCTTCGCAAGATGAGTCCTACATTCACAGGTTGGTGTGGCCCCTAGGTTGGTTGAAGAACATTTATAATCTGCATTTAGACACCTCCAGATCACAGAACACAAAGTTTAGCACTGCAAGTTCGTGGCGCTGATAAGATGAAGGTCCTCAGACTGTGCCGAACAGGACAGGTGTAATCACAGCTACACAATGCATCTTTGACATCACAGGTTTATCTCTGTGGGTGATATCATTAGGAGCTCTCAGTGTGTACTCTCTTGTGAGCGAACATGAACGAGCGTACGCTAACCTCAGGCGAGCTGAATGGATCACAAAGCTTACGGCATTGAACGCGCAGCGCAAATAGACCTTTCAATCCTCACAACCATTACAATGACAAAGATGTTTTAATACAATCCCTGGGGGATCTTTTCTATTCTAGTCACACTTTTTCACAGATGACTTTGTTAGGTCAACAAAAAAATGAATTATCTAGTAGTGCGTGGAAATGGGTCCAATTGAAAACGAGGGCTTAGGCTGTGTCATATGTTAAATGTACGAATTTATGCACTGACCTCCAAGGTCGCCCCATCATTGGCTTTCAAGAATGAGAAATTCCTATTAACTCAGCCCTTTTCTGTTCTGTTTTAGCGGACAAAAGATTACAGGGACCGATCAATGTATTGACATCAATGGCATAAAATTTCTCAATTAACCTTGGTTCGTGCAAAGCAGGAGAGGCAGACATGACGTGGATGTCAGATATACTGCCAGCATCCAGCGTACACAGTAGAGCGGGAGAGGTCAGAAGGGCCTGTCCTGTATTTGTGCATGATCTCAATTAAGAGGAGAATAATCTATGATGTTTGTGTAAGGTCTCAATAGTTCGGCTACTGGATGGGACATAATTTTAATCGATCATCATAAAGGTGCAGATTTTTTGTTGCTAAGGCAGTACATGATCCACTGCCATATTTCAACTGAATGAGAAAAAGCATTATGATCTAAATTATGTTGATCATCTCCTAACAAGGGCATACATCAAGGTCAGGATCAAGTGATTAGCAAATGATTTTGTCTTGTGATCAATGTGTTGAATGCAGGATAAATGGAGAATAATAAAGACCTGAAACCACAAACCTTCCACAGCAGGGGTTAGCCAATTAAGTTTCAGTTTAGTTTGCACCAATTCTGAGTTTTAGGTACCATGAAGGTAGCTCAGCTTTAAAAATTGCTCTTTGTGCCATGGCATTTCACGCTTAATGGCTAACCTGAGGAGAATTGAACAACAGATAAGGTATTAAGATGGGATTTCGAGACTATCCTGCCTGAGTTTAGCCTTGACTCAGTTGCTTGAAAGCAGGCTAAATTAGGCTAAATTAACTCAGTGTGGAGATTTATTCTTTGCAGCTAGCCTACTCCAGAGCTAAGCACCAGGCTAAGATTAACCCTAGTGATCTATATGTTACGTTGTCAGTGCTACTAGAAATGTATGTTTTACAGCCCCTCCATGCTCTTGGCTGTTTACATATGTTTTCCTATTTAACTATTAGAATTAAAAATAATTATGCTCAATTTTTATTAGCAATCACTTTATATATGTTCGTATATATCCGTTTCAGATTTAAATATGAGGCAATATAGATAAGAGACATAAAAGATAGATGAATGATTAGAGAAAAAAAATCTCAGTAAATATAGACAATCATTTTTGTTGCATTTAAACTCTTGATATATGCAGGACTTTTGCAAGCTCGGGTGCGTCGTGGAAAGCAAACGCCAAAATGTGCAGATATCAATAATGAAAATGTATTTATCAGAATATGCTTGTATGTTTATTAAAAATGCCTTAATTGTTTAGTTTACAATACCTAGTTTTGTTTTACCAGTTGTTTTGTATTAGAACTTAGTAATTAATGTTCATGAGCTTCTTTAAACATATTTTTGTAAATGATGATTTATGGTTTAATATGAATATTATTCATAAATCACTTTGCCTTTGTAATTTTTATTTTCATAGACATTGTAAATACAGCTGTGCAACACTTGTCTACCTTTTTATGAGAACAATTGTGTACCTTCATTTCAATTTTACCATAAAAGGTACAGAACAGTATCATAAGAGGTACCTGTATTTTCTGTTACCATATAAGGTACAACTTTTACAAAGGTACAAAACTGTTCCTTAAGGAAAATTATTTGTACCATTGAGTAGCTTTTTTTCTAGGAGTGTATAGTAAGCAAACTCTTATCCTTTTGATTAACATTATTTATTTTGGATTGTGCAGTTTAAGTTATAGAATTTCTACAAAGTATGTTGTTTACTGTAAATTCACTAGCTTTTTTTTGGTCACATCCATTACGCATGTTTATTTTCCTCATAAAAAAAAAAATAAAAGTGTTTACAGATTGATATTTTTCTGATCCCAAACCTCTCTGGTTAGTTGTTTTGGAAAATATAAACAGATGTTTCCATGTAATGTTAACATATACTTTTTCTGTGAATTTATGTTTGAAGTTTTACTGCAAACGTCACGTCCATAACGCTGGAATTGTTCAGTTACTATATTCGCAATCCATTAGACAATATTTTTGGTTATTAAACTAAAACTGTTTATTTAAACGTCTATACATTCATTTTATATACAGATGCAATTTAAACTCATTCTTTTTATAATCAGGAGATGAAGCTTTTAAAACAGAAAGCTCACATTTCTGAGTCTCTGTATACCTATACAGTACACATGATCAACTATACAAACTTCACATCTCCACTAAGCAAACTGTTTTCTATTAGCTCTCCTCTTTCAGGGACAGCTCTTTTCATTTTGCTATATAAAACTTATTAAATTCTACATAATTGTGACCCTCTCTGTGAAAACCTAGCTAAAGTAAAGTCATTTTGTGATTCACCATTTTAAAGATTCTTCTACACAACTGTAAAGAGTGTTATGTGAAAATATGCCCTTGATAACTTTAATATTGACCCATGTCAAACATTTGCTTACTTTCAGACTCAGGAAATAATCTTTTCGAGACGTTCCAAATATATTTTAAAAATAATATTTAAAGCTGCAACACATCTAAACTGTAATTAACTTATGTACCATATACCAAATTAAAGCTGAGATTCTCTCATTGTTAGTGACTCTTGCCACATTTATGGAAAAAAATCTTAAAGTTTTGCAAAACATGTCTAAATTGTATGATTGTAACGTGGAGGCTGAGGCTGTGTTAGAATCCATGTGAAGAAGTTTATTTAAGGGGTTAAGCAGAGACATCAACGAGTAAACAAGCAGAGAGTCGGCAACATAAAAGCAGTCCAATCCAAATAACAAACACAGGGACAAATCCAGACGACGTAGTATAAGAGCAGGCAGAAGTTCAGTAACACAACAATCTGTCCAAAACAGATCAAAAGGGCAAAGACAGAGAACGTACGTGAACAAGGAAGGCAGGGTCATACACAGAATAGCATACTTGGAAGTCACTTGAAACAACAATGGGTAAGGCAGGTAAACTGGCATTACTTCGCAAAGAAGCATGGCCTGAACACTCACTGAAATACAGCACAAACAGGAAGTAGCCGCAGAGGGAGCCGAGCTGAGTCAGTAGTCGGGCGAGGGCTCCCTCTGCTGGCGTGGCGTTACAATGATGCGGAAGTCCAAAAAGCATTAAAAAAAGGCAAACAATGAAACCGTTGGGGTGGTGCAACCATTTTATTTGTAAAATCATACATTTCTAATTAAATTCTTTTAAATTATTTTTGTGGGTTATGACATATAATTATGGCATGACAGTACATTAGTAGTATATGCTGTAGCAGTTATTAACAGAGTTAATAAATCTCTACAGAAAGCACCACATGGCTAACATCGCATGGTGTCCATGTTTGTGCTTGAGGAGAAATAGTAAATGAATAAATTTGTCTGTTTGCAATCTCTAATGATAGAAAGAAACATTTTATCAGAATGATATGAGAAACATGAGGTATTTGAACTGAAAGTAAATCCAGAGATGATTCAAGTCAGTGTTTAGGTACCAAACCTCCAATATTTATTTATTTTTATTTTATTTCTCAAAGTAATAGATAATATCGTTAATTAGTAAAATTATCATGGTATAAATGTCAATTTGGCTCTGTAGAATGACACTGTCCAAAATGCCTGCATTGGGCATGTGAATGTCAGAACTGGACCTTAGAGCAGTGGAAGAAGGTCACCTTGTCCAGTGAGTCCTGTATTCTCTTACATCATGATCAGCTGACATACATGCTGTCCATTTTTTTGTGGAAATGATGGCTCCAGAATGCACTGTGGGACGATGACAAGCCTGTGGAGGGAGTGTGATGCTCTGGGCAATGTCCTGCTGGGAAACCCTGTGTACACCCAGGCACCCATTCATAATAAAGTGGTTTCTTGCAACATGACAGCACATCCTGTCACTCACTGTTTAGGAATGGTTTAAAAAATAACACTCTACTTTATTTGGAAATAGATTCATTTTACAAGTGTCTTGTTACATTGTGTTTTAAGACTTGCAGAAGATGAAAAGTTGCTATTTTCTAGGCTGATATGGCTGGAAACCATATTCTCATTCCAGCTTAAAAAAAGAAAAAAAAGAAAACCTTTTCTGCTGTAACATGGCTGCAGCAGATGCAATGATATTACATCTAGCTGGGGACTATTTTCAGGTGCTGCATAATATCATTGCATCTGCTGCAGCCATGTTCGCAGAAACTAACATAATAATTACACATTGGATTTAAAGTATATAATTACTAACCAATTCGGGCTAGAAAAAAATAAGAATAATTTGTCTTTTTTTAAAGTAATTGTAATGAAGGAATTTGAGCAAAATGCTAATGGTCTAATCTGATTTAATGATCTATGCTAAGCTAAGCTAAAAGCCAGACACAGGGATTGGCTGAAAGCATTTAAAGATTGAAAATCTCATCTATTTAACTTTAGATTAGCCTATTTCCCAAAAAGTGGAGTGTTCCTTTAAGAGTTGCCCTGACTTCCAAATTCCTCAGTTCTCAATCCAAATGAGCATCTGTGGGATATGCTGGACCAACAAATTACATGTACTGTAGATCCATGGTAGCTCCACCACACAACCTACAGGTTTTGAGGGATCAGCTGCTAACCTCTTGTTGCCAGAAACCACAGAACACTTTCAGGGGTCATGTAGAGTCCATGTCCCAGCAGGTCGCCACTGTTTTGGCAGCAGAGGGACGACCAACAGCATATTAGGTAAGTGGCCATAATATTATCTGAAGCATATGTTTACCTACAGCATCACTATATAGCATGAATAACAGTGTTTATTTTTACTAAATATACAAATGTTGCAGGCAAAATCAAATGTATCAGAGTTGTAACTAGGGTTTTGTGCCCTGAAATCACTGCAATAAGGGCCCTCGGGGGGATCATTGTAAGCCTCCCCATGGATCAGGGCCCCAGGAAGGAGTTCCATGTTTCTCCCCGCTAGCGATACTCTTATCATACATAATATTATGAAGACTTGACGAAACTCCAACATTTTCTCATTGGGTGGTAGATTATTCACCTTTATGGCACCTAAACTCTTGAACTCTCTCCCAGTGATCCTTCAAAACACCTCCAACACTTCCAACTATTTTTTTTTTTCTCTTAGCATTGTCTGACTAATTATTTTTATTGATGTTTTTGTGCAGCAAAAACAAAAATTTTGCTGACTGGATATCTATCTTTATTATTTAAATTAAAACATATTTTACTTTAAGTATGCTTATTCAACACCATTCACAGAAAACCTTTTATGCATTATGGTAGTGTTTTGGGGGCCTGAAAATGGCAACTATTTCAAATGGACTTGTCACCATTGTTATGTAAATTACAAAATGTGATTTTCTAAAAATTGTGATGTCATCTGCTTATTACAGGTTCAGTATGCAAGTATTGTAAGGGTGTGCAAGTTCTTCAAAAAATGGATGCATATTTTTTCTATGCAAAGTGACAACGTGATACATTCAGTCATTCACTACCAGTTTGTTTAGTTGATTGACTAGGGGATTCACTTAGAAGCACCAATCACTCTAATTTGTATAAAACGGGCCAACGGAATGCCTATGAGATCGGTGAGCGCAGCTCTCACAGGTGTGGCCACTTTGCAATTAGGCATATAAAAGGCTGCACTCGGGAGGCTTCAGAGCCTCACTCGTATGGTTGAAGAAGCTATCACTGTGTTTGCTGAAATATCCGGTAGTGTGTTGGCATTGCAGCAACTCTAGTTTAGGTCCCATTTCGGTCCGCCTCGTCGGCTCTCTGTTCTGTGCTTCAAAAGCACAAGCAGCAGTCTATCAGTGCAGATTTCTCTAAAAGAGCAAAATGGTTGGTGCACGCATCTGCCTGGCGGAATGAGCCCCATCTCCCATCCAAAGCGTGTAGGCTTTCTGTGTTGCTCGCGGCCAGAGCCTACACTGCTGCGGGCCAGGCCATTTCTGTGTTACATACAATGGCTATGTACCAGCGCTTCCAAGCGCAGGCGCTGACGGATCTGCATGTGGGCGGTTCTTCACCAGAGGTCATGCATGACCTCAGGATGGCGACCAATTTTGCGTTGATGACAACCAAAATAGCTGCTCGTGCCTTGGGAAAGGCAACATCCCTGCCTCAGGGTGCCGTTAAGTCCAGACCATGAAGAGTCTCTGAGACGGGTTACCTGGAGTCGAGAGGATCTGCTCTGTTCCCACTGGAGGGCCAAAAAATCATTGCCTTTCAAACACAACATCACATTGCTGGCCCACGAACCGGCGGCACTCAAATCCTCCTTAAGAGCAATTTCCACTTCCTCTTGGTGTGCACTCTCAGTTGCTGCTGGTCAGGGATGCACCGAGCAATACGCCATGAGACTGCCTGTGGAACCTCGGTTCCCGGGCGTGACTCTGGCATTTATGCAGGGTCTAAGGAACAAGGTGAAGGCCTCCGTATGCCCAACTGCCCTTCCTCGGGATGTGATGCCTTTCTAGTTGGGCCCTTAGATCTCCGCAAGCTGCCCCACTACTGGTAAGTCAGAGTTCGCTCTGATGATGCCTCTCATGTGGACTTTGCTGGCATGGTTAGCGATGCCCAGCCCATCACGGTGGCTCATTCGGACGATCAAACTCTGCTATACGATTCAGTTCAGCCGACGGCCTCCCAAGTACAGAAGCGTGCATTTCTCTGTGGTGAGACACGTCTTGCGTGAAAAGACTGCAGTCCTACTGGCAAAGGACGCAATCGAGCTGATCCCTCCAGCCGAGATGAAGGCCAGGTTCTACAGCCCATACTTCATCGTGCCAAAGTAGAGGTGGGTTGAGACTGGATCTGCATGTCCTAAACCAGTATCTATACAAGATACCATTCAGGAGGCTCATGCAGAAACACATCACCACGTGTGTCCATCCCCAGGATTGGTTGCTATCCACAGCTATCGACCTGAATGATGTCCATCTTTCCATATGTCAAATGTATGCACCCTCTACCTAGGGTGAGCCCATATACGATTCTTGTCACATTAGGGTAACAGTGATCTCCACAGCATCCTTCCCCTTTGGAGCTGGCATGCTTTCCCAACGTACTGTGGTATTCTAGGTAAGCCCTAGCGGAAGTTGCTAGGCATGATTGGTGAGTACGACTTCCCAAACTATTATTGTCTTATAAGGAAATTAGGGCCAGGGACATTGAATGGTTACATTTTGGTACTGATTTGGTGTTTACGCTGATAGCCTGACGTTCGACTCCCCAAAGTGCGTGACAGTTTCAGCTCTTGTGGTGTTTAAGATATTTTTCCATAGTCGATCAACTTGACAAACTCGGAGTGATCGACTAAGGGGCAACGTCTTGGTTGCGTACGTAACCCTTGTTCCCTGAAGGAGGGAACAGAGACGATTATGTTAAGTTGATCAACTAGGGGAAAATATATTAGGAGCCAAATCCACCATTGATGAATGCAGGAGGGTTTTGGCTCTTCAGCGAGTAGTCTGAGGAGCACCTCCCACATGCAACCTTTTATACGCCTAATTGCGAAGTGGCTGCTCGTGTGAGAGCTGCGCTCACTAATCTCATAGGCATTCTGTTGGCCCGTTTTATACAAATTAAAGTGATTGGTGCATCTAAGCAAATCCCCTAGCCGATCAACTCAACATAAACGTCTCTGTTCCCTCCTTCAGGGAACGAGGGTAACATACGTAACCAAGACGTTTTAGCAGCATCTATTTGCAAACCTTTTTTAAAAACACAAAGGAAATGTATTCACTTTTTTGCCCATTGTTGTGGTGTGTTCATACCCTTCAGCTTTATGGAGTGCAGTTTTTCCCTGCCCACCAAATTGATTTTGGTGTATTTACATGTCCACAGAACAGGATTTGCAAAGAAACTAAAATGTCTGTTCCAACTCTCTGTGATCAGCTGCAACTCAAGAATGAGTTTTACATGTTTAGTATGTTTTCAAAACAGTGCATGTTTGTAATAAAGACAGTAAAATCTCTATGTAATTCATAACTAATGAAATCACCAGTGTGAGTCCAACAATTTACGAGAAGCAACAATATACAAAATCAAAAACAGAAATTGGTAACAGCCTTTGCGTGTGACTTATTCAAATAAACTGGTATGAACTTGGTATTTTTGACTAATGAGCTGTCAATGGGTTTCATTTGCATCTGTCTCCGACTGCTGTTTATCTGATGTAACGCAGGAGAAGCATACACACTCGTTGGAATGGTGGGCGGGGAGAACCAGCTCATTTGCATATAAAGGCACAGGCTACAAAAACAGCTACACTTTGCTCAGGGACCAAATTGGGCATATTCTGCATTGTATAATAAATAATCTGATGGGTATTTTGAGCTGAAATTTTGCAGAC
Source organism: Danio aesculapii (assembly GCF_903798145.1). Taxonomy (NCBI): domain Eukaryota; kingdom Metazoa; phylum Chordata; class Actinopteri; order Cypriniformes; family Danionidae; genus Danio; species Danio aesculapii. The sequence goes on along the minus strand of NC_079445.1, from coordinate 7,266,095 downwards.
ACATTCAGGAGACAACCAAAGACTTATCTTACATCTTGTAAAAGGAATAAAACATGAGCCTTTTAAGAGTCAGATAACAATTACCCATGGTTTCCTTTCACAGGACAAAGATCTCCATTCTCACCTCCCAGCTACATTGACCTGGAAAGGATTTATAAGATGCAACGAAAGAAGTTTCTGCCTGTTTTAGATTTTATTAAGTGTACCAAGCTATGTGTGAGTATCCATTTATGTTTTTGTGTCAGCTTAATGACTCTTCTGTGGGATACCTGGTAGTTTGTACCTAGGTATTGCTGGGGATTTGCTAAAGGGATAGTCAACCCAAACATGAAAATTCGATCAACATTTAACAAAATAAGTTTGTGTCCAGACATGTTTTATAATTATGTGGAACATGAAATAATATGTAAAGAATGTTGGTAAACCAGTCATTGTTATGTCCAATTGACTTCCATGACAGGTTTTGACCATTTAATAGAAATCAATTGGGAAACAAAATGGTTTATTTACCAACATTTTTCAAAATACTTTTCCGTGTTCTGGAAAAGGATAAAATGTATAGAACGACAGATGAAATTAGACCGAAATCCCTTTAAAATGTTTAGGGTTGAACAACATCTGGTGGTTGCTAGATGGTTATTTTCTGCAGTTAGTTATTTTTTATTTTTTGTGCATAACAAAAATTGTCAATCTAATCACTTAGTAATAACACAATACAGTTCACCAAGCTGCATGATTTGATACCTACATCAGAAGTTTGTTGTTCAAATCACTAATCCTAGTATAAGCAATAATGATAGTAATGCTTGGCTTGGCCAACATCAGTAATTATATACACTTCCTCGAGCTTCAATGACTAACGAGCCCTTACTGTCATTAACTCTGGCACATACAAATAATAATTGCAATCATTCTCCAACCTCACAATGGACTGCTGGGGACACAAATATGCCCACAGATGAAGTTTTCATTTCATTTGGAGGTTGAACTCTCAGGGCGTTTATTTCAGAGGACAGTGATTGAATTAGAGCAGCAACGGCAAATGTTTGATTGGCCCAGACACTACGCTAAATTACATTAGTCAGTTATTCTCTAGCTGAGAGCAGCCATCAGCTCTCGATTAAAACACAGAGTTGCTTTCATCTCAACTCTGAGGAAATCCGTGGCAAAAACACATTCATTCTGAGAATGAAGAACTCAACCTGTCAAGCAATAACTCAGCATCTCAGTTCTGGATCTTTTGCTGAGTCACAGAAACATACACATATATAAATTATGTACTGTACATCAATATTAAAATATCCCAAGGCAGATTTTTTGATTTTTTAGACATCAAAGTTTCTGAAATGGAGGCTGCACAGCAGACACTACACACTGAAATTAAATTAAATATTTTATATATGCACACACACACACACATACACACACACACACACACACACACACCCACACACACACAATTTAGGGCTAGTAATCAGGTAAACTGGTCAAATAATGATGTGATTTGAAACAGGTGATGTCAACAGGTGATTGTAATTATAATTTGGTACAAATAATTTGGTACATCCAAGAAAGTTCTTGTCCTTTAGGAGCAGAGCATTGCCAGTTTGCTAACAAATATGTAAGAAAATTATTGAAATATTTAAAAACGATGTTCCTAATAGAAATACAGAAATGCAGTTTGATATTTTACTTCAACAGTGCATAACATATAATTAAAACATTCAAGGAATCTGGAGTAATTTCAGTGCGTAAAGGACAAGGACGCAAGGTGAACTACTGTGATTTCCGATCCCTCAGACAGCACTGCATGAAGAATCGCCATTCATTTATAAACGATATCACTACATGGCCTAAGGACTACTGTGTCAAGTACCACAATACGTAATTACATCCACATATGCTAGTTAAAACTTTTTCTGTGACAAAAGGAAGCCCTTTGTTAACAGCATCCAGAAGCGCCCTCAACATCTCAGGGCTCAGAGGCATCTGGGATGAACCATCACCCAGTGGAAATGTGTACTGTGGTCAGATGACTCAGCGTTTCAGGTATTTTGGGGAGAACTGGACATTGTGTGCTCTGGACCAAAGAAGAAAAGATCATCCAGACCGTTACCAGTAACAAAAAAAATGAAAAGCCTGGGTCTGTCATGGTCAAGAGCCCTTGGCAAAGTAACTTAGACTTTTGTGATGGCGCCATTATTGCTGTAAAGCAGTGTTTCCCAACCCTGTTCCTGGAGGCACACCAACAGTACATATTTTGGATGTCTCCCTTTTCTGACCCATTAACTTCAGGTGTTGGAGTCTCTTCTGATGTTATGATCAGTTGATTCAGGTGTGTTTGATTAGGGAGAGGTTGAAAATGTGTACTGTTGGTGTGCCTTCAGGAACAGGGTTGGGAAACACTGCTGTAAAGTACATAGAGATTTTGGAGCACAATATTATGGCTTCTTTTCCAGGGACACCCAAGCATATTTCAACAAGACAATGCAAAACCACATTCTGCACACATTACAAAGCACTGGCTTTAGAGGAAGAAGATACAGGGATGTGACTGGCCCGCCTACAGTCCCGACCTATCTCCAATAGAGAATCTGTGGTGTGTTTTGAAGCGCAAAATGTGACAATTAAGACCCCGCGCTGGTCACCTTAAGAATTGTTTGAAAGAAGATTGGGACAAAATTACACCTGAAATCACTTGATGTCTTCAGTCCCTAAACATCTTTTAATTGTTGTGAAAAGGAATAGCAACATTAAAAATTGGGAAATGCTTTACTGTTCCAACTTTGATGAACAAAATCATAAGGAATACATTAAATAATCCTTGTTGTATGATCTGCGATGAAATACAAGTCAAAGTAAATTTAGAAATCACTACTTTCTTTTTTTATTTGCATTTTCTATTCTGTCCCAGCTTTTTTGATTTGGGGTTGTATCAGTCTCTCTGCCTGTTTATAAAAGTCTGCAAAGTTTATAATATAGAAAGAACCAATTCATTTGAATTAGTTCATAATTTAATAAAACTAATAATGTCATTATATTTGATAATTAGTCTTCTATTGCAAAGATCAATGCTTAATTTAAAATGTATAATGAATTCAATTGAATTAGTTGAACTTTAAATGTAATTATATTTATAAAAACAAGCTACATGTTTGTTTTCAATCCGTCTCAGCAGGCAGAAAAGTAATTACAAAAACAAAATAATCTAAAACTGATCTAAAAAGTGTATTATAGGTTGTTCACGGATTTGATCTTCAATGTAAATGTTAAACTATATCCATGTTTCCACTAAATTATATAAGAATCTAAAATAAATTAAAATATATTATATTTATCTAAATATATTTAAAACAGCAAAATCTCTATTATGTTCTCTAACCAGTTGACTCTCTCCTCTGCTTGTTTTATAGAAAGCAAACAGTGCATTGTGAAAAAAAAAATGCCCAAAAGTCCTGAGACAGTAGTAGTGAAAAATGATGCATGCTGGGGGATATGTGTTGGCAATAAAAATGACCATAAAGTGGATGAATGACACTAGAGAGTAACAGAGCTCACACGAAATAAAAGGAGTCTAGAAAGGCTTGGAGTGGAGCATCATTTAGACAAGTGACCTCGACAGGGCCCAAACGGTCCACAGGGAAAACCGGTAAAGAGACGACCTTGGGATGGGGAGGTGGAATTGAGCGTCCCACAAAATAGCAGACGAATTGCTAGTTTTTCAACTTTACTTCAAACATTTTGTAGCCTTTTGTCAAGTTTCAGTGTGAGAAGAATGCATGTAACGCAAGATGCCAAAAGGTATTTGACATAATGAATCATCGGGGAACATGGAGTTGCTTTTGTAGCACTGCAGCGGCGTGTGTGAAGCGGCTCTGAGGGACGCTTTGGCATTGGGAGCTGTCAGTTTCAAACAAAGGCGCCATATGCTGACACTTTTTAAAAGTGTTTGTTCTTCTTCTTTGTATTGTTAGTCTCTGTGGAAAAGGTCAGCGTCCCTTTTTCAAATTATAATGACTTCATTTACATACAGCACAACTCAGGGCATCAAGAAAACATGACAGAAACACACTTGTGCTCGCACTATACAATAACAACACCTTCATTCAACACATCCATAAACACTTTTTGTGAAATCCTTACTGTGACACTGCCTGCATTGGAAGTCAAAGAGGCGTACAGCGATTGTGTTGAGGGGTGTGTTAAAGCCCTAATGCAAATCCTGTCAGCTGCTTTACTGCTGTTAGAATGAGTGTGCACTTTTTCTCAAGGACTGTTAAACATAATACCCATTTAGTTGTTCTCTGCGAATCCATTCACACCCCAAAAAAATCTGTGACAGTAAAACATGAACGAGCTTATGAATATATTAAAACATGTGCTTGTTTGTTGTAAAAAGTCGTAATAATGACAAAAAAATATAAATTTGTGGATCTCCTAACTTCCCGGTTTAACTATCCTGCCGTTGTAGCTGGTGCATTCTGGGATATTTTCTTACCCCTTGGTTTCGAGTGTGGTCCTGAAAAATCTTCATTCGAATGAGTATTTACCCCTTCCCCTTAGCTCTATGCCTTCAGTCTAAAGAGAATTGGGACACCCCTACCCCTTCACGGGAACGAGCAAAACGAGGGGTAAGGGGAGGGGCTAAGGGGTAGAACTGGGATTTGGTTTCAATACTTCAAACCATTGCAGTGATTCAGCCTGTAATATCATCTGGCAGCATTACATCAAGTTTGCGCATATGCTAAATGACAACAGTTTTGTCTATCAACTTATCCAGCACGTTTTACGCAGCGGATTCCCTTTCAGCTGCAGCCCATCTCTGGGAAACATCCATACACACTCATTCACACACATACACTACAGACAATTTAGCCTTCACAATTCACCCAATTCATGTCTTTGGACTGTGGGGGAAACCGGAGCACCCGGAGGAAACCCACTCAAACGCAGGGAAAATATGCAAACTCCACACAGAAACGCCAACTGACCCAGCCGAGGCTCAAACCAGCGACCGTCTTGCTGTGAGGTGACAGCACTACTTACTGTGCCACTGTGTCGCCCCTATAATAACAAATAATATAACAAAAACTGTTAAAACACTGACTCGTGCACAGTCAAAGGTTAAACGATTGTTTACCTTGTCTCCATACATTTCTGTCAGTTCAATCAAAAAAAAAAATGTATTTGTATAAAACATATTGGTCTGTCTGTTCATCTGTCTGGAAAAATGTAAGGTGGGTATGAGTGCTTACAGTGTTGCTCTGCAGTAAAGCTATTCAAGCCATTTGAATTTTACAAATAATATTGCAGTTACACAGGAAGACTAAACCTAAACTATTACATACCTTGGGTCACTAGTGACCCTGTACAAACACACTGCTGTAATGATTTTTATACTCCACAAACATATTAGAAACTGTATTTTATATACCACTATCCCAACTATACCCTATATAAGCTATAAGCCTTCACAGGAAACATTCTGCATTTTTACGTGTTCAAATAGGGGACCAAATAATGTTCCCACATGAACAAAATTAATATAATAATATAATAATATTATACTGTACTTGTGAGGACATTTGGTCTCCACAGCATAATGAATACAAGAAATACACACACACACACACACACACACACAAATCAAAATAAACTGTTGTTTCTCATCTAATTATTATGTTTATGAAAAAGTTAAAGAACACCAAGAAGACTTTAATCTTACAAAATAATGATGAGGATGATAGTAAATGATTTGCCCGGTAATTCTGTATGTAAAATCTGTATGAATCTAAATTGACAGTGTTTATATTGCTAGCACACGTTGTTATTCTTCAGTTGAACAATTAATCCATGCAATGTAATCCACTGGAAAAAAAAAGTTATTAAAAGTGACTTTCAGTTGAAAGTACATCAATATACTGAAATGAAAGTCTCAGCAACTTTCAGTTCACGCTGACATTAAGAGTTAAAACAACTCTGGGTTTAGCTTCAACTATAAATAAATTCACCGGATCCAGCTAATTGAGTCCTTCAGGCTGATTTGAAAACTATGGGTAGCCTATACTAGGACTAATCATGCAGAGTTCGAGAGCACTGCTTTAAATCTATTTTTCATATGGAGAGTTTAAATTTATTTTTGGTTGGTGTCTAGGTGAGATTTTGCACAAGGTCTGTAATCATGGAGAGGCTGCAGTATGCTAGTGTCCTGGGGCAGCTGAAGAGGTTCAGAGAACATACACTTATACTACAGCAAACGCTGGCTGAGCTGGCAGTGGCACCATACTGTACCTGCAGGACATCAGTCCTTCTGACAGAGCTGGTAAGTATGTTCGTTCTGCCTTCGCTTTATCAAACAACACTTTTCTACCATGGAATACAAAGAGAGAGTTTTTAAATAATGTACAGGGTGTTATTTTACATACAGTCAAAGTGAATAGGGGTCAGGGACTAGCCAACACAATCTCACGGAAATTCGTAACTTTTTGATTTAGTGGCTAATTCGTACGAATTCGTACGATCTAATTCGTACAATTTAGTACGATTTGCTCATCCCCCAATGATGGTTGGGTTTAGGGGTGGGGTTAGGTGCCACGCATCCTTTTTAAAATCGTACAATTTTGTACGACTGAACTCCTACGAATTAGCCACTAAACTGACAAAGCGTAAAATACTTACAGGGCTAATGACAACACCATTAATATAAATTGTGCAAAGACAAATAAATAAATAAATGTACTTAAATTATTCTTTACTGGATAAATAAAATCGCTAAATTTCAGCAAATTGCATTTAATTTAAACTGTGGTAGACTTTAATCAACATGTAGCTAAGTGTCTAAAAACAAACCACTATCATTATAAATGTTATTTCTATAATTACTCTTAAATGAATTGATTTTTATAGTCTTTAAAACAACAGCAAAAGGCTGAAATTTAAGCTGATATTAACTGAAAATCTTATTCCATAGGGTCTCCATTCACTATTATAATATGAACTTGAGCAACATGGCCATTCAGACATTAATAATTCCATTTGTTTTCCACTGCATAAAAGTGCCAAGAGTTTCATGTGTTTGTAATATCCTCTCAATGCAGCATTGTTTATTGTATTAGAAACCAAAAAAAGTATTAAGTTCTTGGATGCTGATTTCTACTTTTCTCTTGTGCTTTTTAATGTCATTTGATGAAAGGGAAAAAAAGGTTACAAGGAAACAAAGCTATTCTCCCCGTCTCAAACTTCAAACGAATGTTCTTCCAAAAGGCATTGGTAAATATGCAGATAAAGCGCTGTGCAGGGCCAAGTTTCCTCTCAGAGTACAGGTGGAGGAAGCCGACAGCTGGAAAGAGACAGGGTTGGGAATCCCTGGAGTGTGCATGCGCTGAAAAATACAAGAACCAAATGAAATCAAAGGACTGTAAACATCCTCTATCGGATTCAGATCAGTCAGAAGTGGGAATTTAGTCTAAACGCGCATTTAGAGATTGCTCCTTTATTTCCTTTTATGGCTATTTAAGTGTTTCCCTTGCTGTGAACAGGCTGAGCTACTAATGCAGATGCGTTTATAGCTCTGGGCCATCCTTAGAACACTTAACACTGATCTGAGAAAGGTTACTGCTCTCTGTGGGCAGGGCTCAGACTCAAGCTGGTGATGTGTTGGTTGGTTAGCATTGCCTAGTAGTCGCCTTTGCTTTCTATAATGTCACTTAACATCGATATGGTGTTTTTGAACCAAGCTTTAGTGTATTATAGTATGTATTATTAGTGTACATAGTTTATAGCACTTTGTTAATGAATCCTAGTGCATACTGTAGTATTATCTATAGAAAGCTGATAAACTGTAATAAATACTGTACTATTTTTTTTTGCACTATACTATATATTTCTAATCCTAATGAGTACTGTGAACTTAATCCATTTGAGTAAATGAAGCAATTTAAGCAAAGTAAAACCCAATAAATGAAGAGAACTCAAACCAACTGAGTACTGTAAAACTCAATAAGTTAAGGCAACTCAAACCGTTCGAGTTAAAAAAACTAATATACGAGTACTGTGAACTTAGTAATGAGGTAATTAGGTATTTAATTCACTCGTTACCTTCAATACTGAGTTCAAAACTCTTTTCAAATGAGTAGAATTAACTTTTAGTAAATTGAGTTAACCACTCATTTCATTTGAAAAAGTTGACTGTTGGGTTTTACAGTGTAATACACATTTAAGAGTAGTTCTACATCTTATAAATGAATAAAGCATTTTCAAAAGTGTTGTTTAGCATAAAACATATTAGCAGACAAATAGCTGAATCATTTAAAGAGCTATTCCTTCTCAAAATAACTTTGTTCTGCAAGAGAAGACTCTCCTTCGTTGACATTTATGTTAAATATTACAATTAAATATAAAACAGCCTCATCTCTTTTCCTGCATGTCGCAGTGTTAGCATTAGATTTAGACTTTTTTCTGGCTGTTACATTCTACATTTGTATCTGATTGGCTTATGACTTAATAGTACTATTTTGAAATGCTACCTTTTAGTGTATTGAAAGCATGCCAATTTAATGTGATTTCCAAATGAGCCAATTATTTTAAGCAATTCATTTTTTTAAAATAATTTAAGTGGTACTTTTCAGTGATTTAAAAACATGCATTGTGCCCAATTTATTTGACTCCCAACATCCTACGAGTAGACTTATTATACTGAATAAAATATACAGTGCAACCAGTATAGTTTATTTCCTGAATAATGACTTTTACCAGCTATTTTTTTATGAGCCAATAACATAAGGCATTTTCTTGATTGGAAAATTTAATTTTACGTTTATTTTTTAAAAGATGTTTTGTTTAGTTACTCAAAATACATTTGATTTTTAGAACAAAAGACTGAATCATTTCTTTAATTAACCAAAACCATCCAATGATGGTTGAACCATGATCTGATTTGTGAATTAATGATTTTTTTCTTTTCTTTTTTGTGTGTGTGATTCAGTAGAAACAAATGCATGTATGTTAGTCTGATTCACAAATGGCTTGACTTAAAGGGATAGTTCACCCAAAAATCAAAATTTTATTAGTAATTACTCATCTTAAAAACACAAATTAAAATGTTTTAAAGGGCACCTATGATGAAAATCATCTTTTGGAAGCTGTTTGGACAGAAGTGTTTGTAAGTATAGTGTGTCCGCAGTCATAATGGAGTGATAGAAACACAATAAGTCTCTTTTTTTTATTTCCTGATATTAAAATAGGATCCAAACCCCTCCCACTTTGAGGTCCACCCCAACCTGACGTGGGAGTGCGCTTTCCCTGTCCACCGAATTGATTGACATCTGCGTATTAACATGTCTCTGTAGAAACGCGTATAATCATATCAACAAGAGATGACATGCGCAAAGAAACTAGGATGAAAAGATCTGTTCAGCTCGTTGTGATCATCAATTGTCATCAAATGTGATTAAAAGTTTTACAAGTTTAAAACGTTTTTAAAACAGTGCATGTTTGTAATGAATTACAGCGATTTACCATTTTTATCATCACAGCCGCATGTCAGTACAATTATAAAAGAAGATGCTTCAATACCGGTTTGTTGAAGTTAAATCTGGTTTAATTTGTACATTAACATAATGCCATGCAAAAACAGTGCGTGGTTAAACATGCGCTATGTGTGTCTGTGTGTGTGAACTTTCTAACAACATGGTGTGTGACTCATCGTTCTCATCGACTCATTAACTCCACAACAAATACATCAAACAATCATTGGGAAAGTTCTTACTGTAGTATTTCTCACAAACATTACCTGAGATCTGCTTCTTTATGTCTGTCACTGTGTTGTTTATCTGATGCAGCAGAGGTGGAAATTGAGGCACACTCTCGTGGGAACGGTGGGCGGAGAGAACTAGCATTAAAGACACAGTCCACAAAAAGACTACATTGTGCTCAGAGCAGAAAATTCCAATATTCTGATAGGTATAATAAATAATCTAATGAGTGTTTTGAGCTCAAACTTTACTGTTACATTCTAGTGACACAAAAGACTTATCTTAAATCTTTTTAAAAAAAGGGGGTAAAATAGGTGCCTTTAAATGAAATCCCTCTATAGACCCTCTATAGACAGTAACTTTTGCAAATCATTCAAGGTCCAGAAATATGGTCCAGAAATCTTGTCAAAACATTCAATATGTCTTCGATCATAATGTTATGAATTTGCAAGAATCAGGTGAGCAAAAAAAATAATAACAACAATAACGACTTTATTCAACAGTTTCTTCTCTTCATTGTCAGTTCAGGGCACACATGTAGGGTGATTAAAAAAGAAATAAATAAATGGCTTTAAATTAATAGATTGTTTAAATAAATAAATAAATAAAAGCACAAATATTGTACTCTTAGATTAGAAAAGAGATTATTAACTTACTATAAAATCTTCCTGAAATACTACTCTGTATAATTTACAGCATAAACAATTAAGTTGGTTCTTAAAAATGCACATTATAACTGATATCATTTTAGAGTTAAGTGAGAGATTGGACACTAATGAATTAAACAGGGAAATCTGTATCAATACTCAGTCATGTAAGAAAAAAAGTCAAGTTTTCCAACTAATCTGATTTCTAATAACAGCCCCATTCATTTTGAAGAGCTTGTTTTTATGGCACTATCAGAAAATCAGTGTTCAGGTGAATGAGAATTCTAATAGAATGGCTTTCTTCAGATCGAAATAAGGCCTACGGTCTTGCTAGCGAAGTGAGTCTCGATGCCGTTTTCAGGGAGTGATTAAGTAACATCATAGCAGAAGAGCAGAACCGGGCAGCTTGTTTTAATAAAGTCCTGAATTATGCACGGCAATAAAAAGCAGCTCTGTTGTGAATATTTATGAGACCGAAAGAGAAACTCACACCGACAAAGACAACTGCTATTGTGCTCCCAGATATAGAATGACGGAACAGAACAGAGGAAATGAGTGAGAGGAAAAAAAAGGAGGAACAAAAGGAGGAGGTGGCATAAATCTCATTCTGGCATACAGCACTGAAGCGCCATAATTGCCTCTTTACTAGATTAGCGCTCCACAGTGGTGAGATTAGCCCAGATCAATAGAGTGTGATGTATGTGAGATTGCCACCAAAATCTGCCATGAATGGAGAGCCAGGGGGCGTTCAATTAGCGTGATATTTGTATGGGTGCAATACAACATCTCCCTGAAGCGTTCTGACAAAAGACCTAAATGAGTAGCTCAATAGAAACCTACAGTAGAGAAGCTCATATCCCTGTTCAATGACACAAGTTGTACTGTATGTAAAAATCAGGGTATGTAAAAAGGTTCAGTGCTAGTCCTGATTTGTATATATATATGTGTATATATATATATATATATATATATATATATATATATATATATATATATATATATATATATATATATATATATATATATATACACATATACATATATACACACACACACACACATATATATATTCCTGTATTAGGAATGGGAGGTCAACTTTTATGTTCAATCCACTTATATTTGTAAAAACGAAGTTAGCATGGAGGAATTGTGTGGAACCCAACATTTTTTACTGTGCTTGAAATGTTGACTACTGTATATAAAGATAAGAGTGATTATGTGAAGAGAACATGTGATGTGTTGTAAATAGCTCCAAAAGAAACCTGCACCAGTTAAAGAGACACTTACTCATAAATAAATATGGCATAAATATGGCATAAAATGTTGGTATTATGACTAACAAAGTCAAAAATATGACAAAAACAAATAGGATTTGTAATTGAAATTATGATTGTACTCTAGGTTTCAGTTTTTCCAATGCGTCTTTTAATGTGCGATGTTGCCTTGTGTAAAAGAGCAAAGTTTTTTTAATTTGCAGTAATGCAATTTTTAAAAATTGTATTTACACTCTCCAAACATTCAACAAGCGATGTATATTAACATTATATTGCAAGAAATGCATAAAAATAAATAAATCCAATTGAAAATGAAAGGGTAAAGCCACCGTCACTGCACTTTTCACCCCATAGACTTCGATTTATACGCATTGGAAATGCATCAGACAGGAAACGCAAGCTCATGAAACAAGTTTCGCAGTTCCCTGCATTGCAAAGTTCAAACTTGGTGAAATCTGACCCGCAAAACCACATCACGTGACTGCATAAGACAGATCGAAGATCAAAACATGACCTCTCTGGACAGAAATTTAAAATATGGACCAATCTCATGCTTTTTTTAGCAGCACTGTACAACCGAATTTCACATGCTTAAACTGTAGTGTGACAGTGGAATTAGCTGTCAGAATTCAGCACACAACTGAGCTTAGTGGGTCACAATTTAGCTTTAGTAAGTCATCATTACAATATTTTAAACTCAGAATTTTGACTTGGTATTTTCAAATGTTGCTTCGTTGCATTATAATTTCACGTTAGTATGTCATCATTTCTTTCTTTCAAATACACAATTTTTTCTTAGTATGTCAATTTCAAATCAATTTAAGATCACATTTTGCCACAGTATCTAAATTTGAAAATTCTACTAAAGTTTCAACATTGTACGTCAATTTTGCCTTTTAACATATTTCATCCATTCATTTTCTTTTCAGCTTAGTCACTTTATTAATCTGGGGTCGCCACAGCGGAATGAACCAGCATATGCAGTGGATGCCCTTCCAGCCGCAACCCTTAACTGGGAAACATCCATACACACTCATATACTACGGACAATTTAGCTTACCCAATTTACCTATAGCACATGTCACCCACGTTTATATTCCTCACCCAGAGGAAACCCACGCCAATACGGGGAGAACATGCAAACTCCACACAGAAACGCCAACTGACCCAGCCGAGGCTAAAACCAGCGACCTTCTTGCTGTGAGGTGATCTTGCTACCCACTGCAACATAACTTAAATCTTACTTTAGACTTTTAAATTATTTTTGAATTGGATCAAAAAGGTGCATCAAGATTGTCCCAAGACAAAAATGGGTGTTGTGAAAGGTGAAAGATAAAAGGCTTTCACTTCAAATGTTGACTTCTAGAAAGTGATTATGTGAAGAGAAATTGTGATGTGTCGTTAATAGAAACGCTCCAAAGGAAAGACAGGCTACACTAATTTAACAAGACTTAAAATGTGAAGCAGGTTACCAAACTTTTTCTCTTATGACATAAGTTGTTATTATTACTAACAAAGTCGAATATATGGCAAACAAATAAATAAACATACAAAAATAAAATAAGATTAAATACAATTTTGGGATTAAAAAGTTTTCCTAATGCTTCCATCAATGTGTGATGTTGTATTGAGGGTAAAAGATCAAATAGTGTTTAATGCAATGTACTGTATATTAACATAAGCTGGGAAGAAATGCATAAAAATAAATCAACATGAAAGGGTAGTTATTGTAAGCTGTCAAAATTCAGCACAACACTGAGCTTAGATAGTCACAATTTAGTAAGTCATAATTTCAATATTTTAAGTCAAAATTTCTTACTTGGTGTTTTCAAATGTTCGAATTTAACCTTTGTATGTCATCATTTCTCATTTTTGAATCCACAAACGTCTTAGTATGTCATGCATTTAAAGTCATAATTTAAGATTTATGACATATTTTCCTATAATATCTGAATTTGCCAGCCTGTAGTCAGCCTGGTGAAAGGGCTGGTTCTTTTGTTTCACAGTTACGCGCCTCATTTTCTAATTATAAGATTTAAATACTGCATTTTAGTGACATGTTAACCACAATTTTTCACTGAAAAGCTTTTAGCTTAGATTGTTGGATGGTCATTATAGCCATATATTTTGATTTATCAAAACTATTTCCTAAATATTTATAATAAAGAAATGTGAAATCATTAGAAAAAATAGAAATCTGTTAAAATAAATAAAAAAATGTAGCCTATTGTCATTTATAAGGCAAATGACAAACAGCACATTCAAATTTCCTCAGTCAGAATTTGATCATTTGAATAATAATAATAATAATAATAATAATAATAATAATAATAATAATAATAACAATAATAATAATAATAATAATAATAATAATAATAATAATAATAATAAAACATAATAATAATAATAATAATAATAATAATAGTAATAATAATAATAATAAAACATAATAATAATAATAATAATAAAAATAATAATAATAATAATAATAATAATAATAATAACAATAATAATAATAATAAAAAAAAGAAAAAAGAAAACACATTTGAAAACTCATGGATGACAACGATAGGCAAAAAAGTATTCAAATCAATTTCAATATGGTCCGCTTTTGGTGCGTAACACCTTTTTACTGCTCATTTTTTAGTTTCAAGAATAAGGTCCAAGAGTTACCTGTAAAATGTTTAATTTCTGTTTAAATCTCTGTTTAAAAACAATGCAGTAATCACTACTTATGATAGCACTCCACTGATGACAGAAATCCACTGATATTTGACAAACTGTCAATGTCATAAAACTGTATGAATACTGTATATCGCATATTTTTGTCTAACACATTGTGTGTCTAAATCAAATTCTCACATGAATAGGAATTTATTTTGAATAAGTAGTTACTTTGTGTGTGGCTAAAGAATTATGCTCTATGTGAATGTTGTAAGTTAAAAAAATAAATAAATAAATAAATAAATAAAAATAAAATAATAGCCAAAAAAAAAAAAACACACACACAAAAACCTTTTCTGTTTTTAGTTGAAATCGATGAGCGTCCCTCAGCTAAATGGACATTTAGTATCAAACACATTTTGCTTTTTCATTTAGCAGGTTTATATGTTGTTTATACCAACAGAATAATTGCATTATTAATTTAGTTTGTCAATGTCATAAAAAGGTTCCAATTTATCATACGATGGCAGATTTACTAAACAGGGCAAATTAGTGCTAGAGCTCAATCCCATAAGAGCACCAGTGGGAGTTTAAAGTCTTGTGGGTGATTTTACTGACAGTGTACTAATCAAAAAACACCAACACAGCAGCTTATTTTCATAACGTACAATGCGGTCTACCAAGAGAAGCGCAAATTAAAAACAATGCTGTATACATTAGTAGTCAGTATGTTCAGATAACACCGACATCTGGCATTCTAAATAACACAAGTGGAGAGAATTCTCCACAGTGACTTAACCTACCACAACCACCACAGCAGGTCAAGCACATAATGGTTTAACACGTGCTTTAAATAATGTTGCAAATCTCAGGATTTTGAAAGGGAATCTCATGTGAATGTTAAATGTTCACTTCATTTATAAAAAAAATAAATAAATAAAAATACATACATATATACAATATTATATATATATTTATGTATGTAAATATACATACATATTCATACGAACATGCGTATATATATATATATATATATATATATATATATATATATATATGTATGTATAGAAGTGTCTTGAAAAATCTAGTAAAATATTATTTACTGTCATCATGGCAAAGATAATTAAGTTATTAGAAATGAGTTATTAAAAATATTGTTGAAAAATATGTTGAAAAAAATCTTCTCTCCGTTAAACAAAAATTGGGGAAAAAAAATAAACAGGGGGGCTAATAATTCTGACTTCAACTGTATGTATGAATGAATGTATATATATATATATATATATATATATATATATATATATATATATATATATATACACACACACATACATGTTTTTGGAATATGGGAGGAAACCGAAGAACCGGAGGAAAACCCACGCGAGCATGGGAAGAACATGTAAACTCTGCACAGAAACAACAGAAACAATCCCCTGTTAAGGATTTGAACCAGTGACATTATTGATGTGAGGCAACAGAGCTAACCACTGGGCCACTGTGCCACCCTCTGAAAGGAAAGGTGGAGGAGCAGGAGTGGGAGAGGGGATTCTTCAAGGTGAAGATAACTGTAGTAAGAAACCCTGGCTATTTATAGTGAGTTAGGAATCATCTGATTGGTGAATCATGCGTTAGTTAATGCGAGACCAGCCGTGTTCAATCACAATCACGTGCTCTTCTTGAAATTAGTAGCTTGTTTCAAACCAATTTAAAACGAGCTGAATCAATGAGGTTTTTTGGGACAACTAAATTGTTTTATATTTAATCCACTTAAGTTTGTAAAAACAATTAACTTAATCTTAAGTTAACAATCTATTTGTGTTGGGACAACATGAAGGAATTGTGGAACCCTGCATTTTTAAAAAGGCTTCTTGTGAAAACGTATACATTCATGGAGAGTGCGAATTACATAGCGAGAGCTACGTATGGCTGCATATCATCTTTAAAACGAACACTAGTATGTGTTAAAACAAACAAGGTGGTATGATGCCACCAGCAGCTTCTGTTTCTTTTCACGCTACCAGCTGACCGCTTGCCTCCATGTGGATGGCTTTACCATTGTTACCAGTTTGCCCAGTGGCTCACCACATACGTTGGCAGACTTGAGACGCAGAAAGGAGTTGACTGTGATTATGGGGTTCGAGTCTGGTGAAGAACGGTTCCAGAAAGCAGGTAAAACAAAAAGGCAAAAAATGAAAAGTAAATAACAAGGTGAGAACCTAGTAAGAACAGAAAACATGGTAAAAATCAAGCAATGACTTTTCTGGATTGCTTTTGAAAACACTGTCAGTTAGGTTTAATTAAGGTGGTGGGCGGGTCAGTCGAGGCTTTTGAAAACACTGTCAGTTGGGTTTAGGGAAGGGGGTGTCAGGGAGCAGTTGGTCGGTCGTTCAGTCAGTCGACAGTTGCCTCTGGTGGAAGAGCAGGAGCAAATGGCAGTCGCAAGAGAAATTTGAGATCTGTAAGCATACACAGCAGCCTCTGGTGAATTCACAAAAACAAAAACTGCAATAAAACATACCTCCTGGGACGTATTTCGTGCTCTCCAGAAATATGAATAGGGGTACGTATCAGTTTTAAGCCTTGGTTGGCATTGTTTACAGTATACACAGAAATAAAAATATTTTGCTGCTTGTTCAAACTACTTTTTAAAATGAGCTGAAATAAAATTCTTGAGATTTTTTGGGACAACCTAATTGTTTTATGTTCAATCCACTTAAATCTGTTAAGCTACCTTAATCGATTTTTGTTGGAACAACATGAATGAACTGTGTGGACCCATGCATTTGTGTGTGTGTGTGTGTGTGTGTGTATGTGTGTGTGTGTGTGTGTGTGTGTGCGTGTGCGTGCGTGCGTGCGTGCGTGCATGCATGCGTGTGTGCGTGCGTGCGTGCGTGTGTGTGTGTGTACAACAAACGTTGACCACAGTGCTATACAAAAGACAGTGCCTAATAACCTTAAACACAACACACTGTAAAAAATGCAGGGGTCCACACAATTCAATCATGTTGTCCCAACACAAGTCAATTAAGTTAACTTAACACTTAACAAATGTATGTGGAGTGAACAAATTAAGTTGTCCCAATGAAATCTCAAGAATTGTGTTGTTTCAGCTCATTTTAAATTAGTTTGAACAAGTAAAAAAATATATTTGGAGTGCACAAATTAATCCTCATATCCACAAGGACAGTTTTGTTTTAGTTATATTGTGTTTTTTGATATGTATCAAAAGTCCATAATAACTATCTATACCTAACTATATCCCTTTACTGCATGTCTTTAGTACATTCTGACATTCTTTTTGTGCTAAAGTAGGTTTGTGCTGATACAAGCAGTTTGTAAATCTGGCCCCAGGTATTTTTAAATCTGGCACCAAGTACAAACGTGTACATTTTGAAGAGACAGCACCCCATGTGACAGCTTTTGTACATTTTATTTCTGTTAGTGTTGTACAGTTTTGAATGAATGAATAAATTAAAGAACGAACGCTGGGTTCAACACAAATTAAGCAGCAAAAGTATTTTTGGAGTGAAGGACTGAATGAAAAAAAAAGTGTAAACATACCAGCAAAATTGGTGATAGCATTGATAATATCATCAAACACTGAGAATGAGATTCTTTACGTTTTTATTTATATTAATAAAGAATGAAAGCATAAATAAGTGGGGCAAAATACATGGTCACATAATATGGAAAACTGCTAATTTATGAATAATATTTACTAAGTAGTTACTGTAATTACTCTCTTTTCACCCTGATGATCCCTTGGTTTATTGATAAAGTGTACAGCCAAGCACATGTGGTCAGAACACAAACGAGTCGCAGGTAATGAAGTATTAAGAGTTTCTCCCAAAGTAAAGTCTGTCTGCCAGGTCTAAGCAAAGTGCCAGCAGGTGTCTGTAGCTCCGCTCACTCTACGCCTCTTTGCCCTTGTTTGGTATCCCGCCGTGGGTGCGATGACGCGCGAACAAAATGGCAACGGTTGTCCGCGCCTACTTGTAGCTTCTTTTGCAGTGTTCAGAAACCTATGGGTAATGTCACGGATACTACGTCCATATATTTTACAGTCTATGGTGTAAACTTGTGACCCCTCTTTCCTCCAACAACGTAGTGGATTGTGGCGAATGGGATTGCGTCATGACCCATGCTGTGCTTTGTAAGGGAAAGAAACTGAATCTGAACTGTGACCCCAAAAATGAGCTGACTTCAGTGTACCATTACCCCTAATTTCAAGTAAACACACCAGAGATAAATAAAATAACTATAAAACACACCAATATAACTGGTTTCTTCTATCATTTCTTAGTAACTCTCCCTTTTTAACTTCCTCTTCAGTTCACATCCTGGTCCTCCAGCTAAACGGTTCTCTGCATGCAGTCTTGTGTACAGACCCATCTGCTCTGCCCTGTGATGGACGACTGTTGTTCCTCAATTTGTCCACATTGTTTCAGTTTCTAACCACCTGCCTTGTAAAAGGCCAAGACCAACCCGCCACCCAAAGGGGAACAAGGAGGAAGCCCTCATTATATGAGGGATGACTTATAAAAATCAGCTGCCAACAAATGATTTTTTAATTAGCTTTTAAGGTGCTGTGTTTATAAAAGTTATGGCATTTGTGCGAACAGAGCTGTGATAATCTTTATCTCCTCCTGGCAGCTGCTGGCTCTAATGGCAGACACCATGGACACCCTTGAAGGCAAGCGGTCCGATCGGGAACGTGTGTGGAATGCAATGCAAAAGGTAAATAGGCAGAGAAAGGGAAAAAGGACAATGGCGACGTGTGTGGATTGGGCACACATGCCAGTCAGTGCCTGCTCACACACATCATGCTGCATTGTTCCATATGCACACATACACTTCTCTGAATAAAAAAAAAGTCATTTGATATATGCAGTGTTGAGTTTAAGTAGTTAAACTAAGTTAAAGTAACTACAGTAAACTATTTTTAAAAATCTTAATTGATGATGTTGATCTCTTTTCAGTCGACTTTTGATGTTAAAAAAAAATTCAACTCTACAGTTTAGCAAAGCAACTTTTATTGACATTTTCAGTAGTTTGAATTTATATAATGTATAAGAAATAATATGTAGTGAAATTCTTTTTCTAAAATTATTTAATTACAGTTTATAATATACTTTCTTAGACATTGCACATAAATTAAACAGTTCCGAATAAATAAATTCTTAGAAGCAGAGTAATTGCGCGCTTTTATAAATATATATTTTCTATACAAATTTTTTAACTAAGACTACATTTTTCAAGACTATTAAATATGCTAAAATGGAAATTCATGGCTATACATTTTAATCTGTTTTAATCTTTTTTTACTTAGACGTGTCATTTTTATTCCCGTTTATGTAAAGCACTTTGAATTGCCACAGTGTATGAAATGTACTATATAAATAAACCTGCCTTGCCTATATTATAAAATCCAGACCACAGTATTTCTATTTTTGTTATGCAGATATTTTGCATAATAATAAAGTTTTCAACTAAAATAGCTTTATCTGACAGTTGTACATGCTTAAACAATTATCTGTTTTAGAAAATTAAACGTCAATATACACTACATCCAGAAAGTATTCATAGCACTTAAATTTTTTCAAATTTTTTTTATGCTACAGCCTTATTTCTAAATGGATTTAATTAATTTATTTTCTCATAGTTCTACACACAATACCCCATAATGACAATGTGAAAAATAATTTTTGAAATTGTTGCAAATTTATTAAAAGTACAAAACCTGAAAAATCACATGTACATAAGTATTCACAGCCTTTGCTCAATACTTTGTTGATGCACATTTGGCAGCAATTACAGCCTCAAATCTTTTTGAATATGATGCCACAAGCTTGGCACACCTGTCTTTGGGAATTTCTGCTCATTCCTCTTAGCAGTACCTCTCAAGCTCTATCAGGTTGGATGAGAAGCGAAGGTGTACAGCCATTTTCAGATCTCCCTAGAGATGTTCAATAGCATTTAGGTCAGGGCTCTGGCTGGGCCACTCAAGGACATTCACTAAGTTGCTGTGAAGCCACTCTATTGACATTTTAGCAGTATGCTTTGGGTCATTATCCATCTGGAAGATGAACCGTCGTCCCAGTCTGAGGTCAAGAGCACTCTGAAGCAGGTTTTCATTCAGGATGTCACTGTACATTGCTGCATTCATCATTCCCTCTATCCTGACTAGTCTTCCAGTTCCAGATGCTGAAAAACATCCCCACAGCATGATGCTGACACCACCATGCTTCACGGTAGACATTCACTCCAAAGAGTTCAATTTTAGTCTCATCAGACCAGAGAATTTTGTTTCTTATGGTCTGAGAGTCCTTCAGATGCCTTTTGGCAAATTCCAGGCAGGGAGTGTCTTGCATCTGGCCACTCTACCATACAGGCCTGATTGGTGGATTGCTACACAGATGGTTGTCCTTCTGTTAGCTTCTTCTCTCTCCACAGAAGAACGCTAAAGCTCAGACAGAGTGACCATCAGGCTATTGATCACCTCCCTGACTAAGGCCCTTCTCCACCGATCACTCAGTTTAGATGGCCGGCCAGCTCTAGGAAGAGTCGTGGTGGTTCCAAACATCTTCCACTTACGGATGATGGAGGCCACTGTGCTCATTGGGACTTTCAGAGCAGCAGACATTTTTCTGTAACGCTCCCCAGCCTTGTGCCCCAAGACAATCCTGTCTTGGAGGTCTATAGACAATTTCTTTGTCTTCATACTTTCCAGATGCACTGTACTACATAAAATAAGATGTCATTACTTTGAAGTTTTGATGTTACTTAATTTAAGGGTTAATTCTTTAACAAAACTAAGACATCCTGTTTGACTCAAATTTAAGAGTTTGATTATTATTGTCTATGAACTGGGATTTATGTGAATTTTTAGTATCGAGTCAAATAATTCAAATAACAAATAACAAACAACTAATGATGTAATGAATTTAAGTAACTTACCCAACACTGGAATATAAAATATTTTAATGGTGAAATTCATTTTTCAAGGTGGTCTTTAGATACCATGGAGACTCTTTAGCCAGCACAGTCATTTCTATTATGGCTAACCAAGTTGGGAAAACTTGAAAATGGTGCTTTTGGTGTGGGCAGTTCTTTAATCCTCATCTGTGAGTGAATTTCCCCTGTTAATTGGCCTGGCTCGAGTTATTCAAATTGCTACTGAGAGGAGGAAATCAAGCCAGGACCCTGCATTAAGCCCTAGAATGATGATTCATGTTTCATAAAACACATTGAGCCTTTAGAAATTTTGTTCTGAAGCACCATAGAAACTATTGGCAGTGTTTGCTAGCCTGTTTACCACCTTGTGCCTGAATCAATTGAATCTACCTCTCACTTCTGTGAATGTCTGACCAGAATATGGACTTTAAAAGGAAAGTTAGGGTAAACTTGAAGGCCACGGTATACAGAAGATTTAAAAACAGGCAGCTCCTCTTAGACATTTAGATACTTTAATATATCAAGAGATTTTTGGTTATTTTAATATGTTCCTTAAGGCTCATTTATAAGCATATTTTTTGCTGTAAATATATAGAAATACAGAGAAAAAATTAGTATTTTCAACCTTTGTTCTGCCCAGAGGGGCAGGTACTTTAAAGGGGTTATGAACTCTTTCTTTATTATTTAATTAATTTTTTTCAGTACTGTTCTTTGAGATCCACTTTATTTTTAATATATATATAATATTTCATTTACTATATATATATATATATATATATATATATATATATATATATATATATATATATATATATATATATATATATATATATATATATATATATACACACACAATTTAGAAGATATTTTTCTGTCCTGGTTTTGACCTCCTTCATTGGAGCACACTATTTGAATTGATAATGGGTATTGCAGACTCTGAACTGAATGCCCACTCCTATGACTGCTTAAAAATATTGCAGATATTAAAATCATTTCATAAGTGCACACTGCTGCAGTACACATAATAATAACAACAGTATTGTCATAATAAAAACAACTGCTCACAATTAAGTGGTGCAGCACTATGTTTGGATCCAATACAGTCAGCACATCATCTTTTAGTTTTGAACTTTATACAGAGATATGTCAAGACAAAAGCTCATCTATTATAAAATGTGTTCTGTTTATTGGCAGAATCAAGCATGTTGGGTGTGTTTAAAACTGAATGAGTAATCACTTAATCAGTTCTAGTTGCTTTTAATGCAATGATGAAGCAGCATGAAGAAAGCATTGAGAGCAGCTAAGAACATCAAAAAGGTTGGGCATTTCTTAACTTCAAGCAAATGTCTTTTGAAAAACCCAGGGTGGCAACCAATCCCTGTGAAAAGTAGGCAAGCAAAGATGTTGACGTATCCGTTCAAATGTTTGCTGAACTGGATTACTATGCTGAAGTCACTTACTATTAGAATGTACTACTTCACGCTTTCAGTTTATACAAACATGTTGAACCATTTGGGCCTGTGTGTTTATTCATTCATTTATTTTCCTTCGGCTTAGTACCATATTTATCAAGGGTCACCTCAACAGAATGAACCGATAACTATTCCGGCATTTAAATTATGCCATGGATGCCCTTCCAGCCGCAACCCAGTACTGGGAAACACCCATGACTCTCACATTTACACACACACACTCATACACTATGGCCAATTTAATTTTTCCAATTCACTTTGAGTGCATGTCTTTGGACTGTGGGGGAAACAGGAGCACTCGGAGGAAACCCACATGAACACAAAGAAAACATGCAAACTCCACACAGAAATGCCAACTGGTCCAGCCAGAACTCGAACCAGTGACCTTGTTGTGAGGCACCAGTGCTAATAACTGAAACACCATGCCACCCCATATGTTTATTCATTGACTTTCTTCGAAGCAGCCATTAGAAAAAGCTTGTGTTATAAATGTATAAACACGATGTCTTCCACCTGGTTAAAACAGGCATGCTCAGCCCTAAATCTGACACACCCTAGAGCAGCGACGTTATAGTGTTGCCAGCAGCACTGAGAGCAGATTTGACGCTGGAGTGTAAACATAGCGTTAAGTAAATGAGCTGAGCCTACGCTCTGATGATACATAATTAGTCACTGAAGTCTTGCTCTGGAGGCAATGTACAGTATACACTACCTGGTAAAAGTGTTGTTGTCAACCCCTGTTTGAAGAGCAACAAATAATAACTTGACTTCTAGTTGGTCATTTGGAAAGAGGCAGAAGGTAGATTTTTCTGATGAATCATCTGTTGAACTGCATCCCATTCCTCACAAATACTGCAGAAGACCTATTGGAACCCGCATGGACCCAAGATTCTCACAGAAGTCAGTCAAGTTGGCTGAAGGAAAAATCTTGGATTGGGGTTACATTATGTACGGGGGTGTGCAAGAGATCGCAACATCAGCAGCCTGAGGTATCAAGACATTTGTGCCACCCATTACATTACAAACCACAGAAGAGGGCAAATTCTTCAGCAGGATAGCGCTCCTTCTCATACTTCAGCCTCCACATCAAAGTTTCTGAAAGCAAAGAAGGTCAAGGTGCTCCAGCATTGGCCAGCCCAGTCACCAAACATGAACATTATTGAGCATGTCTGCTGGGGTAAGATGGAGGTGGCATTGTAGATGAATCCAAAGAATCTTGATGAACTCTGGGAGTCCTGCAAGAATGCTTTTTTTTTGCCATTCCAGATCCATAATATGTATTCTTTTTCCACTTCACCATGACTTTATATTCTATACTGTACATTATTTTTGTTAAGTGGCAAGACTTTTGTCCAAGCAAAGTCAAACCTTACTGTCCTATTTAAATAATTTAATCAAGGCATGATCATATTGTATTTTAGTGATATGAGCATAATCTAGAGGCCTTTGCCTTTCATAAGCCACTTCTGATACCAAATGATCAACTAGAAATCAAGTCAATATTTGTTGTTCCTAAAACTTGGGTAGGCGACAAGACTTTTGTCAGGTATTGTACAGTATGTAAATGTAAGTTTTGTGATTTCATAAGCCACATTGTATCCAAAGAACCATGGCACAAAAAAAAAAACCTCATCACCCTGTCAATGTTTGAGCTTGATAATTAATTTAGTTGGTGCAACAAAAGGTGCTCAGTAATGCTGGCAATTAGGAATACATGTAGTAAAACAATGTCATGCTTTAAGGTTTCTGTTTTGAATAAATAATATCAAATGAGGCATCAGATGTTTCCATGATATATGCAATTCTTTTAAAGTGCTAATAAAAAACAGTGCACTGATATCAAATGTACCCTTTGAGTAGTGTAGATGGGATGTCATTTGAAGCAATAATCTTTTAATACCATTTATTTGTCTTTAATTTCCAAACTGCTGCAATACATACATGAACCAATGTAAGGCCACAGTTACGTTCATTGGTTCCAGAGAAAATTAAAAAGAGATTTAAACACCTCTCACTTGACATTTACTTTTAAAACAGCAGTAAAATGTTGCAACATGTTTGTTTGTTGGTTATTTTTTTCCCCAGGCATTGGACTCATTCAAAATGTCCAACAGTGGGGGTTTCAGTAACAGAGTTTCTTTAGAGGTTATTACCTACTGTATGTTGGGGTTTCATTTGAGTTTGAACAGTGAAGAATGTTGTTTTTGGGGCAGTGGGGTTATGGGTTAGACTCCGGGCTTCGTCAGTAGGGGATTGTTGAGTCTAGAAAGGGAATGTGTTGTCTGGACGGCAGCGGTGATGAATTACACAGAGGAAGGAATGATGACACTCACGCAGTCAAAGACAGTGCATCAGCGGGTCACTCGCTCTCAGCCACAGCAGCGCCTGTCGCCCAGGGGTTACTGATGGACCCTTATTAATCACTCCATCAGCTGCCCGCACCTCAAAGCTCCTCTGATTACATCACACACCACTGCTCTTCTTTAACACTCACACACTCTCCGGTGGACATGACCTTTCACTCCAGATCTGTCTCATACATCATCCGGCCAGCATTTGGGACGAAGGGAGCGAGGGAGGAAGGAGAGGGCAACGGCCAGAGATGAGGCCCATCCCACAGCCGATGGTGTTTAAATACTAAATCGAGGGGCAGGGGAAAGACATTTCTGGCACAGTCGCAGAGCTCATCACAGTGTAATTGCTCAAGGGCACAACCTCTGGAGGGACAGCTGCTTTGGAAGAAGGTTGCAATTGGGTGATTTCGTCCAAGATGAAAGAAATGTCTTGTTGCTTTTACAGAGCACTGTCTTTAGTAAGTCATTCAAAGTCAAAGTCTTTACTGCAGATATATATAATGAGCAATATCACATGAGTAGCAGTGTGATATGGCTGTATACCAACACTGGTGGGAGGCGTGTGTTGTTAGTGTCCCACCAGTGAGGACATACAGACACATCACACTGCTACGAGTGTGATATAGCATTTATATATAGTGTAGAAAATTAAATACAGAGAGTCTGAAATTCCTTTTATAAGAGAAACTACTTCCACCATTTCTTCACATCTGCAGCTGACAGAAGAGCAGAAACCGTTGCTACCTCACACACGTCACTTTAGAGCTAGTATTTGAATTATTTTCTAGCGTAATATCTAAAGTGATGACAAAACAGGTGAACTTGCCATGAAATGCCATCAGTCTGGAGAGATTTCCCAGTATTTCTCTGTTGCAATTGGGAGATCCACAATAATTAACCCAGAAAAAGCCAAAGCAAAGGCACTACCAGAAACACAACCAGACTATGGTATAGATGAATTACCGGTTTGTAAACAGGTTGTAAAAAGGTTGTGAAAAGGTTGCAGAAAAAACCCAGGAGCGTTAGCATTTACAGCGAAGGAATGACATCCGATGCCATATTATTTATTAATTTATTTACATCAGTTACCTGTAACTATACAACTTCCATGAAAGGAAAAACAAATACTATGTCACACATAAACACACACCTTGAGGAAGTTCAACCTACCAAAGGAGCTGCTGAAACAGTTCTACACCTCATCATCGAATCAGTCATCTACATCTACAATAACTGTCTGGTTTAGCTCAGATGCTAAATACGATCTCCAAAGACTATGTCGAATAGTCTCTATGTCGAATAGTTGGACTGCCAAGCGAATCACTGGTACAACCTTTTCCTACTCCCCAAGAACTGTACTTATCCAGAGCCAGCAAAAGGGCTGCCAAAATCACCCTGGACCCCTCACACCCAGCACACTGTCTCTTTGCACTTTTACCTTCTGGTCGACGCTACAGAGCACTGCGCACCAGAACAGCCCGACACAGAAACAGTTTCTTTCCTCAGGCAATCCATCTCATGAACACTTGATGATAATTGTGGAGCCAACATCACTACTTGCTATACACTTTTATACACATATACACTTATTTAACAACACACTTTACATGCCAATTTGCACATAACAGCTGCACATTTAACGTTGTATATAGTAACATGGCTGTACATACACTTGTCAATTTGTATATTTGCATTCACTACTTACTTCTATTTTTTAAAATATATTTATTATCTGTTTTTGTCCTGTCTCTGTATTCCTGTTGCACTGTAGAAGCTCTGTCACGAAAACAAATCCCTCGTATGTGTGAACATACCTGGCAATAAAGCTCTTTCTGATTCTGGGTTTTTTTTACCCTGCCCCTCCTCCTGAAATAAAAAAAAAATGAAATAAAAGTTGTCTTGTTTTCTCCAACAAGGCAACCCGGGGTGCCAAAATATAATTGGGAAAACTTGCAGTGGGCAAAGCTACACAGACCAAGATAAAGATACACACAGAAGACACAATCATATGACAAATATCTGCAAACATATTATGGTAATTGTATGCTTTAGAGGAGTCAAAAATGTACAGCACTTTTGACTCCAAGTTCTATTTGTTAAAAAGGAGGGATACCACTGTGTAACTGTAGGATATACCCCTCACTACTTTTTTTTTTATAAGCAACAGAATGGGAAGAAAATAACATTTAAGTAACTATGAATGTGGCTTGGTTGTTGGTGCCTTATGCGCTAGTCAGAAGTGTCAGTTCAGTGGATAAAATTACCTTTTTGATGCCACACTGGTAAAAGCTAATATTAAGAAGCTAAAACAGTAGAGGTATGCAAATGATCATCTCTAAACATGCAACATGTTAAACCTTGAAGCACACCGCTGTCACTCCAGAAGACTAAGAACACCAAACCAAGGTTACAACACACATTCATCAAAACTATACAGCAGAAGACTTAAAAAAGCTTACCTGGTCTGAGGAGTCTTGGTTTTTGTTGCAGCATTTAGATGGTTGGGTCAGAATTTGGCAAAAACAACATGGATCAACCGTCTCTTGTATCGGTGTTTCAGGCTGCTGGTTCTGTTCTAATGGTGTGGGGGATATTTTCTTGTCACACTTTTCCTATGGCCCCTTAATATCAAATGAGCACCATTTAAACTCCAAAGCCTACCTGGGAATTGTGGCTATTAAATGTCCATCCTTTTGTGACCACATCTCGTGACTCCCACTCCCAGCAGGATAATATGCCATTTCACAATGCTCAAATGATCTCAGACCGTTTTTTTTCAAAATGGCCTCCACAGTAATCAGATCTCAGTCCAGTAGAGCACCTTTGGCATTTGCTGGAATGGAAGATACACACCAGGAATGTGCAACTGACAAACCTGCAGCAACTGTATTATGCTATATGCCATTTTGGACTACAAGAGTAATGTTTGCAGCACATTCAGGGGTTCAAAACATGCAGCAAATCGCTGGCTTTTTTAATGTCTAAACATCTTATTTAATCCCGGCCCTTTTCGCAGCGCCGTACAACAGAATTTCGCACACACAAAGCCCAGTGTGGCCGCAGCTTTTCTATGCTGGTTGAATTTAAGGTGTGTCTCAATCAGCACCCTCCCTAGGTTGTATCTTCGTACCTCGCTTAAATGATCCAAGATGATTTGACCGATCCTATGCTTTAATCTTGATAACTGATCTCTGGCTAATTTGGTTCTTCAAACAAGTTCGCGAATCAGATTAAAATGTCTGGATGAAGTGATCTGAGATAACTGCACGTGTTGTGAAGGACAGATCTATTAGATCCCCAAAATCATGATCAACAATGCAACGATTGGCTGACGGCACAGCAGCGTAATGACATCATCTGATTATTATTCAATTATCCATGTCAGCAAAATTGTAATACTCAACTGGTGCTGGATCTAATTGATTATAAAAATGAAATTGATTCTGATGTTATTATCTATTTTTACAAGGCTTTCAAAACCGTAAAGCACGAATTCCTTATAGACTCTTTGAAAGCCTTCGGATTCCCCATAAAATTTCTTAATGTGGTACAAATGTTGTACAAAGATATTAATAGCTGTGTAATTCTAAATCCATGTACTTCACCAGGATTTACTGTGCTCCGTGGTATACGACAGGACTGTCCCTTGAGCCCATTCTTATTTTTATTTGTTGTAGAAACTCTATCTATAGATATTCTACACATTAATAATTTGGTTGGTATTAATATCTTTAACAGAGAGATTCGCATATCACAATTAGCAGATGACACTAAACTATTTTTAAAGGATAAAGATCGTGTCTCCAGTTTTAACCATTATTAATGCATTCTCGGATGCTTCTGGACTCAAGCTAAATTTATTAAAGTGTAAAATTATTTGCTTGTACGATGATTTAGATGCAAAAATTGAAAATATACCAATCAATAATGAAGTAAAATACTTAGCAAACAGTTTCTGAATTTTTTAACAAGATTATCCAAAGTAAAATATATTTTTGACAGTTGGCTCCAAAGAGATTTATCAATTCTAGGCAGAGTCTTCTTAACCAAAACAGATGGATTATCTAGATTTGTGTACCCCTCATTATTTTTAGCAGTAGATAATCATACCTCTAAAAAAGTTGATAAAGTTTTTCTTGATTTTATTTATTTTATTTATTTAGTTATCAAATAAAAGGAGTGAGGGGGGTCTTGAAGTCCTAAATTTTGATGACATCAATAATACATTTAAAATCAATTGGCTAAAGAGATGTTTGCTTAGTTCAGACTCTGTGGTATTTTATTCCTAACAATATATTTAAAAAGATTGGTGGCCTTTCTTTTTTAATGAAGTGCAATACCTCTGTTGGTAAATTACCTATTAAATTAGCTTAATTCCATCAACAAGCTCTATTAGCCTGGAAACTGACTTACAGCCACAATTTCTCACCCCACAAAACCATTTTCTGGAATAATGTAGACATTAAGATAAATAATAAAGCTTTTTCTGGGATAAATGGTTTAACAAAAACATTATTTTTGTTTCTGATCATTTTGATTGTAACAGGGATATTTTAACTTATGAGCGTTTTAAAAACATTAATCAATTTCCTGTTCAATATATGGAATTTAAGTCAATTATAAAGGCTATACCTAGTGGATTACTACAGTATGTCTGATGAAAGCAGCTCTTAGATATGAGGCAGGTTCCAAACAATTGTCACAGTTATACCTAGGAGGAAAATCTATTCTTAGTAAAGAATGCAATAATAAGTTTATACGTCAAGTGTCCCAGTCACATAACGCAATTACTCCTAGAGGAAAGTTTTTTGGGGTTCCATAATTGTTGTTATTCAATGGAGGAAAACATGGGTATTACCATATAAATTCTGTATTCCTAATAAAATGAAGGTGGCGCACTTTAAAATTTTGCACAATATTTACCTATGTAATGCACTTTTATCCAAATTTTGTGATGTTACTGATATTTGCACATTTTGTAAGAATGAGTGTGAGGACATTTGTCACTTGTCTTTCTCTTGCGATGTATCATCACTGTTTTGGTATGATTTAACTTCATATTGTTTTTCCAAGGTTAATATGAGTGGTAATTTGCACCTTAAGGATGATATTTGTTATTTTGAAAACCAAAACAAGTCGTTAGAAGCCACTGTGAACTTTTTTTATACTTGCTGGGAAATTTTACTTTCACAAACAGAGGTTCCTTAAAAAAAATCCAATCTTTATAGACTTCCTATGTGAAATAGAACATTTAATTAAATCGCTTAGATTAATTGAAAATAAGAAATGTGCTTTTTTCTTGAGCAAATATGAGATCTTTCATGCTACTTGAATAGTTATCTCTTTTTTATTGCATTGTCTTTTAACTTTTAATATTATTTATTTAATTTTATTTATTTTTTATGTATTGTATTTTGGTTTTGTTCTTTATCTTGTGCATCTAATGTGATTATTGTGTAAAAGAACTGTTATCTTGTACAGTATTTTAAGTTGTATTATACAGTTTCTTGAAGTTAATAATAAAAAAAATGTCAGCAAAATTACATAAAATTCACAGTAAACTGTTTGTTAAATATGATACGCAATAACTTTACAGCTTTGTTGTGAGCTGAGGCTTTACACTTTCATGTGTCAAGAGTATTTAGCAATTTATTTAGTTTTACTATTAGAGCGGGTTTTCTTTATCATAGTAGCCATGGTAGCAT
Organism: Danio aesculapii; assembly: GCF_903798145.1. Taxonomy (NCBI): domain Eukaryota; kingdom Metazoa; phylum Chordata; class Actinopteri; order Cypriniformes; family Danionidae; genus Danio; species Danio aesculapii. The sequence continues at coordinate 7,235,273 of NC_079445.1, read as the reverse complement.
TATAGTAGCCGGTTTCTTAATCGGTGTAAAATATAACTGGATGTTTAAATTAATTTTGCATAACAAAATCATTTTTTTAGTTTAAAAAATTATATTTATTATTTTCACAAGTGTATATATAACTACTACTGTAAGAAAATATTAGATTTCGGTACATTTCGGTACTTTAAGTATTATCTTTGCTAACTGACCCGATCTAATATTGTTTATATGAAATGACCCTGCTTCCGAGCAGAGGTCTGTTCTTCGTACGTGGATTGCTCAATTAGCTGGATTTGGGTATTGACAATTTGACACGATCCAGGATCGTTTAGTTCTTCAAAACTCATCCGAGAGTTGTTGTCATAGCAACAGTTCTGGTTTATTTCATGTAAACAGGATTAGATCGGGTCTTTTCAAGCAAAGATGATACTGATAATATGTACCAAATGCTGATAGTTTCTTACAGTAGTAATCAGTAGATTATATACACTTGGGAAAATTGTAAAATAGTTAAAAAAAAAAAAAGTTTATATATGCACATTTATAATTTATAATAATTAATAATATTTAATATTAAATAATTTATAATATTTATGTTTATATACATATATGTTTAAAAACATATAGAAATAAAACTTAGTTAATAAAAGTACAAAAACGGGATGATTCTCCCCAAGGTGATCAAGGAGAACATTTATTAATATGGAATTTTTAGAAACACATGCACTATTTGAAGGTACCGATCCAGCTTTAGTACAATTTTTAGTACAAAGATAATAGACATGCACAATATTCAACTGTTCTTTGCTTGTTTGCTTGTTTCAGAAAACAGAAATTCCAGAAAACACCAGAAATATCTTGGAGGCTCTCAAATATGGTCTCTGATATTAGGGACTCTCAGAGACATAAAAGGTTGCGAACCACTGGTTTATGAGACCATTTAATCTTAACTAAACACCATGGACCATTTTTTTTAAATGAAGTCACTGGATTAATCTTCACCCAGGGCTTTCTGGGAAGGCCAAGCCAAAAGATTAACAACAACCAAAACATGCCAAGCCAGCGCTCAACAAGGATCTGAGCCCATGGGCAAATTCTGCTATCAAACCCTGAATACAGGCTGATCTCTCAGCACACATACATGCAGTCTGGACATGGATTCCTTCTGTTAATCTCAAGATGTGATCCATCTGCCCTTAGAAGATAAAAATACCATTATAGCAACAGTGCCATGCAGTGGCCTGACAAAGACGAATAATAGAAAAGAGAAAGAGTGATTCACCAGAACCTAAATTAAAGTTGTTGATTTAGCAAATGGAACTATCATCCTACATAGACAAATAGCTCTGGCCCACACAATCAACTTTTGCTTGGCCCACATGCCGCAGTGAATTATGGTACATGGCTGGACTTCCAGTCTGGCTTCCAGACAAGGGCCAAACATGGACCATTTCTGGGTCAAGTCTCAGCCAAGTTAATAACCCATAACTGAGGCTGAACTGGGCCAGACATGATGGTGTATCATGGCTGCAATGAAATTGAAAAACCCATGATTCATTGCGCTTTAGGCGTGCTATGGGCGTGCTTTTTCTCTTAGCGATCTGATCGGTAGAATTTTTTTTATTTGAAAATAATAAATATGTTTTCTAAATGTGGGTCAAGAAAGCTCAAACTTGGCCCACATATCAATTATTAATGTCTGGGCCAAATACTACATTTTACATCTGGCCCAAGTATTGTGTGCTGCCTTAAAGACGGTGCCACCTCTGCCAAACCAGGGCCATGTTTGGCCCACTTGCTGTGTGCCAATGCTGGATGAATGCCTGCTGTGCCAGATTTATACCAAATCTGGGCCAGAATTCTTTGCTACCTGGGATGTAACATGTTTCAGCCAACAATATTAGCAGCACAAAACAATCACACACACACACATACACACATAAAAACAGTCTCAAGTGCATCCTAGTCCTTCATTTCCTTCATATTACCGAGTAGTTATTTTATGAAGCTCAGCAGCACGCTCTTCTCAGAAATACATCAGCAGCAGATTTCATTTCCAACCCCAATTTGGTCAACATGAATCAAAGAGATATTAACAGACACATTGTGATGAGAAAAGAGTTCACATATTATGGCTTTACATGTATTGATCTGGTTGTTTGTTTTCGGAGTCATTATAGCTAGTGATGTGTTTTTTTTTTCTCCACTTCACTCGTAAAATCCTCCAAGACGTGAGCATTTTTACATTTATGAGCATAAGCAACATGTTTTCAGCTCATTTCATTCTCTGCCAGCCGCCGTCCCATCTATTTCTGACTCCTCCCGCGGGAGGGAAAACAGAGATGAGTAATCGTTCCTACATTAAGTCGGCGCTTTAGTGCTTGTCGATTCCCTGCCAGAGCAGAGAACAATCTGACTTCTGAAAAGACCCCACAGACGTGTGACCTTTGACCTCCTACGATAAAGAAATTCCAGGCAGTCTGATCATGGTGAACTTGGCGATATGTTTTTGTGTGTATGGATCAGCGACGTAGCGGACATTTTAAAAGTGGGGGGGGGACAGCTGTATGAGATCCAAAAGTTTACATTTATACAATTATTAATCACCTGTTTTTAAATGGTTCGTCTCTAAAAGTGAGGGGGACATATCCCCCCCACCCCCCCCCACCCCCCCCCCCCCCCCCCCCCCCCCCCCCCGCCCCTGGTATGGATATATATTGAAATCAAACACACTGACAGTAGCTAGAGTATGTAGGTAGTGTATGAGCAAACTTTGATGGATGGATGATTTTTGTTGTCTGCCAAATAAGACCTTTCAGCAGTACAGTGTATTGCATTTTATCATTGCATCTGAGATTTATTAGGGAAAATGCATGAACAGCTTTTAAATATGAATGGTGTAATTTAGGCCTTGTTTGTACATAAGATTTCATTGATTTTATCACAAGTGGAGAAAGGAGACACATTACCATTCACACCTGGCATTTAAATGTCTTATTTGTCTACTTTTGACTACTTCTTTGATGAGGGAGGATCTGTGGGAAACAGTGGCCAAGAGTGCTTAAAGGGCCATGAAAGTCTACCTCCGAATTTTTAAAAAAATGCTTTGAGGTGGGCGTGGAGCATTGTGAGCAGAGGGAGGATGGGGGCGTGGCTGGCAGAGCAGGGGGAAAAGAGGGGAGCGAACGACTGTTGTCCGTTGGCTTACAAAATGAGACACAAATCATGAGGAAACCCATGATTTTATAGCTTACAAAGGTAAAATGCAAAGAAATGAACAGTAATTTAATGCCCTGCTACATTTGTTATTTGTAATTTCATATATTATATGATTTTCATATATTATATTTCATTATAATGATAATCATGTTTATATAAACACTATGAATGAGGAGGACTTCTCTCCTCCTCAATCCCCTGGTCTGAATGCAGACACTGGAGATAGCAGTGCAGCAGGTCTCTTGCCCTATCTATTCCAACCATTAACCCTGCCAGTAATTTGGAGGATTTTAAACATATACAGTAGCGAACTCAGCAGCACGAATATAGGTGATGTGTCTAAATGATAATGAACTCAACTAATAAAAGACAAAGGCCGCCATTCTTCGATTCTCATACAGCTCACCCGACAAAAATGCTTGCTGCAAACCAACAGCTTTGCTGTATCAGCCTTGACAGAATTGCAGGGGAAAACATTCAAAAAACCCTGTAAATCATGGAAACAAACACATACGACCCGTGTCGTGCGCTGACGCGTTTTCACCCAATCATTGGGTCTCACAGCTTGGCAGATCTGCCTTGCCTTAATTAGGAGAGTAAAGGTCTGACTTTGCTTAGATAAAAGTCTTGTCACTTAACAGAAACAATGTACAGTATAGAATATAAAGTCATGGTGCAGTGGAAAAAGAATTAATATTGTGTATGACTCCCATGAGCTTGGAGGACTGCATCCATACATCACTGCAACTCAAATAACTTATTAATAAAGTCATCTGGAATGGTAAAGAAAGCGTTCTTGCAGGACTCCCAGAGTTTATCAAGATTATCTGGATTCATCTGCAATGCCTCCTCGTTCATCTTACCCCAGAGTTGCTTAATAATGTTCATATGTGGTGACTGGGCTGGCCAATCCTGGAGCACCTTAACTTTTACTTTCAGGAACTTTGATATGGGGGCTGAAGTATGAGAAGAAGCGTTATCCTGCTGAAGATTCTGCCCTCTCCTGTGGTTTGAAATGTAATGGGCAGCAGAAATGTTTTGATATCTCAGGCAGTTGATGTTGCCATCCACTTTGCAGATCTCTTGCACACCCCCATACAGAATGTAACCTCAAATCATGATTTTTTTTTACAAAACTTGACTGATTTCTGTGAGAATCTTGGGTCCATGATGGTTCCAATAGGCCTTCTGCATTATTTGTGATGATTGGGATGCAGTTCAACAAATGAATCATCAAAAAAAATCTACCTTCTTTTCCAAATGATCAACTAGAAGTCAAGTTATTATTTGTTGCTTTTACAACTGCAATTAATGACAAAGGCAAAGAAATGCATTTGCTATTTAACGCAGGATGTAAAAAGGATAACTGTGTTGGACTGACACAACCAAAAATAAAAATAAATAAAACACTTGAAATGGGTCTCGGATTTGGTCCCTTGATTTAGCATACAGTAATTAAAATAATAATAACACTAATGACATTTAATTTCCAATCACACATTGTACTCAAACAGTAACAAAAAAAAATCCATTCTGGGCACTCAGGGACCAGTTTCAGAGCCCCAAACTCCATCTAGTGAATAAGTGTCTATCTATGTAAACGGGTAAAAGGCCAGTAAAGGCCAGCAGGACTGACAGTCTGACTGCATAATGAGCTTACTGTATTCTGAAGCAGAGGATGGACTCTTAGATCAGGCCTCTGTTTCCTCTCTGCTGAGGAGGCCTTTTGTTTTGGGGATGGAATGATGGGTGCTGACAGGTGTGATGGGCAGTTTGACAGCACTCATATCGCTGCTGAATGCCTGAGTGGTACCAGGAGCAAAAAGCCAAGACCTGCTCTCTCTCACACACGCACGCACATACACAAACCACAGATATGCACAGTAATGGAGAGCAAATTGTTGCTTGGATTGAGCCAGGTCTGTCTGTTTATTAGGGCTGGATTGTAGTTTTAATGGATTCTCTTGGTGTTCCAACTTTTTGTTTTCAGTACTCTTGCTTTGTTTTGAACCAAGAATAAGTTTGAGAAAACCTTTGAGTTCATAAAATATATAAATGAATCAAAACAGCTCCAGGAGTTTCTCCATTGCAAATAAATGATGATCTTCTGAAAGCATTTCTGATGCCTTCACTGAACTCTGATAAGTTATATATGTACACTTGGCATGTTTAACTTGATTAAAACAAGCTCTGGTCTAGTTGCTTTGTTATGGGCCGTTCACACAGAATGCATTTTTCCTTTCCAATGAGCTACTTTACTTTTGTTTTTCAATGTAAACATGTTCTTGATGGACATGTTGAACTATTACAATTGTGTCATGAAGTATCGTGTAATTGAAGTTTTTTAGATGTCGTATGAAGATTTGACAAGCAGCGCAGCTCATCACTGTCAGTTCCAAAAGCAGTGGCCCACTCAGAAGAGCTCGGAGGTGAGACAATCATTGCAAGATTCTGTGTATAGTTGACATGAAAACTGTTTTATTTACTGTTATATCATGGATAGAGGCGCTCATTGTGGCTGTGTCCAGATATCTTGAGTTATATGATGTACACTGCCTGACAGAAGTCTTGTCGTTGATCCAAGTTGTAAGAGCAGCAAATAATAATGACTTCGTTTGATTGATCATTTGGAAAAGTGGCAGAAGTTAAATTTTTCCGATGAATCGTCCGTTGAACTGCATCCCAATCCTCGCAAATACTGCAGAAGACCTATTGGAATGAGCATGGACCCAAGATTCTGATAGAAATTAGTCAAGTTTAGTGAAGGAAAAATCATGGTTTAGGGTTACATTCAGTATGGGGGTGAGATCTCCAGAGTGAATGGCAACATCAACAGCCTGAGGTATCAAGACATTTGTGTTGCCCATTACATTACAAATCACAGGAGAGGGCAAATTCTTCAGCAGGATAGCACTCCTCATACTCCAGCCTCCATATTAAAGTTCCTAAAAGCTAAGAAGGTGAAGATGCTGCAGGATTGGCTAGCCCAGTCATAAGACATGAACATTAGAAAAATGTCTGGGGTAAGATGAATGAGGAGGCATTGAAGATGAATCCAAACTATTTAACTATGGCCAGGGTAGCAAAACCATGGTTATATTGTTGTGACCTGTGGTTTTTAGGATTTATTTGTAATAAAGCCAAGGCAAAATTTCAAAAGGGACCTTAAGATAGAAAAATAATCAGATTACAGTGCTTGTAAAGTGAAACTGAAGCTTGAAATTTGTCAATGCCCAGCCCTACTGTTTATGAGTGGGTTTGCAGGCCAGGTGCCCATTACTTCTCCTGAACTGGACCTAGAGCGAGAAGGAAAGAGAAAATAGAAGAATATTTGAGTGAAAACAGTGCGCGAGAGGTAAGAGAGAATGCTTTTGAACGTGCAATGACTATTCGGCCCACTGCTGTGGAGCTTTCAGGCGGTTCTCAAAGGAGAAGAGAGAAAAAGACTTTTTCCAAACAAACACTTGGACTGAATTCATAAGCAAACAGAACTCACCACCTACCCATAACTGTGTGTTTCTGAACTACAGAGCATCTGACACTCTCTCTCTCTCTCTTGCGTGCTCAATCTTGCTTTACTTTTCCATCTCCTAACGCACAGCTTTTCTTCATCCTGCATTCACTTTCATATTTCACTCCCCCTCCTTCTCGTTCTCCGAGAGCAGACACAATAAATTCTCACCCCAGCCATCTTCTCCAGAAATGAGAGGGTGAAAGGGGAGCTACGTCCCTCTGTTTTTGAGGAGGTAATTAAGTCTCCAAGGTGGGGGGGGGGGGGGTTGTATGGTCTTAGAAATCTGCTACTGTGTTGACCTGCAACCTTTTTGAATGCAAAAGCCTCATAAAAATGATATATTGTGTCCTTGTTTATTGATAGTGTGTTTGCATTTGTCCTGCAGCAACAAAACAAATCCTTATATTATTGCATTATTGCTAACTCATCTTTTTTTATGGAAGAATGACCTTTTTTCAGTTATTCATATGATAATTATAATGTTAAAAATGTCACATAAGCTACAAAGGACAAATATTTTGATTTATGCATTGAATTGTAAAAAAAATTATAAACCGGCCACTTTATTAGGTACTTACTAGTACTGGGTTGGACCCCTTTCGCCTTCAGAACTGCCTTAATCATTCGTGGCATAGATTCAACAAGGTACTGGAAATATTCCTCCGAGATTTTGGTCCATATTCACATGATAGCATCACATCCATGATGCGAATCTCACGTTCCACCACATCCCAAAGGTGCTCTATTGGATTGAGTTCTGGTGACTGTAGAGGCCATTTGAGTACAGTGAACTCATTGTCATGTTCCAGAAACCAGTCTGAGATGATTTACGCTTTATGACATGGCGTTATCCTGCTGGAACTAGCCATCAGAAGATGAGTACACTGTGGTCATAAAGGGATGGACATGGTCAGCAACAATACTCAATTCGGAAATTCAAAACACGATTCATAAATACACAAATCCAAGTCATAAATTCAAAACATGATTCAAAAATACACAAATCCAAGTCATTAGATTGGTCAGTACTGAAGCCAAATCTGGAGGTAATCTAACAAAATGACTTATGAAAACAGTCCAAAAATAATGTAAAAAAATTGGTCAAACTATGGATGTCAGTGGTTTTAGGTTCTCGGCTTTCTTTAAAATATCTTAGTTTGTGTTCAACAGAAAACAGAAACTCATAAACATTTGGAACCACTTGAGGGTAAGTAAATAGTAAATATATTTTCATTTTTGGGTGAACTTTCCCTTTAAGGAGAATGACCTGGCAGAAAATCAGTGCATTTCCCCTTTTTTTCCTGATGAGAAATAGTCCAAACTTCTATATTTGGGCCAATATCAAACGCAAAATAATAATCAGTATACAACTTTTTATATTTACATTATTGGGTTGAAAAAAGGTCACAACTTATTTAAATCTACACCACACCAGCTCAAAAATTACTAATTATTGCTTATTAATAGTAAGAGAAGTACATAGTAGTTTGTTTTAAGCATTGAGTTTTAGAGACGTAAAATAAAATCATACTATATAACTGCTAATATACTATTAATACCGTAATAATAGGCTAATAATATGCCAGTTGTAAATAGTGTGAATTGTTACTTAAACTAAAGTGTTACCAAAAATTGCAAAAGGAGCCGTCTAAAAAAAAAACTAATTTATGAAACAAAATTCATACATGTATAGCACAATTCAGTTACAAAATCCAGTTTGTAAATTCAAAACACAATTCATAAACACAACACACAACTTGTGGATTCACAAGTAAGAAGTAAATATTTTCACAAAATGAATTGGATTTGTGTATGTTTGAATCGCGTTTTGAATTACAGAATTAGATTTGTGTGTTTTTGAATCCTGTTATGAATTTATGACTTGGATTTGCATGTTTTTGAATCCTGTTTTGAATTACAGAATTGAATTTGTGTAATTTTAAATCATGTTTTGAATTTATGACTTGCATTTGTGTATGTTTGAATCATGTTTTGAATTTATGACTTGCATTTGTGTATTTTTGAATCATGTTTTTAATTCATGACTTGCATTTGTGTATGTTTGAATCATGTTTTCAATTCATGACTTGCATTTGTGTATTTTTGAATCATGTTTTCAATTTATGACTTGCATTTGTGTATTTTTGAATCATGTTTTGAATTTATGACTTGCATTTGTGTATTTTTGAATCATTTTTTAAATTTATGACTTGCATTTGTGTATTTTTGAATCATGTTTTGAATTTATGACTTGCATTTGTGTATTTTTGAATCATGTTTTCAATTTATGACTTGCATTTGTGTATTTTTGAATCATGTTTTGAATTTATGACTTGCATTTGTGTATTTTTGAATCATGTTTTCAATTTATGACTTGCATTTGTGTATTTTTTAATCATGTTTTCAATTTATGACTTGCATTTGTGTATTTTTGAATCATGTTTTCAATTTACGAATTGGATTTGTGTATTTACGAATTGTTTTGAACTTATGAATTGGATTTTGTAAATATGAATTGTATTGTTGGTGTATGAAATATATTTTGTAAATGTATTAGATTTTCCATAGATTTTCCCCACAGTCCAAAGACATGTAGTATAGGTGAATTGAATAAGCTAAATTGGCCTTAGTGTATGAGTGCGAATGAGAGTGTATGGATGTTTCCCAGTACTGGGTTGCACTGCGTTAAACATAATCTGAATAAGTTAGTGGTTCATTCCACTGTGGCGTCCCCTGATAATAAAGGGACTATAAGCCGAATGAAAATAAATGAATGAATGGAGTTCGGAAAAACTCAGTCACTTTATAGCTTACAAGTGCTTTTGATTCATAAAAAGCAACACCTAATTTCTTCAAAATGTTCCTTAGATTTCTCAGTAACACTTTATGATAGCTACACACTATAAATCATCTATTAAGCATTAGCATCTAGTGAATTCATTATTTGTTAAGCATTAAATCTACGTTAATAAATGTTAGTAAGCAGTTTATAACTGCAGTTACAAATGCTGTATTCTTGACTTATAACCACATTTATAATATGCTTAATAATTGTACTTTCATACTTTGTTACTGGTTGATTTTTGATTACTAAATTAAGTATTGCATTATTTACAAACTGTTTACAAACATTTAAGCAACCCAGGATAATTCTGAAAACGTAGTCCCGAGGACGTTTCTGGAGACCACGAATTATGTAGCCGGAGGTACGTATGGCTGCATTTCATTTTTTAAGTGAACGAGGAAGAGCGGTTCCAGAAATCAGATAAGACTAAAACAGAATCCAAAAAAATAAAGCCAAGAGGTTCATAACAGGGTGAGAATGTGGTAAAATCCGAAAACGTGGTAAAAAAGAAAAAAATCGGATGAGGGCTTTTCTTTTTCCGGATGGCTTTTGTAAATCGTTGGTTGTGTTTAGTGCGGGCGGGTCAATCAGTAAAATTGGTTGGGTTCAGGGAAGGAGGAGGGTGGGTCGGCCGGCCGATTGGCCGGTCGCCCAGTCAATCATTCAGCCAGTCGGACAGACAGACAGACGTTAGACAGCGGCCTCCGGTGGGTTTACGTGAGAGCAGCGCGGGCGCGAACGGCACGCACGGGAGACGTCTGAGAAGCCAAAAAGGCGCACACAGTGGCCTCTCGCGGATTCGCGAAAACCAAAAACTGTAAAAATATGTACCTCCCGGGACGTATTTCGCGGTCTCCAGAAACATTCTCGAGACTATGTTTAGTAGTTGGAGGTTTTTAATATCATTCAGAATGAGTTAGTAAACGATAAAAAAAAAACTATTGAAATTAACGTTTCTATATCTTATTATTCAGGCGTATAGTAATGGTTACTATGTATGTTAATAAATGCTTTATTAACGTAACTTCATGCAGTTTTGTGACCTAATCTAAAGTGAGGACTATTTATGCTTAATAAATCCTTAATAAATGACAATTAAAGGTTTGGTATCAAATGAACAATAATCTTTGCAATCTTATCTAAAAAGTTAAATTACTGTAAAGTTTAAACATTGCTGAATAACAGGAGTGTCAAAATACGACATCAAATTGGATAAAAAAAACAACAAAATAATAATTAAACAATATATTATGATAAAACATTTCAAAGTTATTTAGCGATGTCTAAATTGTGCAGTAATTTTATTTTACATAAGATTGCAAAGATTTAGTTTTCATTTGATATAGTTTCATTTGTGTATCTTCAAATAAATTGAAATGAATAAAGTCTTTATTTTCTTTTTTTCCTGTTGAGAATATAACTGAACCTTTAATTGTCATTTATAAGGCGTTTATAAAGCATACATAGTCCTCAATTCAGATTAGGTCACAAAACTGGATGAAGTTGATTAAATAAAGCATTTATTAACATACAAATTAACTGTTAGTATACGGCTGAATAATAAGAATTATAACTGTTAATATCAATAGTTTATTAACCATTTACTAACTCATTCTGAATGATCTTAAAAATGCTTATGTAACTGGTTTGTAAATAATGCGATACTTAATTTAGTAATGAAAAATAAACCATTAACAAAGTATGAAAGTACAATTATTAAGCACATTATAAATGTGGTTATAAGTCAAGAATAGAGCATTTTGTAGCTGCAGTTATAAGCGCCTTACTAACTTTTATTAATGTAGAGTTAATGCTTAACAGATAATTAATTCACTATTTGCTAATGCTTATTAAATGATTCATAGTGTGTAGTTATTATTAAGTGATACCGATTTCTCCATATATAGGCATTTATCATGATATAACACGAACAAATCAACACATGCAGCTGAACTTTCTGTTACAGGTAGAGGAACTGAAGGTGATGCTTTATAAACTAGAGAAGACCTACCTGAAGAAAAAAGCTCTGAGAGTTACCAGCATGCAAAGGGCTAAACAGAAGAAAGCTCTGAAAAAGACGTCCCTCAGGAGTCCCGTCCAAATCAGCCGAATGCAGTGGACGACCCTCAGCCACGTCACCCGATAAGTGAGTGCCCTCCACCACCCCACAAACACTAATCTTCTGCCAGGAAGTAGGACACTCCAGCAGGCCATTACTCCACCCTGACGGAAATAAATGAGTTTGCGGCCAAACCATCATTCAGATCTGTCTTTTCTCAAACCATCCCACATTAGTTTTACAACACAAGAAAACCCCTTCCCCAAATGCATGTGCACATTAGAGCTGGCTATCGAGTCAGATGTCCTGATTCAATATGATTCTGACTACAAGCTCTTGATTTAATCATTGGTTCAATCAAATACAGCGGGCCTCCCGGTTACATTGTATTCACTTACAAGTCCTGGTATGTATACAAACATTTATCATAAAGCACTGGGTGATTATTACCAACCATAATAAGCTTTTCCTCTATATTGACAAACCGATTTTCTCTGGTGCTGCACAAACATGGTTAACTGCAATAACAGCACTTGTCCAGCCTCTTCACCCTTGCGTATTACTCCACCCACATACAGCAACAAGCAAAAGACACTATAGTTTGACAAATATTGCTGCTGTTGGAAAACATAATGTACTTTTGAGGCTTTTTAGTCGAGTAGTTGTTTAGATTTCAACTATGCAGTTTATTTATAAGGATAGTGCCTATTTTAATTATTTATAATTTCTGAGAGACAGCACGTCATCGGCCATTAGCCTGTCATTGAGCAGACCAAAGACTGTTGACGTTGTCCATCCAAAAGATGGTGTCAGAGACCGCAAAAAAAGCCCTTAGAGGAGGAGAAACCCAGCATAATTAAACTACAGCTGATCAAATCATTAAGTAATCATTAAAACAGGTAAGTGGATTTCTAAGTTGACCTCTCTCATTTGCATGTTGTGGTGCTGTATTTATACCATAGTAATTGTAGTGTGTGGAGTGTGAGATGGGTTGATATAGTTGATTTCTAATCTCATGGATAAATCAAAGGCTGCCTTCCTTACTATATGGAATGTTGAAAACAGTATGCGAGCCGAAATGTATGTCTTAATTCATACAGTAGTATTTAAAAAAACAGTGAGCAAGTACCTGGATGGCTTACACTTCCAGTAAGATTCTTAGGTGTGCATTCGATGGATGGTACACTATTTCACGTGACTGAAATTACAATCTGTCAGAAATTACAAGCTGCCATCAATCTATTTTTGCTTTTTGCTTTTTTTATATATTATATTTTATATATTATAGTGTATTCTGTTATTGTGCTATGCTTCTATTTTAGGTGTGACTTTTTAACGTCTGTAAGGGGTCTACAGATGAAAAATATCCATTCTTGGCAAATTCTGGCTCATTTTACAGTAATGTTTATTAATGTGCATTGACCCTGTAAACAACTAAACTAAACTAAACTAAACTAAACTAAAAAAAATAGGAGTGAAGCTCTGCAACTGACACGGCTATGTCATGTTATGATGACTAATGTCAGATGTATTACATCTGAATTCCATTCATTAGGGTTGGGCGATGTTGACCAATTTGGCATCGTACAATGTCTAATGTGAAACATCGCGATGGACGATGGCATTGTCGTCGTAGGCGGGGATGGTTGTTGTTAAATATCAATTAATTCATAATGAATTAATTAATTTTAGCCAACTGTTTTCACTACCTGACCCACATGGTCTTTGCTTTTCCCATAGCCAAACCATAAATAAATAAAGTTACACACAAATTACCACCCGTCAGTCACTTTTTCCGTGGGACTCTGGCATGAATAGGCAAAGTGATCTGTGTTGTTATAATGGCTTTTTCCCACAGCTGGTGGAGGAGACGAGAGTTCATTTGGAGTTCACTGTAATTTGTATTGTGATTGATTATAACTTCCCTATTTTATTATTATTATAATGAGGATTTAATAACAAGTACAGATGCTAGGGCTCGAAATTATCTATGCGACCTAAAATATATATTTGGAAGCATTTGTTCGAGTGCATAAATTGTTGCCATGCTTGTTTTCACTGCAAAATCTTCACTGTGTGCGCGGATTTAGGAGATGCAGAATGCATCTTTGTACCTAAAAACGCCAAACGCAGTGCTCAGGAACAGATTAAAACAGTTGTTATGTGAACTTGCTGAAGTAAAAAAAGTCTGCAATGCTTGCCCCCCATTCGCACGCGCACTTATTGGCCCACTGCTCTAGAACTGAATGCGAATGGATTGGTTAATATCAGCTGTCAATCACTCAGTCAATGCCTTCTGCCTTCAGATGACAGAAGCTACAACCGTGAAAATGTGCAGCGCAGAAGATGAAAGAATGAAAATAACGACAGATTTTGTTTTAGAAACCACCTAAAGTTACTAACAATGGCACATCTTATTAGTGATCATGTGCTGAAAGTTATTCCACCATTTACACTTTTCCAAGAGTGGCTTCAAGTCCGCTATGAAAATAACTAAAGCATTCACTGTAAAGTCTGTGGGATGGGGTTTGCAGGTAACAGCGTTTGCCACTGAATCTACACATTTTAAGCACGAGAGGTACTGTACAGTATAATCCTTCATTTAATCCTCACGATGCTGTCAGCCGTGGAAGTGGCAGCTATAAAAAATTTAACACAGCTCATGAAAAGACCATTATTGCTATTAAGATGACATGCAAATAATATGTTATATATCAATATAAATGTGGGGTGGGGCGATGGATCGTGATGCCAGCTCAGCATCGTGAAGTTTATCGGTTGCAGGGATGGATGATGGCATCGTCTATTGGCCCAACCTTACCATTCATAATACACTATATTGAGTGTACTTTCTAATGGTCATGTAGTGTATTCAAATGTAGTACTACGGATGCAGCGTTCGCTGCGGTTCAAAAACAGTGTTAAACTGGGGCTCAGAGTGGCTGTAGCCCAATCAGAATATAGCCCTGTTATAGTCACTCATTAGATGATCAGGTATCCCAATTTTCCCAGTACAGTCCCTTATTTCGGCACTACCATGAGAACTGTCCAGTCAAAGGTAGGCTAACCAAGCTCGTCGTAGAACAAAAAAATATATAAATTCCAACAGTCTCTCATCATTGATTAACTTGTACGTGTAGTAACAGAAGCTGGGATAGGAGGAATTATGCTGAATGGAATTATGCTGAATGGTCTCCGGCACGTGCATTCAAAATCAAAATATCCCTTGTTGCGGAGTATGTATCTTAAGTAAACACTCGGTTATGCTTTACAGTTGGTCTAACTGAACTAGTCGGAAAGCAACGTTTTTTATGAATGTTTACTTTGCCCCTTTTATGAAAACGACAGTAATAATATAGAGCAATGCAATATTGGTGCTGGCTTTCATCAGACAATACTATATCTGATGCATAAATAAATAAATAAATAAATAAATAAATAAATAAATAAATAAATAAATAAATAAAGATGCTAGCCTTTTGTAACTCAGAAAACCAAAATATTTTGAATATTAGAAGCATGGATTTTAAAGATATTATCAGTAGGAATTTATGGTCAGCTGAAGTTCTAAAGAAACTTTTTAAAGGTAAACCCCAATTTCCCCAAACATAAATGTTTCTAATTTTTCTGCATTATCGCAAAAACGAAAGGCAAAAACAGAGTGAACATCTGATTTTAAAATCTTAATTTCATAAATATTTCAATTGATTTCTGAAATGTATTAATCAAATACTCTTTTCAAAAGCCTTTTATATAAATAAAATCTACTGCCTGAGAAAAAAAATGCATCCATATAGAAAACAAGTCACTGAATATTAACCAAAATCAGTACAATAAAAACCAGCTTCAAACATAGAAAATAATATATAATTTTTTAAACATATCGGCCTAATTTTCTTATCCGACCGATAACTATAATGCTTAAAATAGCATTTATCGGCTGATATTGATATGGATGCAGATATATTGTGCATGCCTATGTAGTACCTACTTGGGTAGTGTACTTGGGAATGTACTTTTCTAATGATCGTGTAGTCATTTTAAATTCAATTGTCATACAGTACCTACTAGAGTAGTATGTAGGCTTTCGCACACAGCCAGAGCCTTTTTCAAGCACATGTGCCACTGCAGAAGGTCATGTTTACCTACTGAAATCATGCACGCTGAATATGGATGAATCTCATGAACACATTTAGTCTATTTCATCCCAAATTTAACATGAAAAGGGAAGAAATTGCTGTGTGTTTTGTTAAAAGGAAATTAAGCCTGCTTTTAGTGCCATTATTATTTTTTTCCTTTGATAATTAAGCACATTATCCACCCAATTCTCATTACCATAATGTGTTTGACATTTTACTTTAGAGTTTATTTTAGTCTAATCATTCTCAGTGTTCTCAGTGATGATACTCATTACACAGACACAAAAATGTTGTCATGTAGCCTAAATATTTGATTTTGTTCAGGTCAAATGTTTGATTTAGAGTAAAAAGAAATAATAAATGCAAATAAATACACTATATTTATTTAATTTTTATCAAATATAAAACAAAAAATATAATTACTATAAGCAAAGTTACTTATAATGACATCAAATATTTTGAATATATATTTAAATGTATAGCCCATCTCAATTAATTAAATATGATCAAATAAATACAAAATAATCTTAATAAATTCGTAATAATGAAAATAACAAATATATAGGAAGGCTTTTGGTAAGTACAAAAAGCGAAACAATTAAGTGAATGATAGCCTATTATTATTTAAATAATTACAGTAATAAAAATTGTAAATTATTATTACATATAATAAATTATTATAAATGATTAATATAACTTGTCATTACAGCAATGAGAAAAGGCTTAATCTTCCTTAACTAAATAATACTAATATATATTATTCATTCATTCATTTATTTTCTTTTCGGCTTAGTCCCTTTATTAATTAGGGGTCACCACAGTGGAATGAACCGCCAACTTATCCAGCACATGTTTTACACAGCGAATGCCCTTCCAGCTGCAACCCAACACTGGGAAACACCCATACACTCCCGCATTCACACACATACACTATGGCCAATTTAGCCTATTCAATTCACCTGTACAGCTTGTCTTTGGACTGTTGGGGAAACCGGAGCACCCGGAGGAAACCCACACGAACACGGGGAGAACATGCAAACTCCACACAGAAATGCCAAATGACTCAGCCAGTGCTTGAATCAGCAACCTTCTTGTTGTGAGGCGATCGTGCTACGCATTGCGCCACCGTGACGCCATAATTATATTATTATTATATATAATAAATTATTTTTAGGAATTATTATTAGAACTTGTAATTAGAGCAATGAGAAAAGTCTTAATTTTCCTTAACTAAATAATTAAATTAAATAATAAAATTGTAGTTAAACTATATTCAATTAAATTCACCTTGATTTGTATAGCGCTTTTACAATGTAGATTGTGTCAAAGCAGCTTCACATAGAAGATCATAGTAAATTGAAACAAAGTAAAGTTTTCAGAGTTTAAGTTCAGTTCAGTTTAGCTCAGTTCAGTGTGGTTTAATAATTACTTCTGAGAGTCCAAACACCGAAGAGCAAATCCAACGATGCGCAGCTCTACAAATCCCGAACCATGCAAGCCAGTGGCGACAGCGGCGAGGAAAAAACTTCACCAATTGGCGAAAGTGAAGAATTAAAAAACCTCAAGAGAAACCAGGCTCAGTTTGGCACGAGCATTTCTCCTCTGGCCACAGTCTTGTGAAGACTCATTTGTCCCTGGAGCATCACAGGAATCGCAAGCAGCGAACGGTCTCATGCTCTCCACTCCTCCATGACCACCATGATTTTTACCTATTTATTTCTTGTCATAAAAAAAAAAATCTGCAATTTTGACTCATACAATATCTACTACCGACCGGCCACTTTATAAGGTATACCTTACTAATACCGGGTTGGACCCCCTTTTGCCTTCAGAGTTGCCTTAATCTTTCATGGCATAGATTCAACAAGGTACTGGAAATATTCCTCAGAGAATTTGGTCTATATTGACATGATAGCATCACGCAGTTACTGCAGATTTGTTGGCTGCACATCCATGATGCGAATCTCCCGTTCCACCACATCCCAAAGGTGCTCCATTGGAGTTCTGGTGACTGTGGAGGCCATTTGAGTACAGTGAACTTTATTGTCATGTTTAAGAAACCAGCCAAATTCTGACCCTACCATCCGAATGTCACAGCAGAAATCGAGATTCATCAGACTAGGCAAAGTTTTTCCATTCTTCTGTTGTCCAATTTCCCAGCTTGTGCGAATTGTAGCCTCAGTTTCCTGTGCTTAGCTGACGATAGTGGTACTCAGTGTTTCTGCTGTTTTAGCCCATCCGCCTCAAGGTTCGATGTGTTTTGCATTCAGAGATGCTCTTCCACATAGCTCGGTTGTAACGAGTGGTTATTTGAGATACTGTTGCCTTTCGATCAGCTCGAACCATTCTTATCTGACATCAACAAGGCATTTGCGCTCACAGAACTGCCGCTCACTGGATATTTTCCCTTTTTCAGACCATTCTCTGTAAACCCTAGAGATGGTGGTGCTTGAAAATCCCAGTAGATCAGCAGTTTCTGAAATACTCAGCCCAGCCCATCTGGCATCAACAACCATGCCGTATTTCAAGTCACATGAATCACCTTTACTCCCCATTCTGATGCTCAGTTTTAATTGCAGCCGATCATCTAAATGCCTAAATGCATTGAGTCACTTCCATGTGATTGGCGGATAAAAAAATTTGCGTTAACGAGAAGTTGGACAGGTGTACCTAATAAAGTGGCCAGCAAGCGTATGTTGGCTATTGTTAAAAATAAACCTGTGTTACTTAAGGGTCACACATTTTATTCAATATGAAAGTCAAATATGAAGGCGAAATAAAAAATATAAGACCTAAGAAATACAATGTTGTAGAGCATTACAAACACACCCCACAATCTCTTCCAGTGAAATGAAAACCAGCGTGCAGAGCCAGAAAACACACCACTGGAGCACGACTATATTATTGTTTGCAGGGGAGTTAATGGTTTGAATTCACAGGTTACACTCGGAGGCGGAGGAGGATTGATCAAGCGCTTCAAAACACACACACACCGTCACGTGCTGAGCAAAGATTGATCACACACACTCAACAGGGATACGTTTTCAGCCTTATTGACAGCTCTGGAAATCTCAGTGCACGTGCAAGCACACACAAACTCACTCACGAACATGCACAACGCTGATTCATGTAAGTCCTTGAGCTTTGCAACATACACCAAGCGCAAATCTCAGTTCGCCAGGACCCAATTATAGAGCATCCCAAACTATAGTGCTTAGCCCTGAGTTTCTGACGGGCCCATCCCGCGTCTTTAGGCTTAATGAGGAGCCTTAGGAGCCCCCTCCAGGGTTACGGTCAGCAATTAGTGTGTATTCATTTCAATACATTAAAGCCATTCATCGAGTGGCGCGAGAAGGGAAGACATTTGCATTACACACTATCGGCATGTTGTAGAGATTAATTACCGCCGCATGTTTTCTAAATGGTAAACAATTATCGTAATCCACTCTTGCATGTGAAATGAAGAAGATTTCAGCGCGCAGCAACAGCACTAGAAAGGGAATATGGGATGGTGTTTAGACTGAATGCTGTGGATTTTGGTAAAGCGTGTTAAACGTGTGCAGTTTTCACTCGGGTGTTTCATCATTATATGCTACAGGAGTGATTGAAGTATTTCCGTCCACAGCTTGAGAGGAAAGGTTTTAAATGAAAAGCAGATGAGAGAGTTTTGCTCTCCTCGAAGCTCTGTGGTTTACATGATAAGCTATTATTTTTGTGGAACTACAACGCAGTACAGTTTTAGGGAGGATGGAATTTCATTTGATAAAACATTTTTGGAATATGCTGGCTGACTTTAATTGAAAACTGATGTGCAAAGAAGTAAATTTTATTAAATGAAGAAAATAACAATAAGAGGAAATGGCCCAGCAATGAGACACTGACCCCAAAACACAAGTAAGGGGCCGATCACACCAAACTTGCATTTGCATTGTAAAAACGCAAGCCACACCAGACTGTCTTTTTTGTTAACGATAGAAAGCAGATCGGTGCGCCTTTTATGTCGCTAGGCAATGACTGAATCAGCTGCGAATCAGCTGCGTAATGTGTTCAATAATATTGTGTCCCAAGAGCTTGTTTCTGTGCCTGATGATCAGGTTGTCATGGTCCTAATTAACCTTCGACCACCACAATGCACCGGCCCCTTACGACTACCCCTGCAGATGGAGGGCCTGCAGGTAAAGCCCAGCCGGGATATGTGGGAAAAAACCCGGCCACCAGGCGCTCGCATACGGGCCCCAACCCTATGCCTGGCTCCAGGGTGGGGCCCCGGCTGCGCCATACCAGGCGATGTCACAACATCAAAAAAAAAGTGGTTTGCCATCTCCAGGTTGGAGGAAAGTCCTTTCCCCAGGTGAAGGAGTTCAAGTATCTTGGGGTTTTGTTCACGAGTGAGGAAAGGATGGAACGTGAGATTAACAGGCGGATTGGTGCAGTGGCAGCAGTAATGCAGTCAATGTACTGGTCCGTTGTGGTAAGGAAAGGAGCTGAGCCAAAAGGCAAAGCTCTCGATTTACCAGTCAATTTTTGTTCCTACTCTCACCTATGGTCATGAGCTTTGGGTCGTGACCGAAAGGAAAGATCTCGGATACAAGCGGCCGAGATGAGTTTTCTTAGTAGAGTGGCAGGGCGCACCCTTATAAAGAGGGTGAGGAGCTCGGTGTAGAGCCACTGCTCATCCACATTGAGAGAAGTCAGCTGAGGTGGTTCGGGCATCTGTTTCAGATGCCTGCTGGACACCTACCTAGGGAGGTGTTCCAGGCATGTCCCACCGGGAGAAGGCCTCGGGGAAGACCCAGGACATGCTGCAGGGACTATGTCTCTCAGCTGGCCTGGGAACGCATCGGGATCCCCCCTGAGGAGCTAGAGGAAGTGTCCGGGGAGAGAGAAGTCTGAAGTTCTCTCCTAAGACTGCTGCCTCCACGACACGGCCCAGGATAAGCGGACAAAAATGAAATAAGATGAATAATATTGTGATTTTTAAGATTTGTGATTCATACAGCACCGGATAACTTAAAACAACAACCACAAGTCTCTCCTCCAGCTTCAAAAGTCTCTGTAGTCGTCTTGACAATACAAACACTGCAGTCACCTCAACGGAAACCCCGCCTCTGCTTTCATTTGATTGGAGCAAGTTTACTTTTTTCAACTGTGAGCGCACACCACGCAAGGGCAAAAATGTAGGTCGCAGCAGGCTGTTAAATCACGAGGCGTGCAAGGCTCATAAGCAATGCGCAAAATGCTCACGGCCATAAGTAAATAAAAAAGGCGACTCTCAACGCAAAAAGCTCGTCCAATGTGATCGGCTCCTAAATGAGCAATAAGTTGGTTTCAGTCAAAAAGGATTGAGGTAATGGAGTGGCCGATTTAATCCCCTGAACTTAACCCAACTAAAAAATTTTGAAAGTAAAAAGTTTTTGAAGTAAACTCAAAATTCACAGGAATTGGGCCATAAATATAGATTTTTTTGTACAGATTAGTTTTCCTTTTCTTGGCCCTGTATAACACACACACACACACACACACACACACACACACACACACGATTCGTTAAAACATCTGTTAATACTTTGATTTAGAATTAAAACAATCATTCAAAATATTTTTTTTTCATGCATCACTCTGCAGTCTTCATAAACAAGCTAATTAAATAACATAAACTCAAAATAATATTCCATGCTAAATTATTTGACAAGTAACTTGTGTATTGTAGGATAACACATTTCTAACATTCAAGTACATCAGGGCACACTTTTGCACCTGTAAACTTTAACAGATACAGTTGAAGTCATTTTTTTTTGCCCTCCCATTAACTTAAAATAATGTTTTCCAACTTATCTTCAACAAACCAAGGGGATTTTCACAGCATTTCCTATAAAACACAAATAATTCTTCTGGAGTCATAATAAGGCTAATTTTTTATAGTTTGTCTTGAATGAAAGCAGTGTTTAATTAAAAAAAAATGTATATTTTAAGGTCATATGATTAGCCTCCTTAAGAAATATTTACTGTATATTTTTATACTTGACTAATTATTCCAACTTTCCTAGTTAACAAAACCTAGTTAAGTCTTTATATTACACCTTAATCAGAATCAAAGACTTAAAGGGACTTCTGAGTACAACTATCTTGCCAAATGACTAGTAAAATATCATGCACTCACTGTCACCATGGGGAAGATAAAAAGTAGTACTTGCCATCTGTTTGTAAATTCAAGACTGCATTTCCTAATGTAAAACTATGTGCACCCCGTTTTGATTTTTGATTAAAAATAGCCTCTGCAAAGCCGAGGACTTCCTATATTAAAAGTTTTAAAATCGATATTGAAAAGTACAATATAACCAACAGTGGACATCTTGAGGATGTTTTTCACAACATGAACATGACTCTTGTTGTTCTTGAATCTTTTTATTACCTGTGTCAATTTGGGGGTTAACTTCTGAGGAATGCGGGGAACTGATGCGCGCAGCACCATCACTGACAAAGAGAGCGAATATGCGCGAAAGCAGAGAGAGCGAGTGCGCGCGTCAACGAGAGAGCATATGAGAGAGGCCCCAGTCATACCTCCGCAGTTTGCCGCCGATGGCTGATCTCACTTCTCCATGTCGTTTTGACACAAAAATAAGCATCCAAATTTAGGGAGGCCAAGCTTGTTGACACGGGGGCACGGGGGGATGGGGGGACGGGGGCACTGCAGAGCTGATGGCCCTGCAGGAGGAACGTGGTTGAGATAAACTGCCTTAAACTATATGTATTAGTAACATTTTGTGTAAAAAGGTTTTTTTTTTTTTTTTGGTAATGACAACTTCAAGACACCTCTTGCATGGAGAATGAAGCTGCATGCATTGCTCAGGTGTATTTTCCCCCCAGACTTCAACAGAGTCTATAAAGCTTGACAGTTCTATGCATTCCTTCTATCGACTCTGATCTTTAGTTCTCATTTTCTGTTGGATTCAGTTCAGCATGTCTATTATCTGGGCCATTGTAGCAGCTTTATTTTCTTTTTCTGAAAGCAGTTGAAAGAATTTTGTTTGGCATCATTGTCTTGCTGAAATGTCGTCCCTGGTTTTACTGACATCTGGTGAAAATTTCAAGTCAAAAGCACCTTTAGAAATATGTTTTCAGAGAGAAATGGTGATGTGTTTAATGCTTTTTTTTACCCATTTGTGCATGTATACATAAAATTTCAATTATATAAAGATATTTATTTATATAAAGAATGCTGTACTGACCAGTTCACACTATCCAGCTCATATAATATTCAGCACAACCACAATAATTAGTTTCCACACTTCCACACGCTTTCAGTATCCAATACTGACTCCACATCATAAAAAAATAACACCCTGTAGCTCTCAGCACTCAATAGGGGTTCAGTGAAGTCTAAAGCGACCGCCTGCTGTTCTGAACGCTGCCCAGTTCCCGGAGGCCAATATCAAACCACAAAACTATAGTACATGATGAACATTTACAGAAATAAACACGACATGGGCAGGATGAGAAGGAGAATCTCGCAACATTAAAAATAATGAGCTTTAGTATATACCATGAGAATGATGCAGATTGGACATTTGATAAGAGCAGTGATGGAGACAGTTCAAGTTAGCTCAGAGGAATATAAGTTAGGCGTAGAATAGTGTGTAATATAATATATAAACATTGTTAGCTAGTAGCTACATTATTCTGATGCATCTGGATATATTAGACTTGTTGTTTACTAAAGAAAATATTTATATTTACTCTATGTTGTATACTTGATAATACAATATCATGTTTCATATCAAATATCATATCATATATCAAAACAATGGAATAAATAAAAGCTGTTAGAATATCAGTTGTTGGAAAGTATGTATAAGGTGTCATTTATAAGTTCTGTGTTAAAGCTTATAATACAGAAACACCAATTAAATCGTTTCAAACAATAAAATTATTAATTATAAGTCCAAAATTTGAAATTTCTACATTAGATCCACTATTGGATGCTGTTGCCATATGGCAATATATTATAAATAACATATCATATATAACATATCATAACATATCATATCCAATTTTTTACAGCACTTCAAGTTAAGCCATTTTAAGAAAAGAAAAACAGTCAAATATATTTTTTTATAGATTTATCATAATGCGTTCTGTAGAGGACTAATGTTATTTTCAATATCTGAGGTAAACAATCTGCTGACGCTTTCAGTATCCAATACTTATCACAAAAAATGGCATTCAAACTCACATTAATAGCATTTAATGCTGAATAAAGCTCATAATCAGCAAACGAGGTGCTCATTGTCATGGTAGTTTATTCAATTCAATTCACTTTTATTTGTATAGCGCTTTTAAAATGTAGATTGTGTCAAAGCAGCTTCACATAAAAAGGTCACAGTAAATTGGAACAGTGTAGTTCAGTTTTTAGTGTTTAAGTTCAGTTCAGTTTAGCTCAGTTCAGTGTGGTTTAAAAACACTACTAAGAGTCCAAACACTGAAGAGCAAATCCAACGATGCGCAGCTCTACAGATCCCGAACCATGCAAGCCAGTGGCGACAGCGGAGAGGGAAAAAAACTTCACTAATTGGCGAAAGTGAAGAAAAAACAACTTGAGAGTAGGAGGAACCAAGTAGGAGAGACAAATATTTAGCGAATGAGGAGGTATTTTATGATAAAAATGTAAATTGCGAGTCTAAACTCCAAACACACGCAACGAGGCTACCATCCAGTACCATCCAGTGACAGTGACAGTTATTCTGTTGTTCAGCCAAGGCATTGCAGAAATAGAAACTGTTTCTAAAAAGAAACTGAGCATCGCTGTCATGGATGGTTAGGACAAAAACTCCTTTTAACATGGAAAAGACACATGTCATGGCATCAGTGTAACACAGCTGTTGTCAGAGAGTGAGACTTGAACTTGACTGACAGATTCTAATTCATGGAAGGCTGCGATTTCAGGTGAATTAAACTGTTTGCTCTGAACTCAAGACAGCACACAGGTAAACATCTCTCCTGGCATTATTTCCTTTCCTCTCCAGTTTGGAGATCATTCTGATCAAACTCAGAGAACACAGAAGTGCTGCAGCGGTTAGAACTAGGAGGACTAAAGAAGTGCGATTTCCATTTTTCCCTCGCTTTCTCCTTCTGTCCTCGTCTCTCATTTCTGAGAGGAAAGGCAGAAACAGGTGTGAATCTGCCACTGGAGTGTGCGGTACAAAATCTGATCTGAGCTCGTCTTATTCCAAACTATTTTCTCAATCAGAACAAACAGGCTTCTTCAGAAGAAATTCACGCTTTCAAATGACACGGGCTCTGTAAAGCCTCTGTCTGGAAATAGGCTACTCTGTTCTCAAGCTGTTGTGAAGCTGTTAAAAGGGAATGGTTTAGCAGGAGACCATTCACATTTAAACTACCACAGACAGATTAAAGGAACCCAAAGAAGAAACATGTCATTTTTTTTTTTTTGCTTCTCACATCATCCAAAACTTGAATGCCTTTCTCTTTTGTGTGGGGCTCTGAAAGAGATATTTTCAGACCGTTAAAATCCAAAAAGACAAAAATGCACAAAACGAATGTTGATGTGTGTCTTTTGCTATTTTTCAAATCTTCTAAAGTCACACAGGAAATAAAGATTTTCACTGTTAGTTCATGCCTTAACTAATTGTTAACAAGCAATTCGGGAAAGGTCAACGAGTCGGAATTCGAACACAAAACACAGCACAGTTGCTCTGTATGTGAGTGCACTGAACACTGGCTATTAAGGCCAACTTAGTTTGGATAATTGACACCAAAATTTTATCCGGATTGTGTCTCCATGCATGTTCCCAGTTCTGCGGTCCGTTTTTTGTCAATTTATTCACAAATGATCAATGCAAAAATGCTTATGAAAATGCATTTTCTAATTACGTTCAATGTGTAGACGCTCATGAATGCTTTCAGACAGCCAAAACAAAAGCAGCTATCATCTGACTTTCTGATTTAGGCCATGTCAAAGACTATAGAATACATAAGTCATGTCACTCATATAGTTTTGAATGGGGAAAACAGTGACAGTCAATATTGCGAATGAAGCCCCGCCTACTGACTCCCGCAATCACTGCACACTGTTCGGCTGGAATCGAATTTGGATGGTTCACCCTGCCTTCCGTGGATGTCTCTCTTCACCTGTGGATGCGTATGCAACAAATAAGGGAAGTGACTAAGCTATTCTGGGGGTTGACTGAGAATCTGAGGTTTACCTTGTGAACTGTGTGTGAGATCGCTCTCACTCTGCTAAAACATTTACACGCTTCATCTCTCTGCATCATCTGCATTGTTTCTGAATAAATACCCTGAAAAGATAATCATCCTTGTCTTCCTTGTGTGAACGTGACACCTACTAGCACAGGAGCCAATCACCGGTTGCAATAGACTGACGATTCTGCGGGGGAGAAGCTCAAATCAGATGTGTGCTTTTATGACATTTTATGTGGTCAGCAAACATACTGGAATCTCAGCGAATAATTGCTTCACACAGAATTATATCCACATAAAGCTTGAAATTTCTACTTTTAAATGAACCCACGACACTTGAAAACAAAAGTTTTCTAATTTCTAATCTGTATGAAACGAACGCGAGGTACAGTCCGTACTGTCAAACGCACATCACATGACAGCTACTACTCAAACCCCCACAAACTTGTAAACAAAGAGTCACTGTCATTTCTGGAGGAGATTCACAATCAAGCCCAAGTTGTGAATTACTTCAGGAGAGCAGCACGATTAGATGATCATTATCCAGAGGATGATAGTTTGTAGAACGGCCATAAATGAGGTTGGTGTCGTGATCTCGTTCCTTCCGAGTGCGCATGCGCATTAGCTCGGGCAACCTGAAAATATGCTGATTTTGTTTGATTCAATCTTTAGAAATTAAAACTGTAAGTTGTTTAATTTTATAGCTGATTCTAAATATGTAATGTAAACGTAAGCCTGGCGAACAGTTTTGGAAAATTTGATGTTTCCCCATTTAGACAAAATTCCCGAGCACACTGCCTGAGAGGCATTTCAAAGAGTCGAGTCAGATGACTTGCCTACTTGGCTTTGTCCACTCAGATGTAGTTTTATAAACAGGTTTTTTTTATTTATTTTGTTTTTATCTCCACATAAAAATGCAAAAACGTATCGTGATGCATGTTAAGGGCATGCTGAATCAACAGGCGGTGATAAAAGCCATTTATTATGGGTTCAGAGCAATTGCGGATTTAAGTATTTTAACAAGAAAACTGCAAACAAGTCAATGTAAACATGAGAATAGAATCGAATTACTGTCCCACAGTGTTAAAGACACAGAATACATGATGCATTTGCCTCATTCACATGTTTGGTGTGAACCCAGCCATGTTGGCCAATCAGAAAAGAGAAAACAGCACAAACGCTGGCATCATGAGGCGAAACACACGACCACTGTAACCGGAGTTAAGAAAATCTTCACCCTGGCCAGAGTTTTCAGAAAGTTTCGGTTTCAATAACCCAATAATTTGTTTTCATGTCGTTTGAAAATACTCGTGTTTGGGTGGATAGGGCCTTAGACTTTCTTGTCTGTAATTATACAGTACGGTTGGTTACAATGTAAAAAAAAAAAAAACCTAAAAGCAAATGTTCTCTCATCAGTCCTGGTGTTGAAGCTAGTCAAAAATTAGAAATATAGTCCTCTTGTGGATTTTCTTCAATATAAAAACACATGACCCCTTCAACAAAATTAATGATTTTAATAATGATGACAATCAATCTAATTAACTATAATCATCTAATAATTTATATACACATCAAAAAGCAAGAAATGCTGCAATTATCCAAAATAAACTTTTACTTACTCTTTAACAAACAAAAAAGCAAACATCAAGTCAGTGATTGAATCCATCAATGACTGAAAGGGGACAAACCCCAGATTTAAGACTATTTAACACTATTTGAACACCAGGTGTTTAACATGAATGTGTTGTACTTCTTAAAACGAAGTGTAAATTAGGCCTGGAAGTTATCAAAAGTGGACAAGATCAAAATGTTTCCAACTTTTACTCATGTTTTCATTATTTGCTATCAGATTGACAAAGGCATCTAAATACCAGGTGTAAACCGAGCCTTGGAAAAAGAAAGCACAGACACCGTGAACATTGTGCACGTGTCTTTTGTGCTCATGCTGTCAAATGGAGGATACTTTGCAATTTTTTGTGCAAATATTAGCATAAAAAATTAAATGTTGGTCTTTAGAAATACCATTAAAAGCGCATAACCCAATCTTTCATAAATGTTTTTCTCTTGTGCATTGTGGAGCACTTTTGCAAAACAAACAAATAAAAGTATTAATTGGAGTCATTTTTGGCTCGCTTTGACGGTTTGTGCTTTTGCTAGTATTTTCAATGGTTTTGATATCACCGTAAGTTGATATTGTTGGTCCTTATTTAATTCATACTGTGTTGTAGCATTACCATTCCTTTCTTAGCCCCTTGTTTGTCATTGAGGTTAAGCTGCGGTCACACTGGGCATTTCCTCCCATAGACTTCCATTCATACGCACGCGAATGCGCTGCGTCGCTGCGGTTCAAAATTCAAGCTTGGTGAACTCTGACCTGCGAAATCGCATCATTTGACTGCGTGAGACCAATCGAGGATCAAAACAGGACCTCTCTGGACAGACATTTAAAACAGAGCAATCTCTCGCTTTTTTAATGTCTAATCATCTTGTTTAATCCCGCCCCTTTTCGCAGCGCCGCACGACAGAATTTCACGCACACAAAGCCTAGTGTGACCGCAGCTTTAGAAAGACTGATAGGTAAGTAAGTCACATGAAACATCTCCACACATAGGTTTACAACATCTAGGTACACTAGGTAAGAGCGTGTGCTCCAACCATTTTATTTTTGGTTAATTTGTTAGTTAGTATAGATTAGGCAGAACGACATTGATGTTGAAGATTTATTTTTCATATCTTTTGTTTACTAGATTAGATTAGAGGGGATTATTGTTCAATATTACTAAGAATGTTTTGGTTTTGATTGGTTCTTTTCTTTAGCACCACCCATAGCCAGTCTTTCTAAAAAAAATCTCTTTATTGTTTCAAAATTGTAAATATAGTAAATAACCCACTCACAAAAATAAAACCAGATATATGAAAAATTATTAAACTAATATAAGGCTTAAATAGCCATATGGTTTCATTAGAAATGGTAGCTTTAACATTTTTGGTGACCCTGGACCACAAAACCAGTCATGCGTTATCTGAAACTTGATTAATCTTTCCATTGGTGAATCAATCTGTTACGATTTGACAGTATTTGGCTGAGAATCAAATATTTAAAACTAAAATTTGATCATTCAAAAGATAAATACTGACAAAATCACATTTAAAGTTGTGCAAATTAAGAAATTAAAAAAATTATAGTAAAGAATTTTGCTATATTTACAGTTGGAAATCTCTTCAGCGTGTCTTCGTGGAACAAAAGGGATATTTACTTATGGAGTTTTGGAATAAAAGATAAATCTATCATTTTTTCCCATTCAATGTATTTATTTTAGATTAGATTAGATTCAACTGTACTGTCCTCATGTACAAATACAAGGCAACGAAATGCAGCTTAGGTCTAACCAGGAGTGCAATAGCAGCAAGTTTACAGATGAATGTACCATGAATATTATATACAGCTTGTATTAGCTATAACAGAGATTTACAATAGATGAATAGATATACAGGTTGCTATTAATAATCAGAAGTGTGCATATATATATATAAGCATAATTACAAATGTATATGTACAGTGGGTATGTACAATTCAAACTGAATTGAATGAATCAGTGCAATGTAGTGCGATGAATATGTGCAATTTTTAAATGTGCAAATATTAAATAGTGCAGTGATTATGGGGAGTATACTGCAAGTTATGACTACTGCCAAAAATATAACGGTGAAAAATAAGACTGTGGTCCCGGGTCATTTAATAAAGTATAAGGAAGGTCGTTTATATTAATATCTGGTTTCCTATTCCTCTCAAACTTCCAATGAGCAATTACTATTATGATTTTTACAGTGGACTTGCAGACTATGATCACAAAATCTAGATACTTTCAGGTTACATCACGATAAAAGAGCTGTAACATTTGCAATCATACGTAGAGCTGATGAATGAATAAATGTGATCTGGAGACATGATTTTTAGTTACATTCACATCCCATACAGCAGGCTTATGATCAAAGCTCGCACTGCTGAATTATGTAAGGGGTTTCCTAGTAAATCAGCGGAAAGGGTAATACTTCAGTTTTACAGCTCGGTTGTTGTAAATTACAAGCAGAGAACGAGATTTATTAAAGTCTTCACTAATATTAACTTGTAAACCTGTTTTATTGCAAAATCATAAAGCCTTTTAGGCCTATAAAAAACAAAATGTCACACAAACAGGAAAAAACGCAGAGCTAATGGTCGTATTGCTCCACGAAAATTCAACTGTCACGCATTTAAAACATGAAATACGGCAATATTTATGGTTATATAGAATGTTAAAGCGTGGAATGCCTCTAATTAAGATTTTCATGATACCTTCAGCGTTTATGTCGTCGTCAAGCCATCAAAAACGCTGCTTCGCGTGTGACCTTTAGCTGGTACACTTCAGTAAGCGCGCTTTGTAAAAAGGACGAGGTATTTGTAGCACTGAATAGATGAACAATTACAGCTTATTACGCCTCTCCTCAGCACGAACTATTGATCTTGTGCAATTTTATACTCAGAAATGCCCGCCTGCGGAAGATCACGAAAATTAGACTTTCTAATTATTTCCCCAAACAAAAGGGACGAGTTTGAATCCTCTGCTGGAGTTTCTTCACAGAGTCTGGAAGTAGCATCTTTGAAGACGCACGCGGGAGATTCAGAAGACATAAACAGACATCTCTGGGTTTAATCTGAACGCAGGCACGGGGTGGCAGTAATTTAAATTGTCTCAGACTGTGTCAGCGCCGTCAATAACAGCGAATTATCAATGCTCCGTGGTAAAAAAGAGTGTATGGAAACGGAGGTACAAAGGTTTTGCGCATGAATATGGCACATGACACAGTGAGCTGCTATAGCTGTCTGCACTGCGCATATCAAAAGGATTTATTTAACAGTCGCTCTCCAGAGGCGGCGTGTTACATCTTTATGATCCTGACGGAAATTTTCAAGGTTATGTTTTTAATGCTCGTTAGTCGAGGAGGAAGATTCTGAAAATATATTTAATTGGACGCGTTTATGAGGCGCTCTCTGATTTTGTCTGCCGGAGACCGAACAAACTCATTCAAGTGGTGCACGAGTTTCTGAGGAAAGCGGTTTCGGACTGCGGTTAATGTGCTGTGTGAATAATTTCAGAATAATCAGAGTGCTTTGAACATTACGAACACTTCAGCGGACGTCCTGCAGGAAGCAGTGACAGAAAAGAAAGGACTGGAGAAGCGGTGGAAGTGCTAAATCAGAAAGTCGAGTGATGGGAGCTCGGTGCAACCCTTATAAGTGGCAACTTTGGCTGGTTGGAATGGACCAGCTAGAACCGGTAGACAAAAGATCATTGATCAGAATTAGGAAACGCTTTCAGATCCTCCCATGTATTGGTGTTAATCTGGCTGCTGGTCGTGTTTCCTTAAAGGTGCCCTATAATGAAATCTGGGTATACCAAGATATAGTAGAGTAATAAAAGATCCTGTATATGGACAAGGCATACTGTGAGCCTCAGACACCAGTTTCCTCGTTCTCATGAAAATTCCAAGAGTGAAAAACCCCGGTGGACAACAGGCCAATCAGAAGACAAAACAAACTGTGATGAGACTCAAAGGCCACGCCCTCTGCATTTGCATGTATGCCTAATTGGGTTGTTCATCCACATTTTTGTCCCTTTTGGTACCAAGCACAAAACAGATTTATTAAAGAAACAAAGGTGAAACAGTAATTTCAATATCAACAGGCTTTAGCTTTTTGATATTTTCTTATTATTTTTATTTTAAATTTTTTGCTAATTGCTTTGCAAATGAAAAATGTCCCTAAAATATCCCTAATGATTCAAAACAGGGTTTCTTCAGGTTTCACAGAGATAAATTTAAGACATTTTAAGACAATTATGAATTAAATTTTAGACTTACAAAGGGCTAAAGGGTAAGGAATTTTTCAAATAGGCCGGATGGAAAAGATTTTTATTTGCCCTATCAAAAAACAATAATTATAATTTAATAAACTTAATAATACAATAATAAATTAATAATAAAAAATAATTATTTTAGATTTTATTTCTTAGCAAAATATTTTAAATAGTGTAAAAACAAAGCAAGCTCTACTTGTACTTTTCCAAAAAAAAATATATATATATATATTAAACTAAATCTTTGTACAACAATCTGTCCAGGTCAGGGTCCTGAGCAGTAAATACATGGAGAACTTTTAAACAAATATTATTGTAAGAAAAACAATTAAACCATTATGGTACATAGTTCAAAATTACCTTTTTAAATAAAAAGTTTATAGTTTTATTGAGATGGATTGTTGGTGATAGTATGGGTTTTGGCCAGATTGGGTAGCGATACATTAACAAAGGAAAATTAAGACCTGTTTAAAAAAGATTTAAGACCTACAACACAATATTTCAGTAGATTTATAACTTTTTAAGGCCTAAAATGTGGATTTTGAGATTTACCCCTCTACTGCACGCATTATGATAAATCTACAAATATATATAAATCTACAAATATATATAAATATATATATATATATATATATATATATATATATATATATATATATATATATATATATATATATATATATATATATATTATACTATTTTTCTTTTTTTTAGAACTTGAACTGCTGCAATAAATGTTTTTTTGTATTTTTTTTTTTTATTTAAGGTACTTTACAATATGTTGCCATATGGCAACAACGTCCAATAGTGGATTCAACTTACAAATTTCATATTTAGTTTCTTATAGTCAGTGAAATTTGTGTTGAAGGAGCAGTATCAGCAGATATTAAGCAGATACTAATACTCAAAGGAGAATTTATTGGCATATAGTTGCAATGGAACTTTTAGTCAACAAAATGTGCAATAGGGACCATCAAAATAAAGTCTTACTCCTTAATCTACTTAAATGTGTAAAAACTAATAAGTTAACTTGGTCACACTTTATTTTGAGGGTCCGTTAGTTGAATTTAAGCTACTTTGCATCTACATGCCAACTAATTCTCATTAGATTATAAGTAGACAGGGGTTAGGTTAGGGTTACGGTTGGGGCTAGGGTTAGTGTAAGTTGACATGTACTTGCAAAGTTTTTTATAGTCGGTTAAATGTCTGTTGAAGGAGCAGTATCAACAGATATTAAGAGTCTACTAATACTCTAATAGACCATCAAAATAAAGTCATCGTTAACTTAATTCTCTGATGTTGTCCCAACACAAACTGCTTGTGTGGAACCTAACATTTTTACAGTGTTGTGTAACAAAACTGTTTGAGTTTAAAGTAATTTAAACTTTAAGTCTTTAAAACCATTTTAAAAAATGATGATGAGAATGTACACACACCGGCACACGTCTATTTAAAGTAGCAGAGAATATTTCCCTAACAGCTTTTTTTCTTGTATAACCATCCAACATGCGCTCCTCATGCTAAGCGCAGAGTCTCAACATTGCCCTTTAGTGTTTTCCCACCACTACCAGAGACTCGCCTGTGATGAGATCTTCAATAGGAAGCCCAAAGCTCATTGGGATACATCATCAATAAATCATTAAAGTCTTTTTGTAGGGAAAACTAGCGGCATTCTAATGAGAGATACTTGCACAATCCGCAGTCCTACTACAAACAACCCAATAGCTTCTTATAGCTATTTGTACTCGGCCTACAACAGCAGCTGAGCACTAATGCATCATTTAGCTGTGCTTTTCTTCCTTATTGATTCAGTGCAGCATGCAAAGGTGAGGACGAAGGCATTGAGGAACATAAACTAACTTGCTGTACTAACTAACTTAAGGCCCTAAATGTATCTTTCTAAAAGAGTCTCATTGCCCTCTGCAAGTCTCAGTTGACCCTAGCATTTCCTACAGGATTAAAATAGTTGGTAAAGCTTAACAGCACACTCATTCAAGCATTAGCAGATAATTAGTTCGTCATTGGTTAAGAATTAACATTACATTTATAGACATTAGTAAGCAGTTTATAAATGCAGCTACAAATGCTGTATTCCTGACATGCACATATACAGACACCGGCCACTTTATTAAGTACACCTGTCCAACTGCTCAGTAATGCAAATTTCTAATCAGCCGATCACATGGCAGCAACAGTCACATTGAACTTTTCTCCCCATAGAGGCGAACGCGTCAGACAAGAAACGCAAGCTCCTGCGACAGGTTTTGCAGTTAGCTGCGTTGGAAAGTGAAGTCGCATCAAATGATTGCATGAGATCAATCAAATTTAAACAAAATTATAACATGGACCAATCACTTTTTAAAATGTCTAATCATCTTGTTTAATCCCACCCCTTTTCGCAGTGCCCAAACTCTAGTGTGACCGCAGCCTAAGGCATGTAGACTTGGTCAAGATGATCTGCTGCAGTCCAAACCAAGTATCAGAATGGGGAAGAAAGTCAGCGCAATAGCCTAGTGGTAAGCGCGCTGACATATAGTGCAGTAGCACTTCAGGGCATCCCGAGTTCGAATCCTGGCTCGAGGACATTTCCCGTCCCTACTCCCTCTCCCACTTCGCTTCTTGTCTGAAATACTGTCCTATCCACTTAATAAAGGCAAAAAGGCCCAAAATAAATCTTAAAAAAGAATGGGGAAAAAAGATGATTTAAGTGACTTTGAACGTGGCATGGTTGTTGGTGTCAGACGGGCTGGTCTGAGTATTTCAGAAACTGCTGATCTACTGGGATTTTCACGCACAACCATCTCTAGGGTTTAAAGAGTATGGTCCAAAAAGTTAAAATATCCAGTGAGCGGCAGTTCTGTGGGCGCAAATGCCTTGTTGCCAGAGTTTAGAGGAGAATGGCCAGACTGGTTCGAGCTGATAGAAAGGCAACAGTAACTTAAATAACCACTCGTTACAACCGAGGTACGCAGAAGAGCATCTCCGAACACACAACATGTGCAACCTTGAGGCGTATGGGCTACAGCAGCAGAAGACTAGACCCTAACCCTAAGTTACTAAAGTTCACAGTACGTTAATATCACTACAATATTATGGACTGAATGATCCGCTGTAAATGCTGCTCTTCGAGTGTAAACATGTAAACACCGCAATCAAACTATTACCGTCGTGGAGGATTTTCACAGCATTTTCTGACAGGAATAACAAACACGGCTTTCTGATGCTACCGAGTGCATCTAAGGCTGCATTTACACCGCAGATCTTGATGGTCAATTCCGATTTTGTGACTGTATCCATTTTTTTTTGATGACCACAGCACACGGCAAAGTCGCAATGACCAGGAAAAAAAAAAAAAAAGAGCGGGCGCTGACTAAAAGCTGATAATAAAAGAGTGCTCTTTTCTCTATTCCTGTATGTAATCTGTTCGCAGCTTTTGACAAGCTGTTTTACTATAGTTTATGACAGAAAGGTTCTCATTTGGGCATCTTCTTTTGATATATAGGCTTTTTAACCTTTAGGCAACTTAATGTAATGTCCATGGCGGGATTTATGCACGTGATGTATGCACTAGTTTTAGTTTATATTGGTTACGTGGTGGACATTGCGCTCTCTCGCTCTCGTTAACATGCTTAAGTACCTGTGCTTTATTACAATATGAAAGCTGTTTTAGTCCTCTTGTATGAGATTTAAGGTTTGGGACTCTGCTGAAGTCTGTTCTGAAAAGAAAGCGTCAGACTTGACGTCATTCGCTACGGTTTAATGAAGTTCGACTCGCATTGACAGGTGAAAATCCGATCTACCTGCTTACACTGCAGACATGAGAACACAGATCCGATTCATATAGGATAAGTTTCCACATATGAACAAGGCCTGAATCTGATTTGAGTAAATCGGAATCCATGTGATTTGTTCCTGCTTACACGTACATGGGCCATATCCAATCTGTGCCACATAGGAGAAAAAAAATTAGAGTCACTTGAACAGTGCAGTGTAAATGCAGCCTAAGTTACAGAGAAATGCGGAGGTTTTTTCTCTCATTTGCCGTGCGGTATCAACCATTGCATTAAAAACACACTCTTCCAGCAATTCCTCGAATCAAATATCTTGTTTGTCACGAGGGGCATGAATGAAACTCCCAAATGAAAGTGCCAAACTGCAGTTAAAGTCCACCATTTAATAATTTGTCAAATAATTTGATTACTGATGTCCATGTAAACAGTCACTGTCTTTCTGCCCTGCGTGTTTGTTTTGCCTCTGTAAAAATCAGCGTGTGCCCAAATCGAAACTCCCATTTTTATGCAAATGTTTTTGCACCTTCCCTCCTCCGACACTCCTCCAAATAGAGCTGGACATGCCCACTTTCCTGACTTTTTCCAAACTAGAGGTGTGAAAACACCCTGCTGAAACAGGGGGGGGGGGGGGGTCATGGCCCTTTAAATGATTCAGTGTGTGCAGTTATAATAAAGCATTACCCTTTATATGCTTGTATTTTGTATATTATATTTTATGCAGACGCACTGCCTTACTAAATCATCTCAATTAGTCTAAAATTATGAATTCTAGAGAATAGAAATGAAGCTATTCAAATAATCTGGTGAAGTTATATTCAT